>NC_024318.1:13850963-13868910 GCF_000523025.1 Cynoglossus semilaevis | reverse complement strand
TCCATTTAATGTGTGTTATGCTGACGGTGGATTTGTGTTGTTGTCGACCTTGAAGCCATTCTTTACACAGGTTGGTTATGACCTAGTATTGAAAAACCTGTAGAAAATATGCTTTAAGGTAGAGTATGCTGGATATTGGGTTAGTGTTGGTAAACAACAGGATGAAGGCTACAATTCCACATTAATTAGAATTAGAAACAGAATCAGAATCAGTTTCGTCAGCCCACAATGAAAGCACAGACAAGGGATTTGACTCTGGTTGTTCCGTAACTCGAGGTTAGTCAACTCAGTTAGTTCTGTTAAGGTAGTGATTTATCACTAAAAACATTGACTTCCAGATCCTGGCACTCTCTCCATTTTTTGTTTATTTATATAATGGTTGTTTGTCATCCTTTAAGTGGCATCGTCGTCACCTATCCCTAAAAATTCATAAATATTATATATAAAAAAAGTATAAAATAGATATTCATTCTTCTTCAGTCAAATACATCATTGTCAGGATCACTGGGAGCTGAAGCCAATCCCAGCAGTCATTGAGAGAGGGTGGGGTTGAACAGAAACCCGTCCACCACAGAGCCACATGTAGTCAGGTCAACTGAGAGTAAACAATTAGCCTGAATCCTGCAAGTTCTTGACAGTGGAAGAGGAAAACCCATGGACACATTGGAGTCCATTCAAACTGCAGGAATGATCAGTTACTAATGACAATGTAACTGTCGCTCTCCTCACTGTAACAAAGAGCTCTAACCACTGTCCTACAATGCAGCCGTGGATGTTTTTAGAAGGCTAATATACAAAGGTTACGGTTGTCCCCAAGTTGCTGTCCTGTCGCCTCTGACTCTGCTGCCTGTCTCTTGTGCTCCCATAGATCTCAGCTGCTGAATCACAGAAGCAGGAGCCTCAGTGGAAACAAAGTCATCCACAAACTCAGAAGGAAGCTTTGGCAGCTGTTGCATCCCAGAGTGACTGCTTCACTCAGCGCAACTCACTCTTCAACAAAGAAGTATTGCAGGTAAAACACTATATGTTACAGTGGGCTGTGAGGGTTGATCAGAACCTACTGCTTGGGTTTTTTTGTCTTTTCAGCAAAAAATGTATTACAAATATAACAAATCGATCATTTCATCTCATCTTGGATCCAAACATATAAATATATGCAAATGCTGCTTACTCTGTAAAGCACCAAACTGTGGCGCTCAGATGGAGTCAGAACGGAGGACGTGCGTTGCATGACTGTCTGTGAAGAACAAAATATGCGCTGGTTCTTATTTTGTCCCAGGAACTGTATGAGCTGTGTTTGGCTGAGGGAAGAGAGGGAGGGAAAACTGCCACAAGTGAAGCAATTATTTCAGGGTGAGATCATCGTTTGGCTTCATCTCTTCACGCCTATGGCCTAGTGAGACGCAGCCAAGCCGAACAACTGGTTGTGTTATCTCATCACTGTGTCCACCTCAGCATGCAAGAACGTTTCTCAGACAGTTCAGCACAGGGACATTTTTTTGCGCTGCTCTTGGCTTTTGATTTTTTTAATTTTATTTTCTCTTTGAAGCTGCCGTCCAAGACACTGGACATTTGCTGCCAGAAATAACAAATTATTTTATATATGTCAGATGATAGACACACATGATGCGTGCGAGTGCTGAAAACAGCTCTGTATTTGATTTGTTGAGCCACTGTTTTAAACTTTTGTGTTTCTTTAAAAGAAGAAAATGTCTACTATATTCTATGTATTCATTCTGACAAATCAGAAAATATGCCTTAGGCCGCTTTGCTATCTGTGCAAATTACAACAACATTTGAAAAAAATTGAATGGGAAAAAAAAAACTGGAAGAAAACTGGCTCAAGAAAATATTTTATTACAATATTACGTTGCTGTGGAAGTGGATTTTCCAGAGAGAGGTTTTTAGCCCCCAATTCACAATTTTTCTAGCTAAGCGAGTAAACCAGGTCACCACATGTTTGAGGGCCATCTGTCCAAAGCTGCTCTGCTAAACATCTCACCTTTCAGCATCATGGAGTCAGTGGAGTAACTTCCTGTCCAACATCTGTGTTAGGAAAAAAAACGATATAATAAAAAAAAAACATTTTCCTCATTGATTCAGCTTGTGCTTAAATTGGTCTCTTTTTTCAGCAATGATAAACACAGAAAAAGTGGTTTCTCTTCACCAAACATGGGGTTTGCTTTAAAATTATTCTCTTTTTCCTACAGTCATGTTTTCCTCTCTGGTCCCCGAATTAAAAAAAAAAAAAAATCAAAAACAGGACTACAATCTGTGTTGTACACTGAGATTTGTGGGCCGACGAGAGCACAATTTGATAAATGGACTATTGTTGTGGAGAGCGAACAGGAAGAAACAGGGGAATCATAGACTTCCTGTATGAGGTCATTATAATGCCATGGGAGCCAGTGTTTCACAGATAGGGCCAGGCCTGTTTTGTCAAGTTCTTTTCCTTCTGCTGCATCCAGAAATACCTCTGCTGCCTCGCGGGGCTCGTAAAATTAATGACCTACCTCTGTGAGGAGGATTGACATCACATTTTAATCCTGAACAAAGACTTGTTTAGTTGCCATGTCGTGTGCAGTCTTGATGTTTTATTGCTTTAAAAGATGGGTAGCTACACAGACTATTGCTCAGGATTAGTCACATAAAAGTCATTGGAAAGTAATACTTTGGTGTACTATTGTAATGAGTTCTTAGTATCGGTAATTGTGGTTTGACATGTGACAGAATTCATAAAGACAGCCCTGTAAAAAAAAAAGAGCATTTCAGCTCTTTTTATCAGCTCTATGACTGAATTTGGCATCAGTCTGAAAATTCGAGGAACCTGGTTTCTTTATTTAATCAGTCAAATAATTTTTGCCTTGGGAAGGTCACAGGTTCTAAGAATGGGTTCCTTTCCAGACACACGTGTTTACTTTCTGACAGTTTTCGTATTTATCCCCTTGATTTCTCGGGTCTTACTCAATATAAATGTTGCCAGAGAATTTAGCTCCACAAGACAAAGCCTGATGCACTGAGGAGACGGCATTTGCCAAGATAAGCTGCAGCGCTGTATAATTTATTGCACTAAAACAAAGGAGCTGTTCTGACTGTGTCTGAGGCTGAAAATGACTCCATGTCTTTGAAGGAATGGTGGCTGATTTGTTTTCCCCATCAGCTGATGTAGTGTTTTCCTCTGGGAACAATGTATTGTTTAGTACGCCGAGATCCATAAGTCAACAGGCTACGGTGCACGTTTACAAATGCACATGCACACACACACACACACATATATTTATATTTATATGTATCCATATATACTCATTTACAATTGCCCACACACGTTGGCACTAGGGTTACTTATAAAGTTAAAGGTATATACTGTATTATTGTTAAAAAATATAACAGTCATATTCTACATGGTCACACTACATTACCATATACTGGATAATGACCTTTGTAATTTTTTTTTTTACATTTAGGCAGAGGCCTGGATTAAAGGCAAACTTCAGGATCTTAAGGATGGCTGTAATGTTCAGCGCTGCCCCCTGCAGGACTGGGAGGAAGCCTCACAAACACTTCAGAGAGATCTCAAGGATTTTGAAAACACGCTTATTCAGCTAAACCAGGTAATGATAATTAATGACAACGACGTGCACACTGAGGACAACAAGAGATATATTTCTTTAACTCTTTAGGGGTTGGATGACATGCATTTAACTGTAAATGGATAACTTAGTTTTTTTATTGTTTGGTCTCTATCCTGACAAATACGTGTCCCTGCTGGAGTCAGGAGAGTAAAGGTTTTTTGTTTTTTTTCTAATCTTGCATCCAAGGCCAGAGAATCAACCTTTTTAGGTAACGTTGACAGAAGTTCACTCTTTTGCTGCTGCCTTATTTGGTGAATCTGTAACACTGAGTTGAATTCAAACCAAATATGTCAAGCACCAAAGTCAAAACTTAAACTCTATGGATGTCTCTGACATGAAATATCTGATTTGGTGGCTGACTTTGGGTGTAAGTTACAAAAGCCTGTATTTCAGAGATATTCTTCAGCTGAGATTTAATTAGCTGTAGATTTTCTTTGTTATTTCACTTATTAGGAGGCTTCTCTCCCCAGGTGATTGGACTGTCTTCAGTGAAAAAAAGCACTAGTGCTTTCTTCTGGTTCTTGGCCCCAGTCCTGACTATGTGTCTGAAGTACATGAACCCGCTCTTCAAAGACCGGAACTGTCCCTTTAATTACCCTTCTACAACAGCCTGTCAACTCACATTACACGTATCGTACTGTCTTGTAGGAATTTGTATGAGAAAAGCAGTCCCTCAGTGGTAGAGAGGTTTCTGTCAAGACAGTTTATACTTGACTCCATCCGGAGAAAATGTTTGGAAACGGTACAGTGCTGATAATTTGCCTCCCCTGACACTCAGGCAGCTCAGGAAACAGATACAGGAAACGATTCTTTAGGGCCGTATTTCATAGATGTGGACAGTTTGTCTTCTTTTTCAGTGTTCAATTCACAGGTGCAGTCAGCCTCTGTTTTATGTTTGTTTGTTTCACTGGTGCTGTAACAAATGACAACTGTGTGTTTGTCACAGATGGGCGAGCAGTTGATCTGCAAACTGAACCCGACGTCAGATCTGGTGAAGAAGCAACTCAGTCAGCTCAGGGATCAGTGGCAGACACTTAAACAGACAGCTGCGAATCAGATGAAGGCCCTGGGTGGAGCCAAGAACCTGCAGGAGTTCAACAAAAAAGTAGATAAGCTGGAGGCATGGATTAAAGAGAAGGTAAAAGTAAACCAGTCGTTACATGAGTGTCTGTTAGAAAGGATTAGAAAAGGTGTCTGAAATTGTGCCTTGGTACAATTCCCTCTTCCTCTCTGAAATACCTTCTTTACCTTCTTTAATTTAATCTCATTTAACTGGAAAACACAATAAGCATGACTTCAGTTGGACGGTGCTCATGCTGAGATGTCATTCACTAAACTTTCTAGGTGCTTAGTTCATTAAAACAAAAAACAACTTGGTGAAAATCTGACAGAGGGCAGCATCTCTGCAGATGAACACGACGCCATACACTTGAAAATATGATGCCGTTTTTATTCTGAGCAAAATTGTCAAAACTTGATAAACACAAGCTGAACCAGGTTTTGATAAACTTCACTTTGACGTGATCCAGCATCTTGATTAATTACAAATCAAAATAAAGGCACGAGTCAAGAGAATTACCAGCAACTGGAAGAATGTTAAAACATCCACATCTCCCTATCAAAAAATCAACAATTAAGGTTTCATTTTATCTGTGTGTTCAGATCCATGTCTGGCACAGAGGACCTGATGATTGATGATGACCTGTTGGAATGTAATGGAGGATGTTGCTCTTCACCATTGATTTCCTCTCATTCTTTCCTCAGCACATTAGCATCAAATTTAACGTTCATGCCATAATGGCGATAGTTATTTCTGTTTAACATCTTTCACGGGAGGATGATGTAGTTCAATCCCGGGGAATTTGAAATGAATTATTAGTTGCTTTCCCATCAAATGTGAGACATGAAAACACAGACTTTGTTGTGTGCCAGCAGGAAGAGGAGCAGTCTCTGCTCAATGTCCTGGGAGATAATGTTGACAAACTGCAGTTGACCAGGAGACTTTTGGATCTTAAACAGGTGAGTTAACTTAACTTAGTAAAGTTCATGTCCATATTACTGAGGGGATTTGAACATACAGATAACATACCTTAATGCCCTGTTTTCCAGGTCATTCTTATTGCACTGACTGTGAGTTTTCCCCTGTTGTGTATGGTAAAGTCAGCTGAGCTCATAGTTGGATTCTCTCCCTCTTTCTTCCTGCAGGATGAGCAGCTCTACAGGAACCTCCACGAGGAGATCAACAGCTTGGCTCTGAAGCTGGAGAAACAAGGAAAGACAGACGGCAAAAACATCTCCACCAGAAGAAAACACATCAACAAAATGTATGTTTTTTTTCCTTATGTTAAACTGAATTACCAATTTGTACCTACAGATGAAGTGAGCAGTGGTTTTTATCTGGTTTTTCTTCTTGTGTCTCTGAAGGTGGTTGAAGGTCCAGTCTCACCTGAAAAACTACCATGAAAATCTTCAGCTGGCGCTAGAGGTTTCCTCCTTCTACCAGCAGGCTGATAATATACTGTTTTCTATCAACAACATGGTAAAATTCCCCATCAGATTATTGTCTCAGTTATTAATGTCTCTGTTGTTGTCCCTACATCTTTTCCTAAAAACAATTCATGATTGTGTAAAAAAAACAACACATTTATAATTTACTATCTGGCTTTTAAGAATTCTAAAATTAAAAGTTCAAAAATACTAAATAACATATAATAGAAATTTTAAAAAAAGTCACAATTTTATAGATGAAAGTCTGTGGTTAAAAGCTTAAAATAATTTGTTGGGAGTTTTTTGCTCAGGATTAAGTCTCTTAAACAGCTCAAAGTTAACTTCTTACTTCATTTACACTGACATTGACACTTTTTTTGTGTGTTGATTTTCAGAGGAAAAACATTTCAGCATCTGGGGAGTGGGAGAGTTTAGGAGACCGGGAAATCCGTGACATTGCCAGTCAGATCATGGTAGGAAACACCTTTTCTGCTCCTACTGTAGTCGCACCAAGCTGTCAGCATATGAGTGTGTGTGTGTGTGTGTATGTTGCAAAATCTTCTCTGACTAACCTACAGGTCTGTCTGTGGTAGATGCTAGATGTGAATGTGTCCCAGCTGTCTAACCTGCATCCTGCCCTGGCTGCTGGAGTCACACAGAAGCAGAGCGAGGTGAAGGACTGCTGGGCACTTCTTCATAAAGTTTTCAGGTGAGACAGGCAGGCCAAGGATACCACAGCCTTGGTGGCCCTGTGGAAGTCACACACCATTTGCTGCAGTTAATGGTCTTTACTGAGCTGGAACAGTATCTCTCTCTGGTACTTCGAGGCTACACTAGTAAAATCTAGAAGACATTTCCCAAAAGAAGTCGAGCTTCTCTGTTGTAATTTGCTGTGTTTAATTTGGGCTTGAATCACCCGATAATCAAAATGAAGGATGTGTCTGTCCGTGGGCCTGGAGACCACCAGTCAGACATCAGCGCTCACAGCACAGGCTCTGGTTTATAATGTTTATGTTCACACTAGGAATTTGACAACATGCTTTATTAGAGAACAGGCTGAGTGATGTGTTGGCAGACAGTTAATCTGACATCATGGTTTGATCTCATGTCAACACTAAAACCCTGCCATCACCTTGATTGACCTGCAAAACCTAAAGTAAAACAGGTTTAAGAAGAAAAAAAGTGATGATTGAATTTTAAACATCTGTTGTATCTCCCACAATCTACAAGACGATTTTTGTCATTGTACAATAAATATCCAGGTACAGCGGAATGCTAAGAGTGTTCTATGGAAGTTTAACAATCAAAACATGCGTGCTATGAATCTTTAAAATATTTTTGGCTACAACATTTACACCATTTCTAAACACCCAACGGAGGAACTTAAATACCAAATTCATTTATTTCTCATGTTGTGGCTAGTTTTTGTTTCTCCTTACAAAAGAAGGCGTTTTGCATTCCACTAGAAAACATGCTCTCGGTTCACATTTACTTTTAATGTCTGTCCAATCGACTACTTGTGGGATTTTTTTTTTACCAGGCAGTTTTTGGCCAAAAGCAAATATGAAATATTACCTAGAATTCTAATTTTGCTGTTAGGTTTAGTATATTTGTGAACTGTGTTTAGAACTGCTGTATATTTCAATTGAAACTCTGGTTTTGAACCACGAACCTTCTGATGGGAGACAAAAGTCCAACTGCAGCACTCTAGCTCCTTAGAGACCGAAGATCATTACTGTTATAGAACATTTAATTAAGAAGAATAAGTGGCTATATTTTTAGAATTAAGTGTCCTGCCTACGGAAAGAGACATAGTGGGATTCAAAGCTAGGCATGGATAATTCAGATTATTGCAACATTCGGGAATTTAAAAAAATATTTCCCAGTGGATTTTTTTTTCCTTGTATAAATATGGGAACTTGGATGAGATGGTGAGAAAAATCAGACTACCATTACATTTTTTAACTGTTAACCATAACGATCTTCCCACTGGGGACAATCAGCCTGGCCAGTCCTTTCAGTCTTATTTTGTATTAAATCACTAAATTAAGACAGGAATAAACAATAAGATTTTCTAAATTAACTGGCTACCTGTGCAAAAATCTTTTTTTTAAAGTTTTTCTATGTTTATTAAAACATCAACATTTCTGACATCGCTTTCCAGAAATTTCTCGGGCTGAGGGCTTCTCATGTCAGTGCTATCTTTAGATCCAAACATGACATCATCTCATCTGTCTTATCAGCTGTGTTCCAGGGCTATTTCAACCAAATAACACAAACACTGGTAGAAAAACCTCAGAGCCATAATTGGTCTTCATCATGGGTCTATGAAACCCTGCTGTCAGCACCACAGTAAACTCCCACTCTGCTCTGCTCACTCTGCAGGAGTGACAGGACAGCGATGCCTCCCACTGGCTCCGCTTTCTCCAGGGAAGATGTTGACCCCCTGACTCTGCTGCGGGAACCCCAGAGCTGTGTGGGAACAGAGACCCAAAGACTGATGGGAAAGGAGGTGAAGGAGGAGCAGAATCGTCTGAAGGGCTGTGTGGTAAGTAGTTTTGGTATTTCTGGAGAAACCACATTGTGACTCCTAACGGGGAGAGAACATGGCTAACAACACTGGCAGAAGATGAGCTCAGCCTCTTCCAGCACTGTGACATGTGTGGCTGAAGAAAATGACGCACTTTGTCCTTTTGGTTTGGAAAAAGTCTGATTTACAACTTCACCAGGGATTTTCCTAAATAAGAACATTTCAGGAGTCTGCTGGATGTGCTGCAGAGCAGTGGGTTTTTGGCACTGGAGCTACTGCTGTTTTTCCATCCTCCCAGCTAGTTAGCCTCACATAACAACATCATCACTTGTCCCATTTGTTGAGAAAACCCTTTATTAAATAAATACCAGTTCTGCACTGGGTTTCACTATCTCCTGACAAGAAGCCTGGTCTGGGTGTTACAAATATCAACACGTAAAAGTCACAGGAAACCCTTTAGGTTTTAAGTTTCCATGAAAATTTGTGATGTGAAACTGTGATTTTGGAGTAGGATTCAACCATAGGCCAGCGCAAACACAAGGTTTTCTGCTGTCCCCAAATTTAAACTAAAAGCTCAGTGAGTTGAAACCGTATTAATAGCCCATCTTTAGGTTAGTCTAGGGTGAGTGGGGGTGGAGCTGGGGCTATGGGTGGGAGTGAGGGTGAGTGGCCTATCTAAAGAGTGTACAGATTTTCCAGACCCATTTCCTATCTTCAAGGGCTACCAGCTTCTAAGTGGCGTGCGGTTGCTTTTGTTACTCTGTTGCCCACAAATGTACAAGAAAATACTGTTTGTACTTTTCAAGTGGCGAGAATGTTAGGAAACCAAAGAGTTTCAGAATACACTTGGGTGGTTCACACTTGAAACCCAAATGTTTCTAAATAGTGCCATGTGAGAATGCTACCACCCAAACATCACATTGGGGTGGCAGAGCCAGGCTTCTTATAAAGGTTGTTCTTAAAGTGTGCATCAGTTTAAGAGTATTTAAAACATTTAACCCAGGACTTGGGTTGCAGGTCTCGAAGGAGGAAACACATTACAAAATGGGTTATAGTTTATAACCAGGTCTATTTATTTATATCTGGAGTAGGATATGTTGATGGAGGACACCATTAGGATCAATCACTATACATTAGCATTGGCATTAGCATTAGTCTACATATGAATTACCTTGATTTACTGAAGTTCTACTGTTTGCTGGGCTGAGAATTGTAAGCAAGGGATTTTCAGCCACAACATTTTTTATGTACCGCTAATGTTCTTACAATTTAGTCTATTTTAAGCTACAGATACTTAACAGACCGAGTAACCACTCAAAAAGTATGAATAACAATACCTGGGGGTGTGGGGGGCTCAGAAATAGTCCTATCTACAAAAGGCAGAGCTGCAGAAAAGGTTTTGGAACCACTGAACTTAAAGCTATGGAACAAACTGAGAAACAGAAACAACCACTAGTGTAATGGTTGTCTTATGCAAATAAACACAAGATGTAACTGCACAAGTCATTAGAGATTCGTGCACTGAGATCTTAGCAATCACGTTAAAGCTAGCATTTTCTCATTTAGACCGTATTCCTGCAGCAGGTTCATTCACCTAGAGTTCCATCCTGGTGACTGTGAAGTGTTACTGTCTCTGTAGGTTTTATACATGGCAGTGTCCATGTAGGCTGCAGTTTGACTCCTTGTTTCTGAAGCTAAACATGGCCGTCATCTGCTTCTCAGGCTAATTGTAAGCAGATGCCTGGACTGCAGAGCAGATGGGCTTCAGTGCTAAGTGATAGTTCTTGGCTGACATCACTCTATAGCACAGCACAGAAAGACACGGGGGGGGGGGGCAGTAGAAACCAGATAAGGATCAACAGTATCCAGACGGAGAGACGTTTTGTATATGATGAAACAGTAGACGACTGGATGAGGCCTAAACACAGACGACAATCCAAAATGACACACTTGATAGCAAACATCTTTTCCATGATACTGTGGGATGTTGAGTGTTCCACAGGAAATGTGGAGTGTTGAAGAATGAAAGTCACTTACATGATGCCGTGTATTTTGGAGTGGTGTATAACGCCATTATTTGAACCTGTAAAATGAATGCACTAAATAATATTTGTACTTATTTCAGATACACATTTTCTTGATTGGTAACCACTTATGCCAGCTTTTATGAAAAACATAATTTCATACAGAACATTTCTCACTCTGGTAAAATACACTGTTTTGTGTAAGTATATGTAAGCCATTCTGCAGCAGTCCAGAAACATGTATTCTGTACATCTTTTTATAAACCTCGTCCAAAGTCTTTTTCTTTTTTTTTCTCAACCTCGGGCAGCTGTAAAGAGGCCTAATGGCTGTTGACATTTCTGCACATGTATAGACGAGGTTTGTAGTTCTGACATTGACCTTTCTAAAAACAGCCCAGTCCTAAACAGATGTGTAATGGATGGCCATGAAAATCAGGATCTGAGGCAGAAAAAAGTACTGCTGCTATTTATGACAGTTGGGAACATGGGGTTTAAAGGTGTTACATGTCCAACAGCAATGGCACCTTGGTGCGTTTTAGTCATCAGAGTGTTATAGCACATTCTGGCAAACATCTAAGGCTTAATGTTTTCCTTCATGACGACGTTATGATTTATTTAAACTTTTGCAATAGCGACCTGTAGCGTGAGCCCAGTCTGGGTTATTTCAATGAGAAAAGCCAACCTTTGTAAGAAAGTACAGTTTGGGTTGGGTCATTTAAAGGAGAGACTTTATAAAGTGGGCAGCTGTCCATGTTGCCCAGCCACCTCCAGCTACATTTATATGAACTGTGAGGCACAGCAACACCTCACTGTCTATAAAAGCCTTGAGATATTTATTCACCCATCGACATTTACACAGTGAAGTAAAAGAAAACACTGCTCGCATGTAATGCTGCTGATCTCCTACATTTTCCTACAGAGGCTTTTATTCCTGTGTCCACAGAGTGCTGCTGAGTGTGAGAGCAGGAGAACACAGAGCAGCCAGAGCCAGGAACAGCAATCAGTGAACCACACCTCTTTGCCAGAGGGACACAGTGCAAATGAAGTCATTATCAGACGTCAGTCCAAGGCAGAAAGGTGACACCTCAGTCTGGCTACGCCCACGCTCTCCATAATGAAAAGTCTTTATGTAAGTCGTAATTGAAGTCGCATGTCTGTGTTTTCTTTGCAGCACAAAGCCCAGAACAGAGCCTAAAGCTGCCACTGGCCCACACGGCCACCCACAGCTGCACATCCAGCTCCAGAAGTTCACTGCGTCCGCTGACAAGGTGACTTGTTGAAGCCATGTCAGGCCAGGTTACACTTCCTTTTTACTTGCACAAATACTTGCGACCTCCAGACCCAGTTCATCCTCACTTGACCTCAGAGTGAATTGTCTAATCAGCGGCACAGCTCTTCTCATCTGCCATTACAACGCTCTGCTGCAGAACAGCTACAGACGTTATGTCACATGTCCAAATTGGACTAAGTAAGTTGTCTTAGCCCCAAGACTTGTCCGCTTATTTCCTCATTTCCAGTCATTAAGTCAATTTTCTATTTGTGCAGTACATTTGCTCTGAAAAACAGGAAAGCCATTAATTACTGTTTGCTGGGCCATGTCATTTAATGAAATCTTAAAAAATAAAATGAATATTTTAGAAAATATTCAAAAATGTGAATATGTGAGGAAGTGATAGGAGGTGGTAAAACAATACAATAGTACCAATAATATCACTAGGTAATTGCAACATGAATACTGTTATTACAAGTTATTATTATTCAATAATATGGTGAATGGGTGAGGGAGAGAGAACCTGGGAGCGCTCAACTCTTCTACAGGAGAGTTGAGTCAAAGCAGCAGGCACTGCCGCCTTGTTCATAATCTTTGAACAGTCTGGGAATGTCATGTATGCAGAAACAGTAATCTACTGGGAGCTAGCACTGGTGAATAACAGTCCTCTGTCTGAACTCACGCTGCAGCGTTTTGTATTACTTCAAGTATTTCAACAGACTAATTAGAACACCTTGATAATACTGCCTATTTGATAAGTTCTCCCTCCCTTTCCCCGTTTGTCTCTCCTCAACAGACATTGTCCTGGCTAAAAGACAACGTGTCCATGGCCACACAGGTGTGTTCAATAGCAAGTTTCGAAGGACTGGAGGCGGCCAGGAGGTGTCAGCACACTCTGGAGAGAGATATCCTCACCAACAGAGCCAGGATAGAGGTGGTCAAAAAGGTGAGCGTCAGCAAACCATCAAATTCTCTTAATCTTAGAACTTGAGCATCAGATGTTTGTAGTCAGTGAAAATTTCTGGCACCATGAGAATCGCCCTGGTTTTGGTTCAGTCGCCTTACAGTAATGAGCTGATGAATTGTCCTCTGTTGCATTAATCATTAGTTTAGTTCTATATTTTGCAGAAAAATTCCAGTCCTCAGTCATCACATCCTCTCATCAGTTTCACACTTTTTCCTCAGGAGGGCCGCGGGCTGGTCCGTGCACAGCACCCGGGCAGCGCCAGGATTGAAGAGTTTCTCAGCCAGCTGGAAGTCTTGTGGGAAGAACTGCGAAGGCGGCACCAGAGGAACGCTCTGTTTCTGCAGACCTCCGAACAGCTTGGTTTTAGAGTAAGATGCATAAACACTTTCTCCAGAGTCACTCAGCATTAGTCATAATGAGGCAATTACTTTACATTTAAATTTGCTGGGCAGTTTAATGGCGATGTCGAGTGGGTGGTCTCATTGTGAACACTTTATTGGCCCAAAGACAACAGGCTCCGTGCATGGTGAAAGCAGATGGACTTTCAGCTCCAACAACAGGCGCTAACAGAAGGGCTACTTTCATATAATTTGATTAGGGACAAGCACGGTTAAAGTTTTACCGTCCTCTGGGGGCAGTAGGACAGGACATATTTTACAGCATAAAACCTTAATCCTAAAGCTATTTTTGAAATATATATGTACATATGTAACATATATGTAATAAATAATATAAGAAAACATTCTGGCCTAGCTCAAGTTATTCATGCTGTTTAAAGTCCATGTAATTTCTAAGAGTCAGTAAGATAGGACAGCTTCTTTGGCCTATTAATTTTGATTGTGATGAGCAGTCATCTTTGTTTTTGCTCGTTAAAAATCATAAATTCTAACAAAACTGCTTTTTTCTATAACAGAGACAGTGAAATGAATCAATAAACAAATAAATAATAAATACACAAATAAAGGCACAAATAAAGAAAAAGATTATTTACTTTGCTGCCATCATTGCCTCCCGGCTAAAGCTCCACGTACCACACTTTAGGAGCCAATGAATCAGATGAATGAATGCACACCTTACACACTATTTGTTCTGTAGTGTAGCAGTTATCATTGAAGACTGTGTGGGTTGCAGAGACTCACACTTTAAATTTCCTAACTGTAGTACAAATAAGTGATTTCTTTAAGCCTTTTGTATCAGAGAACGTTGAAAAGGCTGAAGAGCCAGTCAGATTAACGATGTAAGTGTTAACAGTAAAGACGCTGATACAAACCATGTGAGAACTGTTTACATCTATCAGTCGTCTACATCTGATTGGTCAGCACGTCATTTACTGCTGTTTCTACGTGCACTAAACACCTCACATTACACAGCAGCCAAATGTTTACATTGCTTCCTGCTTGTCTGTTAATCACCGTACAGGTTGTAAAAGTGCTCCAGGGCCTTGGCAGCCTGGAAGCGTGGCTGGAATCCGTGGAGCTCTCCATGAAGGAATCCGTACTCGCCAGCGACCCTGAAACAATGAGCGTGGCTCAGAGAGGGAACTGTATGCTGGAGGAGGAGGTAGCAGAACGCAGCCTGGAGCTCAGTGCTCTCAGGGAGGAGGTGGACCAACTCCACGTTCACAGTCACCCACACACGCAGTGGCTGCTAGCACGCATGGAAGAGGTGGAAAAAAAGTGAGTTTTCATGGAAGGTACTGGGATAAGTGTTTAGATGTGTCCCCGCAAACCGTGGGAGTTTTGCTGCGCACTGTGGTCAGGAAATAATGTAATAATTTGTCAGTGTTTCCGAGAGGTCAGGTTTGGGCTTGGCATGTCTGCTACTCAACGTGGAAGAACTTATTCAGTGAACTCCCAGACATGGAGTTAAACCTCTATAAACCACACATTTATATGTCCATAGATCTTATGAGCTACTTTTACTACTCCAGTCTGTCCGAATATTCTCCCCGTGCCCATTTGTGGCACCTTTATTTATTTGTGAATCATGGAACATTAACCACAGCTCTGACAGGTACTTCACCTACAGCCTGCCAGTGTGCCTCTTGTCTTGGTTGACCCGAAAATTCTGGGTCAAAACTGTAGATTATCACTATGTTAGTGGTGTCAAACACAACTCCAGACTCTGTTAGGAACACGTTGCTATAAAATGGGTTCAGTCTAAGTGTTACCAACGCAGTGTAGTGTAATATGTGGCCTGGATGGGCCATTAATGCAGGTAGGAGCTCTCTTTCTTGAAAAAGAAAATATCCTTTCTAACTTCACCGTCTCAAAAATAAACTCTGCACAGATACAGTATCCTCATGCCCTGGAACACAGAGCCCATTTATGTGACTAAAGATACACAGTATGATTACATAAACAGCGCTCCTTCACGGTGACCTGTACTCCGTGTGCTGCTCCGCAGGCTCTGTAATGTGGTTTTATTGAAGGGTGCAAGGATTTGTAAGTGGATGTGAATACCAGACAAGGTGTAGCTTCTCATATAAACATTCCAGCTGTTGTGTGTTTTCTTAAGGTACCATAGTGTAAAAAGTGCCATGACCCAGCCGAGCTCCAAGCTGCAGGATGCCAGAATGCTGACGGAATTCCTGGAGCGTGTGGAGCTGGAGGAGAGTCACGGTGTCAGCCAGTTTAACCTGGGCCAGGTGAGAAATATCTCAATAGACAAGGAATTTAGGAATTTATCTTGTACATGTATGAAATATAAAAATATTTTATATTACATAATAAATGTGAATAATGTAATAATTAGGCATCTAACAGGGCCAAAATGTGTCTGTGTTTTTTTGGTTATTATGACTAAATTAATCCCACAGTTAAAAATATATATTAGCTATAACCCAAGTTTGACCTAACATCAGCTGGAATTGGCTGCATGTGATTTTTGGTAATTAAATAGCGCTAATGGTTTTACCTGGCCCAGACAGTGAGCTTATAGTAGCCCACATAATAATAAAATAAAATAATATAGCAAATGTGGTCTAAATATCTGTTAGCAAATGCAGGAGAACGTGGCAGCACTGTGGCCAACTCTTAGTCCAGATCTGGTAAACAGGACAAAACCTTTCATGTGGCTTCACTCTGGGCCAAATTGACCAAATAAAGTCCTAATTTACCAAAAATAGGCTGGATCTGAAATAAGTGAATGTTAAATATTTGAAGTTCATCATTGCAAAAACAAAAATTTAAATAGATTTTTCAATATGATATATAATTTGTCTGTCTTTCTGAACAGCCACTCCACAGTGAGGTTTCTTCAGCTCTGTCCATGAAGGAGCGTCAGAGCAGCAGCGTCGTTGTAGGTGAGGCCTTGATTCATAGCATTGGAGACACTGTGGAGGAATGCAAAGAGATTCTCAATGACAGAGTTGGAGAAAGAGGTCGATCACCGAGCCATGATCAGGGAATACAAGAGCTGCTGCGCAAGGTGAGGAGATGAGAACCCAATACGCCAAGAGAACATGTGCACCAATATGGAGGCTCCACTTGTTCAAACGATTGGTTTTATGTACCCTAAGTTACATGATTGTGTTTTTTCTCAATGATGAGGAATTGTTTTAAAATAACCTCACTTTGTTACAAAACAGCTGCACAAACAAATTAAGCAACATCTGGTTCCCTTTTTTCTGTGGCTTTGTATTTTTACAGCCATAGACCCCAGACGGGCCACCACTCCCTTTTCACATTATTATTTTTATGTTAATTTGATTTATCTCTGATTCTAAAGCAAAACTCTTAAAAGCAGCACACGTGTCAGAACAGACCCTACGCACATGTCCAGAAGGCGTTGTGGCCGTCATCGAAGAAACAAAGAATGAAAGGCGACTTTAATGACACCCACAAACGCTCATGACTCTGTGTCTTGCCAGCATGCCAGTCTTGCAGTACGTGTGGAAGAGTGCCTGTGCTACAGCAAGGACCTGGGTCTGGACATCCTGGAGAAGGAGACAGACTTGGCCATCCAGTGTGAGCCGGAGCGCTGCGGCCTGGAGGCTCTGCAGGAGAAGCAGGACCACCTGGAGGTGAGAGTGAGAGACGCTGGCACGTGATGTAATGATGGTGTAAACATTTCAAATGATTCACTGGGGCTAATACAAGCCAGTATTCCACTGCGTTGAGGGGGGAAGTTTTGATCTGTGTGTGAAGATTAGTCCGCTCTTTCTCTCTTTTTCTCTCTCTCTCTTTCACTCTTTTTTTTTCTCCAACACATTGTTCCACAGTCTGTTTCCTGTTGTGCCAGATTCTCTCACATCTGAAAAAAGGCCAGCCCACCCCACGTTAGGCTGCGTTTAATTTGTTATATAAACTGCACCATGCAGTCACACACACACACACACACGGAGCATGTAAAAGTTTATTATTCACACAGTACATTTATTTATGCTCGCATGAGTCACAAATCTGTTTTGCTCTCAAAATGTGTGTGTGTGTAAAATTGGGAGGGGGAGTTGGGTTCTTTTCGGGCAGCTTTATGTTTGTCACACACACATACATAAATGCAGATACACACACACACACACACACACACCACAGCTGTCTGGACTTGATACCACAGAAGAACAGAAATGACCTAATCTGCCGCTCTGAAATAACTGTGCCGTCAGCACTCAGGCATTCACAACACACTGTGTTTGAGGCTTTATGTATCTGAGAAATGTTATGAAGGATGACTCCCATAGAAACCCCAACGTTATTAATTACTGCCTCATCAAAAAGAGGAAAAAAAGATTGTCGGCCCGCTGTGATGTGACAGGCCACATGGAGACCATATGGGTTCCCAGCTGAATAATGTGTTGAAGCTATGGGGATGAGGTCATCCTCATACACAGATACATTTGGTCCGGGCTCTTTGAGTGATACCAGGTTTGATGAGAGATGATGGATTTTTTTCACCTTGATTCTCTACAGATTGACTATGAAGTCATCAGGGAGGAGGTGAAGGAGATGAAGAACCTGGCTTCCCGCTTGGAGGAGCTGTGCCCGGAGAGAACGCACACACTCAGGGCCAAGATCCAGGCTACGCTGCTGGCCTGGA
>NC_024318.1:13817515-13850916 GCF_000523025.1 Cynoglossus semilaevis | reverse complement strand
GAACTCCAAGACTTCTTCAGGAGCTACCTCGCCATGATGTAAGAAGGGTGGGAGGACCACGTGACCCTCTCCTGGGCCAGACTTTGTTTTTAGTGTTTTCTTTTTTTTAACTTATTTTTTATATCTTAACAAAACAAAAAACAGACCGTCCCCATGAGCAAGTAGTTTACCCTAACTCCCCTGCAGGGTGTGCTATAGGGACACAAGTGCATGAGTTGAGGAATAAAATATTATGGTTTACTCAAACTTAAACACCCCCAACCCTCTTTCCTGTTTCCCTGCCGCCTTCCATCCATCCTTGCTTCTTTCAATAGCTCCTGGACAGAAGATACCAGGTCCTGCATTTTCTCAAATAACACCTTGAACCCCAGGAAAGACGGGAAGAGGCCCCTGGCGGCAGAGTTGGACATACAGATAGAGCAGAGGTTTAAAGAGTTTGATAAGCTAGCAGCCACAGGGAGGAGCATTTTGGATGAAGAACATCACCTCACACAGATGGTGAGAAAAGTCTCAGTGCTCGTCGTGACTTCACTCTAATCCTCGTATTGTTTTCATGCTGATTCTGTGTCTGTAACACACACATATCTTGCAGGTGAAAGAACGCTTGGAGGAACTACGCAGCATGCTTGGATGGATCTTGGTTCACTGGAGGGCTCAAAAACAACAGTGGCTTCACAAGAAGAGCAAAATTGAACCTTCACAAGATGGCATCTACACTGAGGCCACGCTGAGCCCCACCGTAACTGAGGTGAATGTCCAGACATGTGTACAGCCACAGTAAAAACACAAATAAAATGTTAAAAAAACTGTAATTATTTTTGAGAAATTACTTATTAATACTACTATTCGGCAACATTTTTATTTGGCTTTCATAGGTATTGTGATTGTTGTTGTGTTCTCTTTGTAACTTGGGGGGAAATGTGTTTGCTGCTGATCAGTAACACTGTTGTAACAGAGATTTTAAATCCCAAGAGTTTACATATAATTCATAAAAGTATTATTATTTCAGTAATAGTACTAAGTATAGACTCAAACTTGCCATTTTAATCACAGAACATATCTCTCCTGAGTCTGAACTTTAACATCATAAAATATATATTCTATATGCAGAATTCTGCTCCTGCGCTGGTCGCCCACCGGTCACTCCAGTCCCAACTGGTGCCTTCAGTAGACGATCGATTAAGATCGTCAGGAGACAACCAGCCTCCGTCTGTCCTGCCCAGACAAACTGAGCTGCAGGAGAAGCAGATAGAGGATGGGTATGAGGTCATGAAGAACGGCTACGAGGTCATGAACAGTTTCTCTCCACGGGCAGGTGAGACCTCCCTCTCAGAGTCCCCCAAACCTTCTATCACCGTCCTGAAGGACCCTGGTGGCCCTGCTCTGGGGAGCACAGTCAACCTTATCCTCAGCTTTGGGAACACAGCAGAGAGCCAGGTGCAGGTGCTGGACTTACCTGCTAAGACAGATGAGGTAATGGAGGACACCGCTGAGCCTGTGCACAGGGTGAGAAACACATCCACACTACAAGTCACAAATGTGATTATGGAGTTTAAGTGTTGCTGGCTTCGGGCATCTCAATGGACTAGAAGTGTTTAAATAAATCATTTTTATCACTGTTTCTTCAGACAAAGTCACTCTCTGCATACACATGCACGGGATCTGCTTTCTCCACTGTCTGCTGCTGTTCACTTCTCTCCTCTTCTTTGGCCTTTACGTCTTCCTTTATCCCAATTTTCTCCCTCAGCCTGCTGTGCCTCAATCTTCCGCCTGTAAAAACTTTTGGAGGCGCTGCCAGGGGCTTTTGGAAAATACTTTTGGTAGTTTAAAGCGAAAGAGAAAGATTTATCGTCCGAGTGCAAATGAGGTAAATTACGTGGTGTGAATTGGAATTGCATGCTGCGTCCCAAAGTGTGCCGGGGCTGCATGCTGTGTGAAGGTGTTTTTTGTGGGCAGCATGCTCTACTCACCCCTTTTACAGGGCACAGCGGGGTCTACTGCGTCTCTGCATTGTTCCCCCGTCTGTTAGTCGTGAGTACCAGTAAAAGCAAACACGCCAGTCTAGAACATTCACAGGGTGAAAAACATGAGAAGAACAAAAGTTGGCTTAAAAAAACAATACGATTTTCTCATTTTTGCAGCTTTGCGTGCATTTAGCTATCAGAATAAAAATGTGGGTGATGTGCTAGTGGATGTTTACGTTAATGTGTTTTAATGCATGATCGTGTGCCTGCAAACAAACTGTCTCTGTTAGTGTCAGTCCAAGCTTCAGCTTTGTGTAAATTATGTCTAACTTTTCTTGAGCATTACTGTAAAACTTCCATTCGGACCAAAAGTCCCTAAGAGTTAAATTTCGACCAAGAGTCGGTGAGCGAGCGTTCACTCCCCACTGCTGATGTTGACAGAATCTTTCTTTTCTCCTTATGTCATTTCACCACAAGCCTGACGTAAACCTGTTCTTGCTTGGCCCTTTACGGCTGCGCCACCATTGTGTCTATTTTAGTGACCTCACCCTTGCTTCCTAGGACACGTGTGGTCCACAATGGTTCCCAGTAGGAGTGCACAAATAGAGGTGCAGCCGCTGAACACAGAAACCGCTGCTGAACTTTCAAGAGAGGCCTCTAGACTGCACACCGTGATTTATAGTCTGGGGCTTCCACAGAAACAAGAGATTAGTCACAGAGTTTAGAGGTCAAGCCATTACATCTGGCTATGACGACATGTTTAACCACATGTGATTCCAATTAAGTGTGTGATTGTAATCACGTCCGTGTTGTTTTGTCCTTTTATCTCGTTTACTATCATTCCTGTTTTTATATATTTATTGGGAATGTTAACTGGATGTACTTCAAGTCGTTGTTTTCCTAGATGTGCGAGGTGTCGACAAACACACGTTGTATGTTTATAAAAAAGTAGCTGCTTGTCTCAGTCAGTTTCATCTGTAAGGCATGAATCAGCTTTTGCTCACAGACAGGACTGCACAGCTCTTTGGCGTGAGAGGAAAAATTCTGGTCGATTTCAACACACGCAACTGTGCCGTAAGAGGGTTTGAATGTTTTGTCGTTACAGATGAGCACATTTTGTTCAAACCAGTGTTGTTCTTTTCTTACTCGCAGATAGAGAATATTTGTACCGATACTTATTTAGATTGGGTCTCAATTATGTTTTCAGCTATGACTATTTGAACGTAGTATTGGGCCTGATACCAATACTAGTATCGCTACCGTAGCATCTCACATTCAAACTATTATGCAAAGTTGTCCTGTATTTAAATGATTAATGAGTACGGCATGTAGTGTACTGTCTTGTTTGGAAGTATTCTATGTTGAATTGTACTCGTAATGATATTTTTATTAAGAGTTGAAGAATTGTTTTTAAACTCCTGGGCTGCTTTCACTCCAGCACATCAACTGTGGTTCTGGTGAATGGTGTTTCCCCTTAATTATTTATTATAACAGTACTGACAGACCTCCAACTGCAGGTTGGAAGTTTAATATGAAAATATCTTTATTTACTATAATGTTGATTTTACAAAGTAAGAGATGATGAAAAACATATAACATCTGTTTCCTTGTTTTCTAGGTGAGTACCTACCTACATGTCAAGGATAACAACTTGGCTGCAGGCCCTGTTTATGAGAGCATCAGCCTGCCTCGCCACAACGGCCGCTCCACGGCCTCGGCCTCCCCTACCCTCTATTCATCGTCCTCCTCATCGTGTTCCTCTGCATCTGGACCTCAGAGCTCCAATGTAACCTTCCACCCACTGACAGGGAGCGGCAGCAGTTCCATCTTCAGCAGCCTCAAGAGAATGGGTAAGAGGAGGAAAAGGAAAGGAGACGCTCGCAGACACACCATCCAGAAAATAATGGGAGTGGAGGCGCAAACAGAAGAGGAGCCACAGTACGCCTGTGAGGGGATAATATATGACACGCACACATGGCCTCTGAAAGAAGGCAGGAGGAAGAAGAGTTCACCAAAGGGCCCTGTTAGTGCTGATGAAGTAGAATCTTTAGCCTATGTGAAGAATCCCCTGGCGAAGGACATTGAAACGGAGTGTTCAGGTGAATACAGCATTACTCCATACGCTGTATCCGAGGGGCCAACCACTTTATCTTCCACTAACCAGGTGAAGAGCCACTGCAGATTTATGTCTTTGGGCTCTGTGCTGAGCTTTGAACTCCCAAAAGACATGTCCCTCATTCCCAGCATTCAGGACATCATTACTATTGCACCACCTGAGTCCAAAAAAGCAGCAGGTACTGATCCAGATCCCCACTCTCAAAGACACTTAGCCCTGAGCTCCTTCAAACAGACTCGACCTAATCCTGTCATCACACAGGGTTCATCGGAGCCCAGCACTCCTGAGATACACACTTCCTCTGCGGCAGTGAAAGCTGTTTCTGATATGAACCATCGATCCAAACAGGCGCCTTCACTGACCCAGGATCAGTCCATACCCAACCACTCGTCCAAAACCGATGTCAGTGTTTGTGAGGCTGCAGATCCATTTAAACGTAATACTCCTGACAGAAACAGGACCACCTGGCCCTCTGAGCTCCCTATTTATGTGAACCAAGCACAATGTACAGTCCTGCATAAACACCAGTGTCCCAGCGTCCACACGCGTATCCGGGACCTGAATGGACATATTTACCACAGAGGTTCAAGACCTCACAGCATGCACGAGCACAGCTCTGGGCCACAGTACCAGAACCAGGCTTCTCATGTCAGAGTGAATCTGAAGTCCACAATGAGTTTAAGTGTTCGTCAGGACTCGGTCGACTCTGGGATCTCCACATCCAGCTGCATCAAAGTTTCTACTAACACTTTATGTCCAGATGCACCTCCAAAGGGAGTCGTGGGGAGGATCATGTCCTTTCAGGTGGAAGCTACTGACTGCACTAAACCAAAGGAAGACATCACCACATCCTCAACTCCATCTCCCCAATCTTCAGAGTCCCAAACAGAACCTGTACACCTAGATCACAAACAGTTCCAGGAAGAGGAAGAAGAGCTAGAAGACATTTGGAACCAGACAAACTGCAGACAGAGCATCAGCTCAGACATCATATACCAGTCCAACCAAGAAGACCCTGCACCCTCACTCCAGTCCACTGAGACTCATGCTGAGTCACCCTCACCAGAGACCCCAAACGTGCTCTACAGGAACCTGGTCACAGCCTCTGCTCCCAACCTCCTCGTGGCTGAGTTCAAACTGCCATCACACATTCAGAGCTTGCTGGGGTACAACAAGGAGCAGAACGCTAACAGGGTTCACCTCCCGCCTTTGGCCAAAGGTGACAGGAGGTCCTGGGCAGCGTTTCCTCACAGGGAGTCAAACAGCAGGACTGCAGTGTTTGTGAATGAAACGGCGTCTGATCCAGTGAAGCTGCCAGACGTATGTGACAATCAGAGGTACATCTATCAGTACAAAGAGGATGAGGAGGAGGGAGGAGACATGGTGAAGGCTAAGGTGATGGAGGAGGTGGATGATCACACGGGTTGTTTGAAGGTGAGGCTAGCTTTTGATGCACTGTAATGTAATGTAAGTCCCCTCTACGTATTTCTGCTAATGTCCGTAGACATAGCTGTCTTCACTGTGACCTGCAGTTGGCGCTCCACTGAGTATCCAGTTCCTGTAAAATAATAATGCTGTAATAAAAACATGAGAATGTATTATTCTGATGATCCAATGGTCTCAGCGACACTTTTCTGTTTTTCTATGGACTAAACTATCCAATTCAACTATCCATAAATTACATGTAGTAATTTATAAAAAGCCATAAAAAGCTACGGTCTAATGTCTTTAGGACACCTTTACCTTGTGATCTTTACCTAATTTCTAAAACATTAAGTTTTTATTCCCTTTTACAATCACACCAAACACCCATAGTCCTTTTTGTTGACAGTGGGTGGGCATGGACTAGCTAAATCGTGCTAGCTGCATGTTTTCTGTTAGTTTGTCATTAGTCTTATCTAAACTATGGACTTGGATAAAGCAAATAAAATCTGCAGCGCTTCAACACAGTTGTTCTCAAGTTTCCTTCTATGGTAGCAGGAGACAGGGGCTGTAAAAGTAAAAAATGTTTCCAGAAAAGCCAATGTGGTGGCAGGAGCTAAAGGCTAACAGCTCATAAGCTGGTAACAACCTAAATATATTTTACTCAGCTTGGAGCAAACAGATGTTGTTTGGAAAGAAATACACACAATGAAGACCCCCATTTGCTTTGTCTAATTTGATAATTTACTTTGTGGAAATCTAGGGGGAAAAAATGTTTTTATTTAAATATTTCATCATCCTTTATTATGAATCTCCATTAATACAGAAAATCATGTAAATCCTAATAAAAAGCTAGAACTTGTACATTAAAATCAGACTAAGTTGTGTTAAATGTGATTCAGATGTAGTTTCTTAAAAACTCGGCAGCCTAAACATGAACAGGTGAAGTGGATTACACTGATGAGCTCCTTATCATCACACCTGTTAGTGGGCGGGTTATATAAGACAGCAGCTGAACAACACTGTGCTGAGAAAAATGTTGAGTGTTTGAGGGCTGCAGTGGTTCAAAGCAGTGAAAGCAGTGAAAGCAGTGAAAGCAGTGAAAGCAGTGAACCTGCAGCAGGGTCACGGGCGGCCGAAGCTCATTAGCTCGTGAGAAGGGCAGAGGTCGGCTCGTTTGGTCCCGTACAGCAGATGAGCTGTTGAAGTTTATTTTCCTGAATGCTGGTGGTTAACAGAGTCTACACAGTGCATCACAGTTTGTTATATTTTGAGAGCAACACATAATTATACAGGTGGTCATAATGTTATGACTGATCAGTAGGTAAACACTACAGGAAAATGAATGTGGGGCATTTAAATGTATTTAAAAAAAGTAACGTTGGTAACATAAACCTTTGTTTGTATTGACTATGACCACATTCCTGCCACCTTTGATACAGCAGTAGACTGTTTTTAGAAAAATAAAGATTTTATTAAAGGTTTCTTCTAAAAATTGAGTATTTTTGGGCAAAGGTACCGTCTTTTTCAGGAATTATTGCAATGGTCCAAAAATGCATTAAAATAACTATTAGACGGACAATCTCTTGATAAGTCTGCATCTGTGAAATGTCATTAAAATACTCTGAACTGACCAGTAAAGACAAGAAATATCTTCCTTACCTTCAGTTCGTTGTAATTCGTGTGAACATTTTAACTGAAAGCTGAATTATCATATACTGTGACACTGCAGCTCCCAACATGTTCTAGCTTTTAATCAGCACGGATTAAGAGGATGTGCAGTGTTTTCATTGGTAGTTAATAGGAAATCCTGGTTGTTTTGAACAGGACCAGTCTATGAGTCTGCTGTCAGTGCACATGGATCTGGGTGCGGCCTGTCAGCAAAAGCAATCGTCACAAAGCCCGGAGCACGTGGAGAGGCAGGGAGATGTGATGGCCACAGGAGGGCGCCGTTTCACCTTAGTAAGACATCAGTGCAATACTGGCAGCTCTATCTTTGTGTTTCAGAAAAACTTGAGAAAAAAAAAAAGCTTGTGTGATAAACCACGGTGTTAATTCAAACAGAGTGGGAAGTCTGACCTGCAGTCAATGGAGGGGACTCTGGAGAGGAAACATAAGCTGCAGCTGGGAGGAAAAAAAGTAAGAAAGACTTCAATCAGTGTGGGAGCCAGTGGCATGGTCAGCAAATATGAAGTCCACCGTCAGCAGCAGCACACACACACACACACACACACACACGCGTGCGCGCTCATTCTCTGTTATCTTATTTTCACAGGCAGCCTCCAGAGGCTGGAATTCCTACCACGCTGTCCTATTTAGAAATACCTTGTGCTTCTACCAGGACAGAAAGGAGACACTCAAGGTAAGCAGTAAAATGTGTGAAAATCAGAGGTGGGAGAAGAGAGCGGATGAATAATCAAGGCAGATGGAGAGAAGTCAGTGATGATCAGTCTGTTGCTGTGTTCCAGAGTTCTGCCTGTGGCCTGCCTCTGAACCTCATGGGGGCTGAGTGTTCACCTGCGCCAGATTACACCAAGAAATCCAACTGCTTCCGGCTCCAGTAAGATGGCGTTGACCGCTGACATTATTCATATTTACATTTGAACACACGTGTGTTTGACCTCTGTCTGACCTACAGGCTCCGTGATGGGTCTGAGTATCTGTTCAACGCTCCCTCACGCTTCATGATGAGGAAGTGGGTGATAAAAATACAAGCCAACACAGGTGATTAATACACACCACATCAACTGCTGAGCTTTGGCTGCTTTTATTTTATCAACTTGACAAAAAAATCTAAGCAAATTTTTTTCAAATGATTGAGGCGATGCATCGGGGGGTGATTTAGCTCAGATTTTTTTTTTTTTTGTTACGCCAAAACTGAAAGAACAAGCAATTAACATTTAGAAGTTGGAAGAGGTGAATAGACAGGTGATGTCAAAGAAATCCCTGAGAATTCTGAAAAAAATAGATATTTATTTATTCATAAATAGATAATAAAATCATTCTTATTCTGTGTGTCTAAGAACTTTTTTACCTTTCACTTGCATGTAAAATTGCAATTACACCTTTTTGTCATCCATTACAATTAAATTAGTGCTGAGTTTAAAACCAAATGTGTTTTTTTGTTTTTTTTGTTTTGTTCTTTTGTTTTCAGGCCAGAGTGTGTCCATGTCCTCAGTGTCCATTGATCCTGATGATCCAGTCCTCCCCAGTTCCCTGTAAGACACGTGATCAGGTCACTCATCTAGAGTGAATAATGGCCCATGAATAATACATTTAAAATAAATGCTTATCTCTATGAAATGCTCGTCTCAGAAATCCATCATCCTGCCCCAGTTGTCGTGGTCTGGCCAAATGCCATTGTTCCTCCCGACATGATGTCACCTCCATGTTCCCCAGGCATAAAGCGGCGGGCGCCGCCCAAACCAAAGAGATCGTTGTCCTCACCAGGGAGTTCAGTCAGATGCCACAGAGTCATTTAAGGAGTTTGGACGAGCAGTCGGTGAACACATCCACCCGTGAAGGCTGCTGTGGTGAGTCTCAGGGCCTGGTGTTACACTGAAGCGACCGAACATTAACTCAGGGAGGGCTGCTTTTCTAATGTACTTCTGCTCCACACCCACTCTGAGTGGAAGGCCGTCACTGCTGACCACTGAGCAGCCCCAGTGGACCACTCATGGTTGAGTGTGCTGTTTATCTGTCCTGACGGCTTCTGTTCAGTGCAGTAACAAAAATCCCTCGTGTTGATACAAAATCCAACATCTGTGCTGTTAATGTGCACCAATATTTAAACTAGTTGTTAAAGCAAGGTTGGTTTACGTGTGTTTTTGCCACTAGGTGGAGCTAGGGTATTATCTTACTGTATTATAAACAACAGTTGGGGACAGAATTACTATGAAACAGTTAGAGAATGTAATAAAACATAGACACAGAACTAATGAAATAACAAAATAAATTAGTAAATAATTATAAAGATAAAAAATATAAATATAATATTCCTTGTGAAAAATTCTGCCATTTCTGCTGCATATCTGTGACAATTAATTATTTTATTATTATTATTTAATATATATATATTTTGGTTTACAAACAAATGTTGAAAGTAAATTCATTTTTAACATAAATCATTTTTACTCCGGTCTGTAAGCTCAAAAAAAAAAGTTCAGCAGACTTGTTGGGTTTTGTCAAATATTTTAGTCTGACTTTGTATTAGCTATACTGCATTAGGTTAGTGTTTTTAAAAACAAAATACACAAGTTAAACATGGACAAGCCCAATATTAGTAGTACACTAGTAGTAATGTGGCAGGTTACTAGTAAACAGTTAACTTTTAACACCACAGTAACTTCTTCACTGTTTGTCACTCAGGTGATGATGAGGTCAGTACAAAGCTGACGGTGAACCACCGACTGTCTGCTGCGTCCACTGACAGCACCTCCTCCTCGTCCATGTCCTCCCCTCCTCATCCTCCATCATCCATTGGCCAGGACTGGCTTAGCAACAAGCGCCGCTCCCACTCCTTTACATCAGGTCACTTTGCACTTATTAATAATTGAGCTGTAAAAAGGTGATTTATTTATTTATCGTTTGTTCATCTCCTAACGTTGCCTCCTCTGTGCTTCCTCCACAGCTACGTACCAGAAAATAAAACCCATCCCGCAGCCACCCGGTGGCCTGGACAGAGGCTCCAACTACTGCGTCACCCTGGTGGTTGGAGACAAGTTGTCAGACGGTTCCTCCACCAGCAGAACCTCTGAGCCCCCCCTGGTGGCCGTAGCTGGTTGGCAGCAGGAGGCCCATCAGGACTCTGCTCAGAGGAGTTACACCAGTCTGCCCAGGCCGCGCAACAAATCAGTCTTCAAGAAGTTCTTCGGGAAAAAAGACCTCTGACAAAACAGCTACTAATTAAGAGTAGAAGTTCATGTGCAGTGCACATACTGTATTATGCAAAAAAAAAACCCACACAACTACTGACTCTATTTATGACAGGAGGAGCCACCAACGTTTTATTTTTGGTGTATTTTATATACTGTAGATCACTAACAGACGACGTCTCTTTTATTAGTCCTTTCATTTGTTATATGACCTTTCATAATTTTGTCCAAAGCACCAAACTAGTGTATCTTCAGTGTGTGCACGTGTGGGTGTGTGTTTGTGTGTGTTGTTTTGTGGATTACTCAATTAACTACACATGTTTTTGTTTTTTTTGTTTTTTTAATATACCTGGTTTTCTTTTTTTCAATGCGGTTGTTGTTCAGAGTCAGGATACACAGTGATTTTTTTTTTTGTGAAGCAGGTTTGAAGACTAAATGTCAACAACACACCACTGTACAAGTTCAATGACAGCTTTCCATTTGTTTTGTTGTTTTTTTTTTTGGGGGGGGGGTTGTTGTTGGTTTTGTTCTACTTATATAAAATGCAGTTTGATACTGCCTGAGCTCGTCTGATATTCACTGCTTTACAAGTGTAACAAAGATTCTTCATAATAAAACATCAAAACCAAAGATGTCTCAGACAGGATGTTGGAGCATTAATTATCTTTGTATTTATTCCTGTACATGGCTGCGAGGCTTTGAAGAGAAAGGGGATTAGATGAATGGAGAGATGAAAGGCCTGAGCCGGGTCTGGTGAAGATCATGTTCACGTCATTAGTCTTGTTTTTTTGCATTTTAAATAACACTCACCACCATTTAAAGACGCAATTCAAACAAATCCATGATCAACTATTTGCATATTTGCTAAAGTGCTAGGCGTCCGCCACAGATAGTATGCATATATTTTGGGAAATGCTCTTGTTAAGTGTTACGAAATATTCAGTTTGTTCATTATGAGGGCCTCTGAGGGAAAGATTAATTGCAACAGAGAGAACAGTGGCAAGAAATCCATCTTTTTATGCAAATTATATACAAGTAGTTTCTAAAAGACATCTAGAAAAAACAAAGGCCAAACACATTTGTCTTTACAGTTCAGTGAACATTACTGTGGAGTTTAATGTAAAGTAGCTTTTGACTGGAAAGGCATGAATGGATTATACTGTAAATATGTGTGTAAATTGTGGGTCAATTGGTAGAGGCCTTCTTCTAGTCAGTAGGTGGGGTTGAATTCCAGCTGTACATCCATGACTTTATCTGATGCAGACAGGGCAGACGTGAGGATGCTGATGAAGGTGATGGAGCGGTAAAAACGTTACGTCTCTTTTTTGAGATATGGCCAGGTGTCAGTATAGCTGTTGAGTGAGACGTTACATCATACCTAACTACATTTCTACAATACACCACTTTGTTGAGAGAATGTGTCTTGTTGTCCGGCCTCTCTGGCATCTGTGTGTGTCCTGTATGTATGGACCATTTTATTGTCATCATTTAGTCATTTTTGTCACTTTAATAAAGGTGTGGGAGTTTTTCCAAAAAACATGTTCGTCTGTGTTACCTTTTTGTTTCTAGGATGGGTATACACCATTTTAATTCCAATCCTAGAAAATTAAGATGAGGTTTTTTCTGGTGGAGCATCCTGATTAAAAGAAATATATTGTTAGGGATGTGGAGTTAGTGTCATCACACTCACCTGTGTCTCTGTTCATTAGTCTCACTCGAGTCACCTGGTGCCCTGGGTATAAATATCTCCCTCACTCTGTCGGTGTGGGGATCATTGTGCTGTTGTGTTCTGTTGCTGTAGTTAGTGTTCTGTTCAGCTTCGTTTCTGTTCTGTTCTGTGTTCCTAGTAATTCAAGTTAAGAAGAATTCCGTTCCTTGCTGACGTGTATGCCTGGTAGGTTGTTTCCTTTTGCACTTTGTGAGTAAATTACTTGTGGCACCTTAAGAGAGTCTCCCCAGTATCACATGTGGTTCCTGCCTACTTCCAAGATGTCCAAATGTAACATATATAACAATTACTTATCTTTCATTTTAATGATACCTATAATAATATTTTTAAATTAAATTTAAGAATGAAACCATTATATAACATACTCAGGAAATGATGCCATAAGGTATGTATACAATATATATATATTGCATTGTCAACTATGTATATACAGTATATATCAGAGGACTATGTCAGTTTCTGCCGGTCTTGCCCATTGGTATGATTAAAGGTGGATCTATGCTCTAATGCAGGATTTTTCCAAGTCGATAAGCTGACTAGTAATACATTACTTTTTTTCCTGTCTTGGATCATGGATTATTTGATTTAGCTAGTGTCTGTCGACCACTGCTCCTTTATATGAATGGGCTGAATGCAGAGAACAGATTTTATTGTGTGTATGTTACACGTACAATGACATATTACGCTTCTGCTTTTCAATACAAATTAAAGGTGTAGTCAGAGCTTAAACGTTTTCTGAAAAGTAATACCACAGGGGCCTGTGCTTGGACCCCTAAAAGAATCATGTCAGGAATCCCTCTACAAGGATAAACTAGAATACAACACACTGCACTGACATTTCACTTTACAGGACAGACGATGACAACGACTTGCTGACATCCACAGACTGAGAACATTTGGATGCTCAATCTCCATTCCGGGTCAGAACTTACACCTCGGTGCTCTGCAGCCTGGAGGGTTGCTGAAAGCACCAGTCAATCAATTGATCACCGTGCACTGGATCTCTGTGTCTTCTCTGTGCCCTTTGACCTCTCCATCATCCACTCACAGCCCCCACTGCTTTCTTCACAGCTCTAGGGCATGTAGTCTTTGCCTACAAAACACTCAGTGTGGGCGTGTGTGTGCGCGTAGGCGAGGAGGTGGCTATACACACACCACAATAACACTTATCCACGGCTTAGGTTGTTGTGTTTCTCCCTCTGTAACCACTAATAACAGTCTGAGTGACACATCCTCCCAAAGGTGAGGTAGAAGTCCAGGTTCTGGTGTGTTGCCAGTAAATAGTGACTCACTGCAGTCACCACAGTCATTCAGTAAGATCCGGAGATGAGACGTTAACATCCAGGTGGTGTAAGTGGAGAAGGATGTCCTCAGGTCTGCACCATTATCAGGCTATTGACACAGGGAGAGGTCTGTTTAGGACCTATTGTCAAATGTCATCATTTCTGTCAATATTTAAGCGTGTTCATCTTGAAAAAAAAAAGCAGCTTATATTTCAATATTAGTCTTAATTTTTATTCACTTGCTCATTGGAGTAGAACAAGTGCTGAAACCCTGCACCGTCTGCCTGCCTCCAGCAGCTTTGGGGGAGTCCATCAAAGTGATGTAATGGGAAAACTCAATGTGTTGGGCAGCAGGGTGGGATTGTGGTTAGGAGTTCAGATCAAATGGCTTAAAGGGATAATTCAGTGTGTTTTGAACTGTGGTTGTATGATTTACTGGCACACAGTCAGTGTCGGAGCCAAGAACCAAGCCGAGAACCTGACGCTCACAGGAAAAAACATGGCTGCCAGCTTGGAACACAAGGATCTAGCCTTGTGCCACTTTGGTCACTGGAAGGAAAATATGCCAAATGTTTTCTTTCTGTTTACAAACAGTCAGCAGGACAACTGGAAACACAGTGGTAATGGTGCCCAGGTCTGTAAGTTGACTGAACCCATACAACATTGTTATTTTTTATGTTGCTCTAATTATTTACCAGTGCACAAATATGTGTTTAATGTTGGAATAAAACTTAATTTTAAAATAAAAATATATAATAGTAATAATAAAATTAAAATGTAACATGTTTGAAAATGAACCACGTTGCTTCTTTTTGGATATTTTAATAGGAGCTTAGCATCACTTAAGTTACAATACTGCCACCATCTGGTTCCATCACTAGTAAACATTTACGTGGTAAGGCATCCAAACCACATGTAAAGAGAAAAGGACGACAGAGGGCAGTATACCTGCAGATGAATACAGCACCACAGATTATGATTAAATTAAAAATGGAAGTGGCATGTATTTAATTGTTGTTGTTTGTCTTTGTTTTGTTTTTTTACTTTAAGATTGTTTTTTGCCATAAAATTGTTTGAGAGATGTAGTTCTGACATCATCAGCAGATTTAACGGTGTTTTAAATTCAGACATACAGTCAGTCTCAGTAAGATTTTCAGACAGGAAAAGCTATAGCATAACTAGGAGCCATGTTTTCAAATATAGTGACTCTGTGTGTCTCTGGTCGGTTCCTCACATTGGCACTGACTTGGTGTCAGCGCTCATACAGCCGCACCGTGGAACAACTAAACTGTCCCTTCACTTTAGATCATCTTATGTCTCATTCTCTCAGCCGCTCTGTCAAACCCAGCCTGTAGCTCTGGTAATGTTTGGGAAGTGACGCCGGCTGCTTTTCATATGCAGCATCCAGTTGTAGGCTGGCTGTCACGGGCAGCACGTTTACACAAACCACCACGAGTCAAAGCTTTATACTCACCATATGGTGACTGTCATACATGCTTTAAGTACTTAACTTTACAGCTTACAATAATTCAGACAATAATCTTGGGAAATAAACATTGAATCTTCAGACCCCCGCATGTACATCGTGAACGTTGTCATTTTTTATTTAATTTGTATAGTATTTACAAAACACATTGGTCTCAATGGACTTTACAAAAGATTTAAAGATTAGAATGGAGATTAAAATGATCCTCCTAACAAACCCACATCGGGTAAAGTAAAGCAGAATACATTTTATAAATACAAATGGGAAACTAAATAAATCACACATGGAACAAGAATTTTCATCACAGGTGTTTGGTTTTTCAGTCCACCAGACCAAATCTCCTCACTGTCCTCTCTCTACAGCTACAGCTGCAGCCATGCCTCCTGGGCTGAAACCACAAAATGCAATAACGGGAGAGAAATGTCTTCATGTGAGCAACTCCCTCAGCCCCCGCCCTACTGTCTCCAACCCACTTTTGCCCAGGATTGCTGGTAAGCTCCTTGAATTTCACTGCCTTCCATGTGTAGAGGGATAAATATTGTCATGGGAGTCGTGCAGACATCTGTCCTAAAGATATGGAGTGTGTGAATGCATCGCTGTGATATGGATATTAAACCAAGTGATCTTCATGGCGACTGTTCGACACAGTCTTTAAAACAAGGCTGTTTCTGCTGGGACACATCACAGCTCTCTGCTCCTCCAACAATCAGTCCAATTATTATAGTGACTCAACGGTAACGCCTGAACTCACTAGTGGTGTTCATTTTAAAAGATACCTCAGCAACTGTGCCATCAAACACACCAGGATAGGAAATTGCTTTTTTCCAAATGTCTCCTTCGCTTCTGTAAATGTGTTTTGGGTCATTTAGGATAATTTTCAGGGCATTTTGAATCAAATAATAGGAAACTGCCTGTTTTATTACTACAGTGCTAACACAGTTAGCTATTTTCTGTATTACAGAATGGATTATATTTTATATTTCAATTTTTTTTACAAAGTCAATTACTCTTATAATGTTTTATTACCATTATTTTCTTAACTGATGTTGTATTTTGAGATATTTTACCATTTTATGCAACTCTCTGTCAACGAAAACTTTGGCTAAGTTGACTTGTTCGCTAACAGCTGTCACTGAGTTAGTTTGATTAGCATTAGCCAAAAGTAGCATTATGTCTGTTGTTGTGGTTTTTGTATGTAAGCTGCCTTTAACTATCTTTAACTAGAGTTTAAATGTCTATTTGGTATCTTAGCTTATATTGATGAGCCTTTGTGGTTATTTTAATTATTTTTGTTAAAGGTTTAGTTACATCATTGTTTTGCCTTTTCAAATAGAACTGACTTCCCTTGATTTAACTATATTTTTGGTCAATCTCATTTTTGTGGGCTGTTTGTTACATTACTCTACAAAGCAACAATTTGAGAGTTATGCCTGGAACCAAATCTAGCATGACTATCTTTCCATTGAGATTTTTTGCCAATGTTTATATTTTACTACTTTATATTCAATTTATATTGGCAAAATGGATTATACATACATTACTACTGTTTTTATAGGTGAACACTCAGTAGAGTCTATAAGTTATTGTTTCATTACATGAGAATCCAAAACCAACACTAATATAAAACTACCAGCCTCCAGAGGAATTCCAGACATTTTCAGGGTATTTTGTCCCAGACACCAACTTTCTGACAAACACACACAGATGTTCTGTCTCCTAAACTTGTATCTTGTTTAGGTCACTGCCTTCACTATCAAGGTTTTATTATTATTTTGAGTGGTTCTATATGCCTCAGTACTTGTTAATTTTTTTAAAATGATTTGGATTTTTATTCAGAATTAGCATTTCTTCATGATCATATGTACTACTAATGAACTCTATTTATCTTTACTGGCTGCATATTGTTAGTCCATGGATATTAATTAGTACTAATTATATTTCCTGATTCATCATATCCAATCAAATGCATTCACAGACACTTTGAATGCAATGCACAAAGACTACAAATCCATCTATCTTTTCCCTCGTCTGCCTTCCTTGAACCAACCCACCTCTGAGTCGAAAACACGTGTTCAAAAACACGACTGTTGACGTTGAAGCCTATTCAGTGTTGGTGCTGTCGGTGCCAGATGATCCAGAGCTGCGTCTGCAGTGGTCATAAAACAGATGCTGGAGCAGCAGCAAGTCTGACGCAGATCACAGCTGGCAACTCTTACTGCAGCCAGACTGACAGCTTACATCAGTTACACCAGCCGCGTCAGTTCACCTAGCCAAAAATCCGTAACATGTATTTTCACTTTCAGTGACCTGAAGATCCTTTGATGTCTAACCAAATATGTGGAACACAGGGTCTTGATATAAACAGATGCCAAATCTCCACACATGAGATATCAGTACATCAGTGTGTTTGGTCACTTGTTTTTTTTTTTTCATCAAACAATGTAAAAACACAACACCTACATGTATTAATTTATATTGGTAATGAATGGTAATTGAAAGCAGAAAATCAGAAAGAGAACAGAAACATTTTATCTGTACTGCAAAAAAATGTATTTTGGATTAAACTAGTGATTCCCAAAGTGGGACATGGAGCTAATACAGGATGAGGATCCTGTAAATGTACCTCATATTCAGTTTTTTCTGGTTATATCTACGCCACATTTTGCAGTGATTTGTAACTGTAATTGTAGGTTTTGAAAAAATAGCTGTAATTTTGTCGATAATGGGAGGCACAATAGTTCGACAGAAGGGGGCACTGCATAAAACGTTTGGAAGCCACTGGATTAAACAAAGCATTACTGACTACAACTGTATTTTTTTAATTTAAAGTAAGCTTTTAATTTTTACAATTGGAAATACTATTAGGCCTATCACAGTGTTTGTTTTTGAGTATTTTCTTCAAGCTATAGCAGCCTTTTTTTAAAAAAAATTAAAAATACTTTCCTGTGCCATGATAAACTATCATTTAAAGCAGGTAATGACCCAACCCAATACAGTTCTTATTTGACCTTTTACCCTGGATTTCTCTTCTTGAGAGAATCTGCAGTGAAACCCAACAATAATGATGACCAATTCCATTTCAATTTCAAGATGTAGACCGTTGCTATGGTTACACACAACACTACATATAAACTAATGGTCCAATCAGTTCATGAGGGGATGAATAATTTTGCCCATGGCATTTTTGACTAGAAATAATTTAGCTTCTGTCTGCGGAGTTAATCAAGTATGACTCCTAATGTGTTCATCAATGCTTTGTCAAAAGTGAAGTGGCAGCAGTAACTTGTAGCAGTTTCTTTGACGATGACAGGGTTTGACGACTTGCCTCATTCTGTTGCAGTGAAAGTCGTCAGAGGCCTTTTTTGTGCCGCATCACCCACTCACCCTCTACACAAATGCACCCTGACATCTCTAAACTCCTTTACTCAGTGATATTATTCATCCCTAAGCTGGCTCGGCCCGGATAAAATTCTCATCATCTCAGGGGACGGAGCAGAAAATCCTTAAAACAGAAAGAAATTACACACAATACACATAACTTTTACTGCTTTGTATTAAATACACAGAAACAAGTATCCAGGAGTCGTATATGAATGTAGATATTTGACTCTTGTACAAGACCAGAACTTCTGACTGTGACAACAAACTTTGTTGCCTAATGTTCTTTTGTTTGAAGTGGATTAATTTAAATAAAATAAAAGTCTAGTTTAACGTTAATATTCCAAATAGTCAAGTACCAAATAAACTTGCACCACTTCTCGTCATGAACAAACTAATATTAAACATTCCAAATGAGAAATTCCTGTTGGAGACGGCGTCAGAGCAACGGCTGAATAAAGAATAAAAACAAAGCTGTTTGCAGGATCGGTCTTTGACTCAGAGAGCAGGGGATTTACACCGCAACTGAACAATTCCCTCCACTGTCTCCCATCTGATGATCAATTATTCAGCATGCAATCCATTTTGAGGCTTTTTCAAGGAGGAAAGAATGAATTGTGTACATAAATGCATGCATGCATGCATTTATGAGACACAGTAGCTCTTTCAACAACTGGGACGGCCTTGGGTCGGGTCACGGCGCTGTTAGTAGCTCATGTACATTATGGCTAACGTGTAACTCTGACACAAAGGCAATCCGTTGTCATGCGTCTGCATCTCCGAGTTAGGACGTGGGTTTCAGACATTCTTGTACCGCTCCTACGATGTCCTGTAGAAGAGCGTTCCTGTTCTCCTTAGTCACCTGAAGCAGACAAGAGACAAGACATTACTGACCACATGTATATGGACTGGAGAAAGTGTAAAAAGACATGAGACTGTGGTGACACAGATAACAATTGACATGTCCTGTAAGATTAAAGTTTGATAATCTGTGAGATTACCAAACCACATGGTGTACACACCTAAGATGTGACCTAGTGTTTTGTCAGTAAAATTACCATAAAAAACACACACACACACTGCTTTTGTTTGGTGTGCTTTTATACAGCTACACACAGTGAGTGGTTGTTTTTTTGTTTTTTTGCACGACAACAACTGACTCTTTCGTGATGAATTATGTTGACATTAGAGACCACTCTTTGTTGTTAAATCAGTCACGCATGATGTAGAGTTAATCCTGCGATCGTACAGAGGGATAATGCAGTTCATGCCCTTCTGCACTAGTGAGCCTACTGACTGTTCTCTTAAGACCAGGAGGATGTAGCCTGCAGTGTTCAAAAGCAATTGTGGGATTTACAGGCTCCCAAACTGACCTAAATAATATTTTTCCATCTAAAATGCAGAGGCTTCTGTACTCACAGCAAACACCCTGACGTCTCTGCTGCTCCTCACTTCCTCTACCAGTCCCAGCGGTTTGCCCTTTGGGATTGGGATGGTGCCCAGGACGGTGCAGGAGGAGCTGTCCAAAATCTGTCTCACTGCCCTGATGAAGGACTGACTGAAGAGTTCCATTTTGCCTATTTCATCAATGACAAAAACCTTCTTGTTTCCTCCATCTGCCAACCCCACCTGCAGGAGAAAGGTGGCAGGTGAAGCACTGTGTAGCTGAGGTTTGTAACAAATCAAAACCCTCAGTTCAAGAGTTATTTCTTAGTCACTAAGACAAAACATAAAAGTACAGACACAGACAGTTGACAGTAAAATTTTCAATTCATTTCCAAGTCTTTTAAAAAGTACATTGGGAACCGTGAGTGTGCTATATGTTCTTGAAATTGCTTATCCAGTGATGCCCCCCCCCCTCCCACCTCTGTTTTCTATGCATATTAATGACTGAATGTCTGAAGTCTGTGGACACAAGAGCAATGTATAGTTATGTCTAGGACTTACCAGGTATTTCAAACAGTTTAGTCTTCACATTAAAGAATGAAACAATTGATTGTTTGGAGTAAAATTATTGTATTATTTTACGTACACCACGTGATCTGCTGTGATTACAGAACAACTTGACATGAAAGTGGAAGATGTGCCGCCAGGGCACAGACACCATTCTTTACAGTGCATGTGTAGGCGTCACCCCAGGTTCATTTACATGCTGTATTAATCATGGTCAGTGACAGCCAGACGGCACCACCGACACTAAAAATGCCACTTTGGAATTTATGCCTTTGCTGACTTCCAATTATTCCATCAATACTAAGAAAATTAAAGGTATAATGATTTGTTAAGTGGGGAGACATGGGAGTGTTTAGCTTTCTGTGATCTACTGAGCCATAAAGACCAGACACATGATCCCGACTTACATTTCTAAAGAGAGGGAGAACCAGGGCTTCAAAGGCAGGTAAGTCAACCACATACTGTCCGACAGTGTATTCCCTTCTTCCAGGAGATGCACTGGTAACATCTCTGAACATTGAACATGAAGAGGACAAAATCCAAAACACAATGATTAAAGGACAAAGTCAGTTTGTTTCAGACAGGATGACAAGTCTGCTACCTGATTCTGGACAGGTGGCCTCTCTCTCCTGTCATGGTGACGACATCAAAGCCCGTTCTCCGGCCTCTCTCTCTGACCTCCTCTGTGTAGAACCCTTCAACTCCCACGCCTGATGACAGCAGAGCTTCACAGGCTTTTTGGACCAGTGTGGTTTTGCCCACACCTTTGACAAAATGTGAGATGCTAACTGCAATATCTGATCTTTTACGTGTGTGACAGAACATTGAACATCGAAATCAAAGACGACATCACAAACTGAGTATACTGTGTCCATGACATGTAAACAGTAAATTATTTATTCATTTTTGACCACTCTCGTAAGAGTAGGTTATGTTAAAAAAAAATTAAAATAAATGTAAAATGCAAAAGCTAATTTACAATCAGAGTAACTTCTCAACACTGGTCTATGCTCATGGGCTTTCTCTAATAAAGTCAACTATAAACCAAGTTAATTACATGCAGTTAGACGATGAGATTCCAGCAGTCAAACATAATGACCAGTTTATGTCATTTGTGTTATTCGTGGCAGGGGTTTATTAACTTCCACACGTCTGTACAAGGTCAACAACTAAAAGATGACTTGTGAATTAATCAAAAGCTATTTCAGTTGATCTAGTTACTTGTTTAAGTTTGACGCACAGTAATGTTTTTAATTTGTCACAATTTTTTCCACTAATAGGTTTTAGAGCTTACTATTATGACTGACGCAACACTAGAATTACTAGATACTTTCGAATTAAATTAGTCTTAATGGGAGCATGTTAGAGAGCATGTTACAGACAATAATAATAATAATATTGATAATGATGATGGTGATGATGTTAATGTTGTCCTACTTCATCAGTTAAAAACACTGATAAAATAGGACAGCGTATATCAGTACTAGGACAGCAGTGCAAACATAACATTATAAATATTTAATTACGAACCAAAGAAGTCACTGAAAGTTCAAGTCATTTCTTATATTATTGTACTGTATATGGATTTTGTAACGTCAACAACTGTCGTTACTGCCCCAATTTTCCACAACAATTTCACTGTGTCTAAAGTATTTATGAACGTTTGTTGTGGACATTGTTAATGTTCAACGGTCAAAATTTGCAAAGCCGTATTACCTGGAGGTCCTGTCAAGAAAACGTGCTTGAACATTTCTGTTCAAAGCGGCTCGTCCAGGCTCCGCTGCACTTCCGCATATAGTGACGCATGCGCTATAGGCACCGAACGTCATAAGTTCGTTTCGATTCGTTCTAGCTCCACCGTTAAGATATGGGTTAAATAACTATTTTTAAATTGATTCATTTGACCACAAAATACACATTGAATAACTTAGCAGTTGTGTGTGTGTAATGTAGCAAAATGTATGTTATTTAATTGCTTTTCCACTATTAGGAATGACTTTTGCAGTTTATGCTTAAATGCATCACTTTGAAAATAGAACTTCCATAAATTACATTGATACTGCTAAAAATGTTTTATTAAAAACACAAAGAACTAAAACCCAACTAATTACATAGCGTTATATATGTGACCATTTCTTACATGGTGTAACCAGGCAGTTTGTTAACCAGGAGTTCTGAGATGTGCTGATGCTCTCTTCCCAAGTCCAGAGATCCAAGCTCGTCTTTTTCCTCCTCTGCATCCTGTGGTTCCACAGAGGATACGGATTCTGATCCTCGGCCTGGACTTCTGTTTTTAAATGACTCACTTCTTAAAGATCCTAAACTCTCAGCAACTAAGCTGCTTTCTGCTCTGCCAGTCTCTGTGACCTCCCTTCTGGAGCCAATGGTCTGTAAAGAAGCTAAACTGTCTCTATCACAATCTCCGGAGGAGAAACTTACGACAGATGCCGGCGTTTGTGGTCGAATAATGTGTGACCTCAGGGACCGCTGTGGAGAGACGGAGGCTTTGGGGGGAACGGGCAGGACAGTTCTCTTGCGATGAGAGACAGAGTCGGGGCTGCAGGAGTCAGGTCGCACAGAAGATTTTGGAGTGTGTACTCTTGAGAGTTCTGAGGTGCTCCCTGGGTCAGGAGAGTAGACATCACTGGGCTCAGGACTGTTAAAGTCATCAGCATATTCAAGTTCCTTATTCGCTCCGACAGTCGAGTCTGAAAATGAAGACTTTCGACTGCTGAATTTGCTGCTGCCTGGGGATTTAATACTCTCTCTTAGCCTGAGAGATGGAGGTGATGATGGAGCAGGTTCACCCAGATTTTCTGTCCTCTCTGTGCTTTGGAGAGCAGTGTCACTGTCCACACTTGGAATGTGAATACATTCAACATTTCTCACCCCGAGAGGAGGAGAGGGTATTCCTGAAATTACTGGCAAGTCTTTTTCTTCTTTTTCACTGGAGTTTTCCCGCACATATGTTGTTGTTTCTTGTAATGGAGATTTCATTTTTACTTTCTGTATCACAGTTTCAACATGTTTATCAAGGGTTGAGTTCTTATTTAATAGTAATTTCTTCAGTCCAGCATAAGCGGGTTTATCTAGAGGCCTTGCCTTTCCTTTTGGGTTATTTGTTATCTGTTTTTCATTCTGTAATAATTCAGTGCAATCATGTTTTACTTTATGAGTAGAAATTTTCTTCAACCTCAGATTAAATGTTTTGGTTGTTCCGTAGACAAGCTTGCTCTTAACGGGTTTATCACATGTTTTACTTTCAATAATTGCTGCTTTATGTTTGCTTTCCCTTTGTGGGGTTGTGGGTTTAAATCCCGTGGCAGTGCAGGTTCTTGAGGAATGTACATTTTTCAAAAGAGAACTGGTAACTTTGGTTTTGTCTATAGTTTTGCGTGGTGTGATATCATGTCCACCTGGTGGCTCTGTAGAGGCCGGCCTGTAAATCCATGCCAGGTTGGGGTGAATAGACAATGGTTGGTGTGGATTTTGGACGTTTAACTGTGACAGCTCCATTAGAAGGGCGTTGAGTAAGGGTAACTGTTTTAAAGCATCTACATTTGGACTGACCTCATTTGTCTGTTGATGCTTCTCTGTTTTGGTTACACATATTTCTCTATTGTCCATGTTTGGAGAAACCCCAGCTTTGTTTCCAGACACCTCATGCCCAGAACATAACTCCTCAAATGTGTTAAAGTCCGGGTTAATACTAATTTGTTTATAATCAATAACACTGTCACCCTTATCCTCCCCAGAGTGACTGTAATAAAGTTGTGGAGGGCAAAATATGTTCATCTCTCCATCAAAACTGTTTCCAATTTCTTTGAATGTTTGAGCTGTTTGGGATCTTGGCCGGCATTGGATGGCAACACTCTCACCCGCAGCAGGAGAAGCAGCAGCAGCAGCAGCAGGATTTAGACTCTCCTCTCTTTTCCAGGTTGTTCCACTTGCCAGTGCAATGTTTTGAAAGCTTGTTGGTTGTGGCAGAGCAAAAGACGATGGTTTTATTACCATGTTTTTCTCCCCCATGCATTCCTCCACAGGCTGCTGTCCTTGCACTCCCGTACCAACACTTAGCAGTTTATAACTCAAGGAAATGAATCCAATTTTCTCTCCTGTGAGGCTGCACATACTAACAAGGCCCCTTTCTCCTCTAGACGAGGGAACAGAAATTCCATTCTGTGCCACATCCTGCAAAATTCTGCCCATGACTTTGACCAGTGATATTAAGGAGGAGCCAACTAACTTGGGAATCTCCTCTTTCACATCCAGCACCATGGCGTAGAGAGGGGAGCTGGACAGTCGTGTATGCAGGGAGTTCAGGTTCATCTGGAAGAAACACGTCTTGCCTTTGTTAAAGGAGTATTCTCCCGGTTTGTCTGCTTGCTGTGCGTTTTCTTTTTTGTGCGGATAAATGAGCAGCGTTGGGAAATCCAACAGTCGCACAGCGAGAGCCAGCTCGCCTGAAATCTCGGTCTCCTTCTCTACCCGGATATTTTCCACCAAAAGCTCAAAAACAAACAAAGTCTCAACGTTATCGGTACTTTGTCCTTCTGACATCCTGGAAGTAGTCCTGAGAGACGGGGGCACCAAAATCACACTAGTACTTAACGCTGATCCCCACCGTTAGCTTTGATCGGCTCCATGGAAACAGTGTCGCAGGAATGTTACGTCATATTATGCCCAAAGGAAACGTGGGTAATGAAGTGTTCCTGTTTTCACATTGAGTTGACGTGACATGTATGAGCTTCAAAGGAAACAATATGTCACCTTTACATTATCTATTTATTATAACTGTACTACGTCCTTGTTTAGTACTGCTGTTTAGGTGAAAATATATAAAACATTTAAAATTGTTTATATGTTTATATCATATACCATATCATATACATTTTACAGTCTTTGAAATACTTTACAATGCTTTTATACAGTTGATCGACTCCCTATTCAAAAACGTTCTATGTGTATGAGGTTATAGTTTTCTTATGGATTAAAAGTCATGATCATGAAGAAAAACTGAAGTACTTTTCCAGACTCTTATTGTATCTCGAAATCAATAGTTCATATCATATGCATCTTCATATTCATATTACTTAATTCTATAGGACCACACACCACATGATCTTTCTGTATGAAAGTTGCATGTTCTCTTTGTCTTTTCAGATTTTCTCCAAGTACTCCAGTCTCCTCACATAGCCCATAGATATGCAGGATTAGGATGATCGTTCATCATAAATTAAGGGATGGCTGGGCATGTAAATGGTTGTTTGCCACCATACATAGCCCCGTGATGGACTCTAAAATAATAAACTGTAAAAAGTATATTCTGCTCTCACCCAATGACTGCTGGGATTGACTTCCAGATCTCTCGTCATGCATGGGTGAATGAAGGTATGGCATTGAATAGTTACCATGAGCACAGATTCTTTTATTCAAAACGTACTGGTTAACGGGCTCCAGTATATGGTTCTTAAACACACACATTAGTTGAGTTGTAGCAGCAGCGTCAGTTGGGCGGAGCCTGTCAGCCGTACGTGCTGTCATCACAGGAGGAGACAGCGCTGGATGGATATCGCTCCAGTCTGAGCTCCTTCAGTCTGGAGGCTGAGTCTGAGAGAGTGAGATGAGAGAGCGACTGTTGTCCATACGGCTGCTTTTTATTTTAATAACCCCGTAAGGATAATACGCCTGCCGCCGTCGATAGGCTCACGGTCCCGGTCAGGACAGGACAGAAGGACACCGAGAGGTAAGAACCCCTGTGTTTACTGAGACTGAAGCGAAACCCAAAGTGAGAAGCAGGGTTGAGAGTAGAGCAACACCAGAACACGTTAGAGTCCTCACAAAGAATAAAGTTAGTTTGCGAAGAATATGAAGAATAAGTGAGAGCTGGTGGATACAACGTGTCACCGGCGCTTTGAATTTAACAATATAACAGAGGCTACTCACAAAGTGTGTTGTGTTCACTTGTATTTTACTGACTCGTATGTAGATGCATATATATAAGAAATTGGACAATTGAATAGTTTCCTAAGAACACGCCAATTAAAAAATAATATATTGTTTTTACATTTTTAGCTGTGGGTTATGTTAAATGGCACGTTATCTTATACAAGAGATACATTTACTGTCAGTTATGTTACACGTTGACGTCATAGTATTGGTGATAGCGTGCGCGTGTGCGCGCGGGCATGTGTGTATAGGAGTGGGGCGGAGATGATTGGAGTGGATTTAGACAGAAATATTTTCTTGAATGAAAGATACGATGAGTGAAATGCTTCAGTTCGAACGGTGGGGGGCGATAAAAGCATCGCTGTTCTCAAGTGTTTACGGGCTCCAGACTTCAATTGTTCTGCAGAGCTGAGGAGTGCGAGACTCCTTTATAAATATAATCAGTGATCGCAATATACTGGGCTTTTCTGTTATATTAATAGGTTTAGATCAGATTTGTCTATAGTATATTTTTCTTCATCCGTCACATTGTGCTTCTTGTTCTTTGGAGAGCACACCTTGTAGACATTTACATACAATGAATACCTTTTTGTGCAAAACAAAGTCGAATGCATCCCTAAACATGAGCAAGTTCATCATCAAAATGTGTTTGCAAACTTAATGTGTAAATCAAGTACTAAATCAAGTACATTTGAAAGAGTGGCTGTGAAGAATAGCCCCACTAAACAATGACAAAATGCACAGAGACGAAAAGGACCACACCACATCCTTCCATCTTTCACTGCTCTATCCTGTTTAGGGTTGTGTAGGGAGCTGGAGCCAATTCCAGCAGCGTGGAGCAAAATTTAGGGTTGATGTGGACAGGTTGAGAACCCAAAACATAAAGCAACATGCCATCAATTATGTGTGTGTCCTGCAAACGTCTTTCCATATCTGGAAAATGAAAAATGTTTCTTTGTAGACTTCACAGTGTTATTGTGTTTAGTGCCTTTGCCTCACAGACAGCGGGTCACCCGTTTGTGTCCCTTCTTAAACAGATGGCCACATTGTTGGAAGTGTGTACAAGGGTTTGCTGTAATGCCCCAAGTTTCTACAATAGTTCATCCAAATTGGTGACTCTCTACTGAGCCGAGGTAGAATGTGGGTGTAAAGGGTTTCTATGTGTGGTCTAGCTCCAGATCTCTCTGTTGCCCTCGACGGGATGAAGCAGGTTGAAGTCTTTATTGAATTTGATTGAAATTGTGAACACATTCTCAGCATTTAAAATGAATAGTGGGTTGCACACATAATTCATCTAAAATGTTCTATTCCTGTGGTTTTGTGGCATGGCCATTTACAAAGTGTTGACCGCAGCAGATTTTCATCTCTGGTGGTATCTCCAAGGCTGAGGATTTTGTTAAATCAAACTGTACACTGAGTGGTTGCAAAAGCAAAATAATAATAAAAAACCCTGCATTGAACATGTGGCGTAAAAGGGACTTTGACACCAGTTGTCACAGCTGGACCTTCCCCATAGCTAGTTGTAGGATTTGTGACCCAGACAGAAAAACAGCTTCCTTTAACATTAAAACAGTTTGAACTATCCATAAATAATATTAATCAGACCTCTTCTGCACAGCATGTGACATTTTCCTTCATAAAGGTTGACCCTTGCATCAATAGGCAGTTTCATGTAAGCCCCATTCACAGAGTAAACAAGTGAAATGTTGTTTGCTTCACAGTACCATGTCCTTTGCTGTCTTCCTGCAGGAAGTTTATCCTCCACAGTAAATAAAGCCCCAATAAAAGGGGCTACTGAAAGGCGCAGTCCACAGCTGGTGGTTAGATGCAGACGCAACAAGAACAATCGAAGTTTCCCTGTTAAATTTCCAGTGGTCTGGATTTATGTTATTTTAGCTTCACAGCTACCATGTCTGCAAATCAGTTGCAGTGTTACAATCAATAAGATACCATTACCTTTCACAACCTTTTATAACTAAGAAAAGATTAGCTTTTTGTAGCTTTTTGTAGGGACAGGGAAGATTTTAAGGGCTTGTCTTAAACTGAGTAGGGACAGGGAAGATTTTAAGGGCTTCAATATGTCATGACCTCATGTAACATTTATTGTATTTTCTTAAACTCAGTATTTGGCTTAAGTCCAACTGTCATAGGTCTGCACATCAGGGAGGAAATTAATTAACTGACCACTCCACTGAGTAAATATACAGACAAATGTAGCGATGTGTGCAATATTTGTATTATTGTGCACAAAAGCGAGAAAGAAAAAATAACAACAACCCAATTAGTCCAGTAATTTATTCTGTCATCATGCACATATTATTGTTAGTTAACCTCTTCCCCAGCTGGGGATGGATTCATGCATTACTCATTATGCTTACTTGCACATGATACTTGACCCATGCTATCATTAATTTGGACTGGTGCACATGATTCTTGACATGTTGTATTATTCTGCTAGAAAGAGATAAGAAAAGAAAATAATAATTTCCCAGATAGATGAAAGATGAATAAGAGATATATAGCTTTCTGTATAACTGAAAGAATGCCCAGAATTCTGACCTCAAGGCTATTGGTGGATTTTCGAGGGGTGTTATTTGCCCCACAAATTCTTGGGTAATTGATTTTTAATAGCTTGCTGCCAGGGCAAGGAAAAACATGTTTTAATTTAATGCTTTTTCTGTGCAATATCTGGAGAGACCATTGGTTATAATTAAGTTAGCATCTTAGCTTGTAGCTTTGTTTCGCTCACATGATTGTTTGACGTTTAAACTTTAAAGTTTAGTTTCTGTTGTTCAGTTTAAAATATAATTAGATAACTTTCACTTCTGCAGCTGCCTTTCTCATTCTACACAATAATAATGTGTTGTATTGTGCTAATAATACAGTAGGTGCCTTAAGATGGAACATACTCTCTTCTGTTTCTTAAAGTGCCCTCTGCGTGACCGACCCGACAATAGTAATTGAGCTGGATAGATATGTCTTTCACAGTAAAGTTGTGGGCATAATGTGTGCTCAGGTGAACAATGAAGCACCTGTCAGGTTTAGCATAGAAACGTCTTCCTGTGACATGCCTCCGGGCTATGTTCAGTTATTATTATTGCAGTGTTGTTAAGTATGTGTCCTGGCCTCCAGGGCTGGGTGACACCTAGTTAAAGTTTCAGCCGTTACATTGTTGTTGTTGTGGTACAGAAAATTTAGAACAAAGTCATTACCATAACGGATAACTGTGTAGGGATTGTTTTAGAAATTATTAAACAGTAAAAAATGATTGTTCACCATATGCTTCTTCTTCTTCTTTTTTTTTTTTTTTCAATTCACACAACACTCTCCGGCTGGTGTTCTGACTTGTCCAGATTTGGAAACAATTAGCAGGAAAAGAACCACTTAGACAATGCTTATAAAGGCAGATGCGTTTCAACATTTATACAATGGAAGCCTGCCAAAGCATGTGGCATCTCTTTCCAACAGATTCCACACCATGGGCATGTGAGAGGGATCAGGAAACCGTGTATGGTCTGTGCTGTGCTGCCTGGCTGGTTGGTTAGCCAGGAGTCACAATAGACCCCTCCAACCAAATCCTGTTGCTTCAGAGTCAACCAACCAGCAGACAGGAGATCACACGCTGCCTGCTCCTGTTGTGTGCGCCAGACTTTCTCTCATCTTTTTGTCAGCCATTGTTTTGATTGCAGTCTGGATTTATGGAAGGTTTAAGGCCGCTCATCATTGTCAGAGAAACACAGATGTCGTCATTAGATCAATGTTTTTCTGTAATGAATCCATGCCCTGCTCCGAAGGGTTCTGTTTGTCATGGATGCTTGTGGTTTCTTGAACAATGTGCATACTATTTTTTCTTTGTCTGTGCTGCATTGGGATGAGATGGGTTATCAGCTAGCCCTTTAATATGAACAGTCCTATAAAAGCCCACGAATTATCCACCACATCAGTTTCAGCAATGGCTCCCATTACTCTGGAAATAAAAGGTCCCTGTAAAACTATCTTATGTTTATCTGAGGAATGTCAGAGTGTGGTTATCGAAACATCTATTGCTCTTACTGCAAGTTCAACGTGTTTTGCCCCAGCTAGAACTAATGTCCTTACATTTTAGCTTAATTTTACATTTCACAACCCCCCGTTATTAAGAAGGCATGTTTAATAGACATATTTCAATGTACATTTGTGGGTCATTGTGCTTCACTGTAAACAACAGGAAGATGTCTTCAGTCTGTCACAACTTTGTTTCCATCGTTGGTGTGATGTGAGTTGTTATGGCTTGTAGTGCTGGACGTGTGGCTTGAACTTCTCACGTGCCACTTAGCTTGCTTATTTATCTGTGTCTAATAGATGTATCATTGGTTAATCTGACCTTTCCGATGTGGTTAATCCTTTTAGTAGATAGAGGTAATTAGACACAGATAAGCAATGTTTTTAATCACGTTTTTAAAATGCTTTGGCAAAGAGACTTTCACTCTGTAGTATAGTTTATACTGAAAAATTAGGCCGTTTTAACTCATTTATTTTCAAACCTTTCTTGTTAATATAATATAGTAAAGGTTTGAAGTAAAGTCTGTTTAACACTCCCTTCCCTGTTCCTCGTACGTGTCACTTTTAAACTGAGGTTTGAGCATACACATGAGGAGGTTAAAAAGTTTAAATCTAACAATTAGTATTTTGAGTACATTTTTAGATTATTAAAGCTTTACCTTTAAACCATACATCAGTTAAAGAAGAGCGCATTCCTTTAGCAGACTTAGCTAAATTGTACATACACCAAAATGTATGTAACGCGTGCAAGAAAAAGATACACTACTTTTTCGGCCAAAATGTATGTAACGTGTGCAAGAAAAAGATACACTACTTTTTCCACTATGTTGTTACTCAAAGACAATAATTAAATATTTTGAAGCTCATGATTTGCTGATACCACTTGTTGAGTTGTTTTCCCCCCTCATACACTAAAACTGTGACAAAAAAGTGACAGCCCAGTTATACATTTAATCTGTTGCGTTTTTTAATTTCCCACTCTTGTACCACCCTTGCAGCAGGTTTGCTGTCACACCATCCACAGGCAGTGGCATGGCTGGAGGGGAAGTGGTAGGATGTAGCAGATGGTGCAGTGTCAAGTCAAATGTTGATTGTGCTGTTACTGGTTGACAACACTGTCAACCTCTGTCCACACAGAGCCCTGATTTTGAAGGGCTCAGAACGAGGTTAGGCGTAAGGGCAGCTGGAGATAAAGGTTGAAGCCCTTTGAAGATGACTAGGCCTTACTGTCTGTCCATTCATGGCTGAATGTTTACTGCACAGATAAGGCGTCAGATAACTTTAGTCATAGCAATTGGTAATACAGTATGTCCTTCCCTTTATCTACATGACAGCTGTTGTAGAATATGCCATGACATATTGCAGAACAGCCACACGTTAGATTGTGAGATTTGTCATGAGAGTGTCATCGTCATCATGTAACCTCCTTGGATCAACCTGTACCCTTTGACAGTGACCTTTTGAACCAGCTCATAAAGCTCCACCCTGCTCATATAACTGACAGATGGAGCTGCATATAATCTTACTACATGTCGGTGCTTACAGCTTACAAATGTAGGTCTGAGAGACAACACAGCTGTAAATATAGGTTACATATTAATGAGAGAAAACCATGAACCATGCCTACATGTACACAGTTATTAAACTATTTAAAGGGGTTTTTGTTGGTTTGTCAAAATGAATGGCTTTTTGTCCAATCTATTTATCATTACACAATAGCTTTATTAAAGCCTTTCTTATCTTTTCACAACCATTTCTGCCCAAGGGACTGTTGTACAAATACCCCCTCTCAGAGCTGGGTGCACTGCAGGATCAATCTTCGTTGCACCGAGTCAATAATTTAATGTCACCCTGGAAAACATCATTTTCATGTATTATGTATTTGTTCTAGTCAAGCATGTAGGAAAATGTCTTGCCAAGATGAATTATGTCTGTACCTCCTATTCCCTACGGGACTCATTAGTGTCCATATCAGGAATGTTGGTGAAAAGGCCATTGAAAGCTGCTGACTCTCCCTACATGTTTTGTCTACATGTCTGTCATTGGTCACAATGGAGAGGATGAATGCTGGCCAGTCATTAACCCGAGGGCCAATGAAACCAAGGACCAGCCATGACCCGTGGGGTTAACTTGATTGGTGTTCCCCTCTACAGGCTCGGGCAGTTGGGAATACTGACCCCTGTGGTTGCAGTAAGTCTCCAAAGGGAGATTTTGTTTTGGATTATTGCTTATGTGCATACCAACCTCCAACCGTAGCGAAATAAAGGGTCTTTCTGAATAGTGATACATCGAGAGTGATCACGGCCTTATCAAAGTGTCAAAAACGTTATCCACAAATTAATAAATGCAAATAATGTGTTAATTCTGACAGCCATAGTTTATATTTAATAATTAAATCAAGTGGATGTGGCACTTTGGCCCAGAGGTAATGTCTCTGTCATTGGTGTGGAACCCCAGGGTTCACCTCCTGGGCAGGTTCGAATCCCGGTTAGGGCAGTTGGTACCTTCCAGTGGACTCACCACCTGCAGGAAGGTTTAGGGGGGTTAATACGGTGCAATGTGATTTGGGTGGCGGTCATGGAGACTGCTGCCCCCGCGACCCAGTAACGGATAAGCGGATGAAAATGGATGGATGGATAGAAGTTGGGGATTGTAGTTTGCAACATTGGTACAACATCCATATTGAAGGTATGGTTAACTGGATATGTCATTGAATCCAGACCATGCAAACATCTGTGCCCTTGACTGTTAAATTGACCTAGGTTAAGCCAAGCCAAGGAGCAAATAACCATCGGATGAATTGTTTTAAAGTGTTTTACTATGCTGACTTGTTTCTGATGGAGGTTGATTGTAATTATCAAGTCAAATGGAGCAGAGCTGTGACAGATGTGCCATAAAGTGTGCAGTTTTAGAGTGTGTGTGTGGGCTGATGTGTGTGTGAATGACAGAGTCACTGAAGCATTGCTTCTGGAGCCATATCCTTCACTTAACCTCAACATTGCTCAGTGGCTACCACTGCTGTTGAAGACATATTTGTGAGCATTCCGTGGTAATGCAAATAGTAAGCATTGCCTCTTATTTTGCAATGCAAGATGTAAAAGTCAAGTACAAGAGTAACAGCAGTTGTTTCTATCGTCTCTGAGGCTGTTGTGATTTGTCATGTCCTGAGTGCATTTCTGAACGATGCTTGCTTGGTTTCTGGATAT
>NC_024318.1:13795000-13817475 GCF_000523025.1 Cynoglossus semilaevis | reverse complement strand
CAGTTGTGACAAACTGCCTGCATTTCAGGTTCTTTTCATCATGCCAACTCACTGACATGAACCAAATTAGAACGCATTGTCAGGGGCTGTAGTCTGTCATTGTGTTTATTTAAAACAACAACAACAACAACAACAAAAAAACATTGACATAACGTATTGAGAGGAGGATGTTGTTGTTGTTGTTTGTGTATCCACTGACACATTGATCTGACTATTATGAGTTTATTTTAGTAAACAATTGCTGTTCACACAAAGAAATCCCACAATGTCAGGAAACTGTACTAATTATAATTTTAGGATTTTTTGTCTTTAATAAATTGTAAAATCTCATTTGTTGAGCTGGTTATTAGATGATTATTGGTCCATACATTGCAAAACTGGACATCTCAGTTGTAATACTGTGATAATTAGAAGAACAGTGCTCTGAGTATTCTTATAATTGTTTGTTATTCTGTAGTTTAGTTAATTTTATGCACTTAAATCATGCACACTAGTGAGCATTGCTCTCTATGGCCTGTGCAGTGTTGCCTCTGGCCCAACTAGCTGTTTGTAGTAACATGGATGTTCGTGGCTATTTTAAAACAGCTCTAGATACTGGACTTACTGGTGTGTGTGGGAATTACTTTTGCACAGAGTGGAAGAGGAAAGAAGGAGCTGATTTGTGCTGGCTTTGCACTCACGCTGGCCTTTCCTGTAACACATTGTACTGATACTGCTGCTGCTACTGCAATACAATGCTAAGAGTCCTAGCTCAGCCAATCAGAGTTAACAAACCAGTAGCAGTATATGAATTGATTTTGCTCACTTTTTGCTATATAATTATAGCGACCTTTCAACTGTCTGAGTTTTAAAAACTGTTGATGGGGAAGATGATCTAGAGTGACAGTAGCTTGACCCCCTTTTTGCTTGTTTAATTGTGTTTTCTGATAATGTGGGTGAGGAGGGGGGAGGTTAACTGCTTCTCTTCTCTCTGCTGCATTGTATAGCAAGCAGCTGTGGGAGTTTGTTGTTTAGCCACAGGGGGTAGGACACTGTGTCATCCAGAGCTTAAGGGGCAAAACATTTGACATCGAACAACGCTCTCTATATAGTTTTACTGCCTTAAAAGAAGAAGGACATTACATAACACGCTTGTGTCAACAATGTCCGAAAGAATTTGTAAAGATCCTCTTAGCAGACAATTGCTAGAGTAATTTTAAATGTCTGACAGCTTTTTTTGTGTGTGTTCAGGCATTGCTTACCTTCCCCAGGCTATGTTTACTGGAAGCCCTTTGGAACCTCACTGAAATGTAAACACAACTGTTGGGCCACATGCAGTGAAGATCTGGGCAGCATTGACTCAGACCAAAACACAATGAGTTTTAAACTGTTAAATACACAGCCAGGTGCTGAATATCAAACCAGACGAGCAGCTGAATAATTAAACCATTCTCATTTGTCTTAAAGCAGCCAGGGTTTACATGGGGAACGTAAATACCAAAGGTCAAATGTCAAAATAATCCACTGAATTGTTAAATTGTTGTCTTTGTAATGTATTTACACACTAGAACCTGTGAGGTTGTTTCCCCTCACTTTGATCATATTGGCTTAGGTTTCTGTTTTTTAGGATTTGCAATTTTCTTTTACAAGCATAAGTAAGTACATTTTCCTAAACCTTTTTTCATTTAGAAAACAGTTTCACATTAAAGAACATCCAGACAAGGACACTGCTAAACACCAAATAATAAAGAGCTTATTTAAATGCAAGAAAACACACTCTCTCTCATCAGGTCGCACACGAAGATCCCTGGTCTCAGGTGCTGACATTTGACTTTTCCTAGACGATGGCAAAAAGAAAAATGAGTGTCAGTTAATTGTTTCCTGTCATTTTGTTTAATTTTCACTTGGAGGTCAACTAAGTCTACGGTCCCCAAGGACCTCCCTCGATTCTCCCAGACTCTGCTCAAACAAACGCACACTGTGGCTGTTGCTGTGTTTGTTGACCTCATGGATTACTGCTGCACAATTGCTTTGTCCCTTTAATGTTTCTGTAGTTGCACTTTAAAACCAGCAACTGCATCATGCCTAGGTTTACTGTGTACAATATGATGAGCCTGCTAACATTATCCTGCCATGGACAATAGGCTGTTATAAAAAGACACACCCTTAACCTTGAGCACTGTTTGGATTGCATTTTGCTTCAGGAAAATCACAGAGGGATATTTTGGTTGTTATCGATTCACTATTAAATAGCATTTAGGGTTTAGAGTAATTCTGGGAATTCGAAAAGTTCTCATTCCTAAGGTGCTATTTTAAGAGGAGGAGAATATTTTAAAGGTCACTGAGTGCGTATGTCATCAGATTAAAGTTGGTCTTACTGGAAGCAGCCTTTTTAAGGGGTTGATGCAGTCAGCTTTTTGATAAAAAAAGTTGGACAAACACACCCAGATTATGTGTTCCTGCACTGATTTACTTAATGCATATTTTAAATCTGCCTCTTTTTGCTATGGGTTTTGTCTGACTGAATCATAAATAAAGTAATTATATCATAAATAACAAATGTAATTTGTTTATTATGACGATCCTGTCTTGGAGTCTAGAAAAAGTAAAAAAGACATTTTGTAAACACCAGATTCTTCTTCTCCAAAAGTGAGAGACAGCCAGTCTCTCTTATTCTGCAAGATTGGTAACCCTTGAGGTTTTTGTGGCTTCCAGAACCCTCGATTCTCTCATAATGCTGCCATCTTGGTGACATTCTTTTTAACCTGCTGCAGCCTAGAGATAAGTAAGTGTGGAATAAGGAAATTGGAACCTATTTGGGATGCTGTGGTTAAGTCTGGACAGCTCTGTGATTGAGGACGGAAACCTTCCTGTACCCTTTTTTTCATCCTGTGCTTGATCTTTGCTTGAGTGTGACGGCAGGGCAAAGAGTCCACATCCAGCTCTTTTCATGTCATTCAGAATTGCATAAATATTAATGTCGAAGGATTTCCAAATGTATTAACCAAATCTCTCTAGTGGAAAAGCCCTATGTGCAGTACCACTGTACTTGATTTTTTAGCCTACCCCCAGCCTTCGCATGCCTCCTTCCCCCCACTGTAAAAGCACCTCATCAGATCGTTGTCCTCGATCAGTTCTAAAGGTCAAAGGTCTCATGATCACTAGGGGCCCCAATGTCAGGTCAGATTAGTGCACTTGGCTCCTAGTGGAAGGAATGAATTCATCCGTACTCATCTCCTTGGACATTTTTCCCTATTTAGCATTCAGGGAAGTGGGGGATGGTGGAATGGATTAAGGTTGGAACGAGAATAGAAAATGTGAAGGCTAAAAAGATCATTCATTGCAGCAGCATTATGTAGCACATGCAATAGGTCTCATTAGTGCAACCTTAATCTTAATGATTTAGAGAAGCGCTATAAACATTAACCCCACATCAAGTACACAAACCAAAAAATGTTCTGCCAATTGTCATCGTTTTTTTTCTAAATTGCGTTCAACATATTCCCTGCTATATTATTAATCTGTCCCTAAACAAAATACAGCATAAAATTGAGCAACTGTGCTCTTGGAATAATATCATTATGCATTTTACCAAAACTAGGTGTGTGTGGGTCACAGTGGGTAGTTATGACTTTGACACCCTTTTAGCCACCATACCTCCACTACACCCTCCAACATGCCATGCCAGCTGCAGCTGTTGAGTCTCAGTGAAAGAGATGTAAGAAATTCCTCTCCCTCTGCAATTAGAGCCAGAGATGGCTGAATAGTGCACATTGCAATGTCCTAAAATTGCACTTGGTTGCCTTTCCACCACCAAGAACACAGAGTAAATAGTAAGTGATGAGAGCAAATCATGAATAAAACAGTCCCGTCTGCCTCCCTGTTGACAGATAGCATTTTGTGCAAGCTGCTCCTTGTGATGTGCTGTTACCCTGGTTAAAGAAACCAAAGTGTGGAAAAAGGCCTCATTGATGGGGTGGGTTTCTCACGCCTGACTGAGAATGTTCGCTTTCCATCGAGTCAAGTGGTGTATTGTGATCTCAACCAAAGAAATGCAAATATATAGAACAGATGTACTACTTCTCTTTCCTCTCCATTTGTGGCAAGGAGTAATCCCTCACTCGGATGGAGTTCGTGTCGGTTGCACACTGGGTGCAGGACTGAAGTGTTAACAAGGGGAAAGCCATGTCGCCCGGACGCATGTGATGACTGCCTGTCTTTCAGAGTCTTTTCTCAATAAGGCTAGATACTCAGGACAGATAAATGGAGCCTTTTGTGGCCTTTGCCAGAGGCACAGGCAGACAATGAAGGACACACACAGAGCAGACTTTTCCAGAGAAAATGACTAAAGCAGCATTTCTACCAGCCCTACTCCTTCCTCCCTCCCATCTTACTTTCACCAAATCTTTTTCTCCTTTGTGAGAACTGAACTCTGCTTTTCTTGTTATGTTGCCATGATCAGGATGAGGGAATGGAAATAACTTAGACCTTTGCCTCCCTCTATCCACTGCCCCCCAGGTCTCCTTTTACAGGGCCATGGACAGTACTCAAGCACACTTCCTTTAATGATGCACTGTGTTTTACACTACCCTGAGCCCTAGAGTGCCATTTAAGCATATCATACACCCTGGACAGAATCCCTAATACTGCTGTGCTTTTACACTCCACCAAGTAATAACTGGCTCCTTCACAAATGTTTTCGACAGGGAGGGGCGTCACCTGTGGATTTTCCCAGAAGGTATAAATCTGACGTCACCAATGTTATTGATTAACATTTGACATTTAATAGAATGAGACCTTTGTGAGATCACTATCTGTCGATCTTAAGAATAGATTCTGCTGTGGGCAGCTTCATCTTTGCTCTGTAAGTAGATATTTGAACATTTGTGCTGCCTAAGTTCCTGATAATCTCATAATGGTTTTACATCTGCACAATAATCCTAAACAAAAACACACATTTGAGACATTGTTGCTGAATTAAAGGCCATAAATTCAAGACCGGTCGGGCTTGTTTGCACACCGTCTCTCTTTTTAAACACATTGAGTCATCTGCAACTGCTAAGATATCTGCAGTGTGTTTACCACGTTTTGTCACCATGCTCAGTCTTGTTGGTGACACTGCTGCGAGGAGCAGACACCGTCAGTTCATAAAGGCATCATTGTTAGAGTAAAGCAATATTCACACTACTTTATTCTAAAAACCCACACCCTCAGTCACACATAAACACACACACCTGAAAACTTCTCTAAATATCTCCATCATCCACTTAAAGCAACACAAACATTAAAGCTAGAAGGCTAACACTGTCATTAGTTATCATACTACACCTTAACCATCATTACTACGTCACATAAACCTTTTCCCACACAGTTATGACCAGCAAATGTGACTGTTCTTTTTTATCAGACTTAAGTAGTTGTCATATTTTTGTTAAATTACTGCTTTATTAAAGATAAAGAAGGCATGATGCCTTCTTTATCTTTGTTTGAAGCTACAGCCTTTCAAGAATCCAATGACAACCAACCTTTAACAAACTTTTCCACCATCTTTCAAGATTTTCCTAACTTCTCTTTCTCCTTCCTCTCCTTCTTCTTGTTGACCTCTTCTCCTGCTTTCTTCTTCTACACTGGCTCACACTGCAATAGGCATCACTTGTTCTTTGTTAAGGTATGCTTAAATTCTGAATTCCATACAGACCAACCACAAAAAAATGTTACAAGATACAGCAACAAGATTTCTGGTGACCTCAAATTCTAGAGTGTTGAAAGTTTGAGCACATATGCTAGGAAAACGCTAAGAAAACAAAATGAGAACAGAAGCAGTTGAGCAGTAAAGACTTAAAACAAGAACTTTCAACTCATCTGCATTATTGTTTTGGGAATTCCATGAGAGCAATTAAACATCATACCCAGCCACACAGAGACCACTGTGTGTGTACACAATGTGCTGTTCCCAACCTTGGATGAATGCAGAATGTTGCATCAGGAAGACCATCCAACATCAAAAAAGCACCAAAATATATATAGATTTTTGGCTGTCACCTCTCCAGACTAGAGGTGTAGTTGAATCTGAAAGAAAATCTGCTGATAGTGCCAGAAACTAATAGACACACATTTGCAAATGCTATTTGTACTGTGGGTGCCAGGACAAGGACACACTAGCTCAGAATAACCCATTATCCCCTTTTTATTCTGGGTCTTTTCATCATTCTTACAGTGTTCGCCAGGCACTAATGTCTTCCTAACTTTCCACACTCTGTCTTTTTTTTCTCCTTTTTCCTGTGTTACTCTTGGCGTATCATTGTTTTCAATGCTATACTGTGGCAGACTTGGGTTTTACTTGTGCATTTGCATGTCAGTTGTGGCTTACATCTGCAGACCATCCTGCCAGGAATGGTTAAACTCTCATGTGGGTGGCTGCTCTGGGAGCAGATGTTTTTGATGCCACTTGTAGCTTTGAAAGTGACTCCATAAAAGAAATGCCAGCTGTATGACAAAGCTTGGCTGTGTTGATCTCAGGAATTCTTTAAGGGCTGCTCTTTCGACACACCACTGAAGTGCTTTTGAAGAAAAGGAATTTTTATTTAATTGGACTGTTCCCTTTTGGAAATGTAATTAGTTGCAGTAGAACGTTGCAGCTCTTTCACACCCCTGCATGAGCAAAGATTGTACAATGTAATGTTCTCCACTTCAGTAGCTGGCTGTGGTGAAAACATCTGGCTACCTCAATTGTCATCTAAAGGGAACACCGGCAGCTCTGCTGAGGCTGCTCAATTGGACGCTCTTGAGTGTCAACTTTCTTTTGCTTCCTCCTGCTGTTGCACACACATGTATAGGGTAACAGGCCTGATCAGGCATGCAGTGAACTCTCTCCTGCCAAGCAGTTCAATGAAAGGCATCTTATTGGCCAGGGGTTAAAAATAGACACTGCAAAGGCTAAATTTAACTGGTACTGTACAGCTTAATCAAGTGTCTCATGAACAAAACAGTCTTCAAGTGGTTTTATTGAAAATACATCACAATCACAACTTGGAATTTTGTTTGGAAGTTATACCCCATTTAACTCCTAGGGGAAGAAAACTTGAGAATTCCCCTCTTAGCTTTTCTCTTTTTTAAAAGGTAGCAAATGCAGACAATTCCTATTAAAGGCGATTACATTTGTACTGTACAAGTGTATAGTGATGTGTTGGTTTTGTTTTGTTTTTCACAATATAAGGCTCAAATTATTATGCTGTTATAGGGCCTGTACTGAGTAATCAGCGGTCTTTCATGAGGTTAATATTTTATATTGCAGTGAGCTTTCAGCAGTCAAACAATCAAATGGTGTAAAATTCTTTTGAAAAGGTGCGTTATACCTGTGCACTAATGGAACTAATGGAACACAGCATCCAAATCCGGTTCAAATCACCCCCTGCAGGTTGGTGAGAGGCAGCCACATGATGTGTGCACAGAGAAAATCTTGCTTACATAATCTTTAATTTACTTGTTCCCTGGTGGGTTGGTTTTCGCCACTTTTTAACTGACCCACCTGCAGTTAAACAGCATCACTTTGTCTACTCACCCATTAACCTGATCACTCATTTCTATTTTTCTCTTGTTGCTCTCCTTTTCATTTCTCTCTCAGCTTGCTATCTTTGTTGTGAAGGGAGTTCTGCTGTCAATCAAGATTTGCATTTGCAGAAAAAAGTTGCCTGGCAACAACATAAAAGGATGCACAGCCACAGTTAAACTCCCCACCATCTAACCTCTTGTTTCCAACTGTCCCCTTGGCTGGTGCTCTCTTCGTTTGACATAGAGATGGGGCAGCAATTGAGGAAAGCAGAGGAAAGCAGCCCTCTTATGAATCTAGACAAGAGAAAGAAGAGAAGTGGCCGAAAGGAGAGAGGGAAACACAGATGCTGTGTCTCCTTGTTATCTACCAGCTGCTGTTCCTCTCTTCCTCTCTGCAGGAGGAACATTTCATTTCCCTAAACAGCACCTCTCCCACTCTGCATAACTAAGGACAAACTTGTCCTACCACAGCATGCTGTTATCAGCAGGACTAAAAATACTGGACAGCAAATGTGTCACATGCCTGGCTATCATCACACTCTCCTGTAGCAGGCACAATCTAAGCAAATACAGGTGCCTTTGCTTCTCTCTGGATTATTAAATGTCCCCTGCTGGAAGCAATCAGACAAAAGGCCTTTGTTCCTGACCGCATTATGCTGTTCTAACTTGTTTGGTGCTGTAATTACACATCAGCTCTCAATGGCTTCCATACCTTTGTACTAAATCTAGTCGTTAAGTTGACTAAAGATTGACAAGAGGTGATGAAGCCTTTCCCCATGATAATGTCCTGTGATTTGGATCTGGGCCTTTTTATGTGATGAAAGTCTCAGTGAGATGCATTGAGAACTGTCAGACTGTGAAAGACACCTTTAGTCAGTGAGTACATTTACATGGCTTTAGAGAAAATCAGATTATCATGGTTGTCTTTCACATTGATGTTGGCAAATTTACTTGAATGAACTGGTAGCAAACAGTTGGATTAACACACAACAAAAGCATTGAAGACAACACAACAACAGACAACATACTCCTGTAAATATCCGTGTTTTTTCTCCAAAATATTACTCATGTCAAGAGACACAGGCTGGAATTGTGAAATGTAAAAGACGTTTAAACAATCATGTGGTCATATTTATACACTTGGTGATATTTAACACATCTATTATTAGTGGGCCAAACTTTAGGGAGCAGGGAGTTTCTGGTGCCTACTTTACACTCCAAAGACCTGCCAGTCATGGGATTCAAACCAATAATGCTTTGATCACAAGCCAGATTTTGTAACCACTAGGCTACAGGCTCCTTTATATGATATTTCAAATAGTTTTGCTTACAAGTAAAGCCACGTTTCCCTCGCGTTGTTGAAACTTTGTTACAAACATATCCATGGAATGCTTGTGGGAGTTGATACTTTGCTCACAAGAGTCAACTAAAGATTAAACTTAACAGACAGAACATGCTTACGGTGGCATTTAGATTCAGATCAGGGTTTAATCATTACATTAATGAAAACTATAGGGACATTAAGTTTAAACTTCCTCTAACCCGTGGTTTCCCAACTTTGAGAAACATGTATAACATAGGGAAATATGATCAGATCTGGCACAATACTGTGCCAGTGTAAGGACAATGTTTTTATTTTTATGTGATTTTTGTCTCGTTGTATCATGTACTGTTAGTTAGCTTTACGGAAGTTTGTCTTTAAACTTTTAGAGTTCTGGAATATTTTTACTTCTCTTTCATGGGTTGGTGAATGTAGGTTGTCTTTATGTTTATCCGCTTGTGTAATCACTACCCTTGGTATGTAAATTACCCATCGGGCTTGGCCGTCCATGTGCAAATGAGTAGTGTTAGTGGGACAGTGTGTTTCTCCACAGGCACGTGTGTAGGCCGATGAATAGGTTGTATGTTTGCTGGGATGCGGTGACAAGAACTGTTAAGTGCAGCCTCCTGGGGCTTCCCACTCTCCAAATAAAAACTCTTTCCTTCCCCTCAGCTCAAATCAAAGCTGAGAACCTGCGAGCATAGGCTGGATCAAAGCTGGCTGTGGCACAAAGACCTTCATTCGCTGTCATTCATTCAGCTTGATTAAAGTGTGTCATTTCCTGCCATTAACGTGCTTCTTGCTCTGGCCAATAACAGAGCAGTCATCAGGAAGTTGTTTGAATGTCAGTGTTGTAGTGTTTTTCCAATTAAGGCTCCTTGAAACATAATTATGAGGCACAGTAAACATGAAGGAATATGTCATCATAACATATAACCCTAAAGATTGTTTCTTTATTTAGCTTTTATGTGCCGGCAGAATGCTGACTTCCACACTATTAACACAAGATTACTAGTTACACAGTGTAAGTGCAGTTTCTATACTGGTTTGTCAAGCTTATCGTGCTCCAATTTGCCTAGGTGGTTTTTTTAATTAGGTGTTCTGTTTTTTCTCTGTTTGGTCATGTAAAATGGACAAAGCCTTCTGCAGGCTACAGTGAAGCGGGAGGAACTTGAAATGCTCCTCATTTGTTTTCTTCAAGTTTATTTCATGTCTGAGTTTACAGAAAAAAAGGCCATTCTCAGTTGATGTTAAATGTCAATAACTCTTTTATGAAAGGTTCACAGTAACTAGTTTTAGATCTACTCTGGAAGAACATGAGAACAGTTTGGAAAATTGCAATTTAATCTCGAGGAAACTAGATGATAAAGCATGACAGGATATATTTTTAAGATAGCAGCTGGTTAATGGAGGGTTAAAAACAATGTGCCATCTATTTTACCTGACATAGTTAATGTTGTCCCGGAAATAAGGGAATTGAGAAAAGTGCAATCCAAAGCATTTTTATTATAATATTTTGTCTACAATTATTTAATCAAAATTCAACATCAAAGCCCTAGTACATGTACAATTTAAAGTTGAACTTAAATCTAAGCTGTGTTTTCCATGTGTGAGAGAGCATCGGCCACTGACACTTTACTGGCTTTTGTGTATTTAAGCTCTTCACTTCACAGCTGTTGGCTGAAGCACAGAGGAGTAGCTTCCTGCCGAGATGAATTCCATTTCTTCCTACATATTTCTGGTACTTTGAGAACTAACACTGCCTCTCCCTTCCCTATTGTTTATAACTCCTGTCTCTGCTTGAGGTAAATCATATGCAGGCCCAACAAATGGCATGTGGATTTACAGATTGCTGTACCTGCGAGCCATAAACCCTGTTATGTTTGATATCTATATTTCTGTTGATTTGAGTGCCAAGATTAGCTCACATTTGTCTTTGAAGTTTAATTAAAAACGTGATTTTTTCTTATTTTCACGCATGCACAGCAAACCCCAGTACTACCGCAACACCCTGGGTCATCACTTGGCATCAGGGCAGCCATTATTGGTTTTCCAGGATTGAGAATCAATGTGGATGTAGTGGCACTCCCTCACCCTTCCTACAGCTCACTCTGATCAACTGCCAGTCCCTTGGGAGGGATACGTACAGCACCAGATTTAAAGTAAACACTAAAAAAAACTAAATAATCAGCAGCAGTCTGGTGTCAACTTAACAAAACAACATAAATACACTTTATTTCAGAAAGCCCTGAAGTCGCAACTGAAGTTAAACGAAAGAACATTTACAGTTTTGTTTTTTTTGCTCCATTAAACTATTTTGCAAGATCATTTTTCCATAACATTGTGCAAAGGACCTCTAACTTTTTTTTAAATAGAAGTTGTATAAGTCTGCTGTAGCTGCCGCTTCTTTCTGTTTGTCTGATAGACCTTTGTACCAGGCCACCAGAAAAGTAACAGATAAGTGGATTTCTTTATCTCCTGGAGCAAATGTCAGCTATAGCAAACTCAGAAGGTCACAGGCCCAACCATGGCGTCTTTTCTCTAACAACAATAGTTTTTCTACTTTCTCCTTTTTTTCTTGCATGTCCCTCCCGTTAACCGAAGAAGTTCCGAATGTCATGGTCCTCCCCTCCCCCCACCTCCAACACGCAGCAGTCCTTTTCCTCCCACCAAGCACAGCCACCACCTACTTTCCCTTACATATGCTAATGTTGCAGTCTCATTCAGCTGTTGGTGGCTTTGTCACAGGGGGAGGGAGAGGGTTTGTGCATTAGGAGGCAGCTGTATGCATTTTTCTAAATTGACTCCCCAGTGGCGACCAGTCTAGTCCTTACTTTATTTGCTCCCTTTTTAAATTTGCTTTTTTGTTTTCTTTTTGTTATTTTAAAGTTGCCTTCGGATTTACAAAGTAAATGAGGGACTTCTGACTGTTGTTTACCTTTAGGGCTTTCATTTTGGAGCCAGAAAGATATCTTGCTCCCTTGAGTGTTCATGGGTGGCTTGTACTCAACAAGTGGCTGATGGATTTAATGCACTTGGATAGGTTCTCTGCCGTGGACTTATTTCCACAGTGGCTCACTGGGCTTTGTTTTCTCTGCTCCCTGGATTTATAACTCTGACAAAAGGATATTTTTTATACAGGTAAATATGGCCTCTATTAATTTCCAATGTCGTAATATAATACAATGTACTTTCATATTTGTGCAGAACTTGCGTTAAAGTCCTACACACAGTGGTAGGAGTAGTCTAGCCTGTGGTTTACATCAGTTCATCACTATGTGAGTGTGTTTCTGGCAGATGTAGCATATAAAGGTCTACCAAGGTGGATAAATAAGTGACTCATCTGTGTCTCTGTGCTCATTCTTGCCCTCCTTACAGTCGCTCTTCTACCACATCCCTTGGTTGATTAAACCTTATTTTGCTTCAGATGTGGCACTCCAGCTGTTGCTTGAAAGACCAAATTGTCTAACAAATGCCAGGTTTCTGTCAATAAAGCCAGGTCAAGTGTGAAAACCTAACGTGTAAAAAAAAAAGAAGAAGAGCACATCGGAAGTGAGCAAGCCCATGGATGAGTCAATTATCGTACTAACGTTTTTTGAGCAGATGATCGGATGCACTTTTATGCACAATAGAGAGTCTACTAAAGTATGTAAAGAACATTTTGCCAACCTTGCAAAATTTACGGCAACTATTTAGGAGAAGTGTGTTTGATGGCTTGCCATTATTGATTTTGTTTCTGTTAATGCCATTAAAGCTAAATGTGGTTGCATTTATCTTTGATTCAATAACTCACAATTTAGATAAAAGTGCAAAACAGCATTTCCTTGAAAGTCTGCATAGCCTACATCATTATCTAAAGCTTGTATCAAACAATTGAAAATTGTTTACGTTGTTTTTAAATTCTTATCGAAAATGTGGGGATTTGGCTTAAAACAGATTACTTGTGATGTCTGTTGTTTAAGCATTGATAGACGTCAGTCTTTCCTTAGTTACTGTTTGGTTTTTAGCTTTTCTTTTCCATTACTTCATGTGAGAAGTGAGCCTCTTTTCAAAACTAAAATGTAATCAGTCTCCTATAAACTGCTGACACTTTTCCAAAATTAAACATATTTGTAAAAGTCGTAGACATACTTCCTGATTGACATTTAGTTTTTCACGGGAACAGTGCCATATATCTTAACTATTTCTCAGCTTGCAGGTTAGTTACAGGCACTTTGTTGAGTTTAAATGACATTAGCACATGGAGAGAAGCAAGGTCCTTTCTTTAGCTTTCCAACTGAACAACTGACAGCCCTTGTCATTTGTCAGATGAAAGACTTCTATTTGCAATTCCCTTATTTGCTTTTTCTACTGTTTCTTTTGGAACTGCATCAGAGGTATGTGAGTAAACAGTAGGGGAAAGGGGCACGAAGGGGTTAGTGTTAAAAAATTGGTGGTGATCAATTAAAAAGGCCTGCAGGGCCACATCCAACCTGCTAGTACCTCTATTTCACCCGAAAGCAGCCATGGCTGGTGTGGCTAGGCCTCTTTTTGGTGGGGGACAGATGGTCCCTTTTGGAGAGGTGCCACAGCACAGTGCTCTCTCTTCATGGGGCTTCACTGGAGTGGCCAAGAACAAACACATTCTCCTTCTGTTGGGAACATGCAGGATCTTTAGTCTGGGAAACTGGAATAGGCTCTGGGAGTGACATCTAAACTACATGTGTAGTATCTTGGGAGAAATCTAAATGCTAGTTGTAATGTAATATTGACTGGCATTTAGTTAGGTGCTTCATGGTAGCATGACTATACATGGTCTCATATTAGATACATTAGTCTGTGCTAATACATTTTCAATATAATTGGGAGCTTTTAATGCACAGCCAAATTGATTGTTTTCTCTTAAACTTGGTGCATTGTGAAGTCCCTGCCTTCCGTGGTGCTTGTCCTTTGTTCTCATGTTAATAAACAGTTGTCTTGTCTATTTTAATTCTCACATCACCCTGAAAAAACTAAAGGACAATAGCAGTGTGCTGCCTGACAGGCACTGGGCAGATAGCCAGCTGGCAAAGCAACAGGGTTGGCTACTCCCTTTTTTAGTGGAGCCAGGAGGAGGCCAACCTCTCTGTCATTCTTCCTACAGCCCACCACTACTTCTCTTGAGCTGTGTTTAATACATACTGCATACTCACAAAGCTGAAAAGTAGTTAAGAGTGCCTTAGTACATTTTGGAGCGGTTAACGATCAGATGGCAATGGGTGCATCAGGGTTGTAAAAGGCATTGCACCGGAACAACATAACACAGCTGCTACGCTGTTGATCAGAAGCCACAGTGTGTCATTTTCTGATAAGGAGAAAAGAGCCAGGTCTTTAACAACACTTAGAGAAGACATGTGGGTATTACATGAGCACAGAGGTTCTAAAAACCTCACTAGATGATTGTTAAGGCAGTGTAAATACTAGTTAACTAGCCTGTACAGACAGGGCTTTGGGGGATGCTGCCGGGCTTTAAAGTGAAATCTATTACTGTTAAAACACTATTGATATTACAAGAGAAATACTCTTGAAAGATAATTACAATTACCTAGACTGTCTTTAATTTACTAGTCTTTACACACAGTTTTATTGATTGATTGATTTTTTCTCTTTAAAGGAAAAGACTTTGCAGGTTCATTCAGTGGAGTGCGTTTTTACCCTCTCTAACTGGACCCATGTCTGATCCCTAACTTTGACATGTGAGCTTTGGACTCATCTGTAGGGAGCACATTCCAGATAGAGCTACTGCTAACACAAGGTTGAGCAGAGTCAGGGATTCACTTGTCAAAGAAAACAGACATGTACATGTAATCTGGTGCCTAGATAAGACAGGGGCTTCGAATAAACACCAGTCCAGGCCACAAAATCCACAGGAAAGCAAACATTTTTCCCTTGTTTAAGTTATATCCATGAACATATCTATGGCTGGTGAAGTGTGGCAAAATTATATCTGGACTGCATTGATAACCCTACTAAAACAAATCATCATTGTTTCATAGATTACTTGAAGGTCCTTTAGTTTCATTAGCAACTTTTTGGGTAATTTGCCAAAACTTGTGTCTAATTGCAGAAGAAACATCCTGTGTGCATAAGTAAGATAAACTGATGTTGCTCCCTCGCTTGAGAACAGTCAACATGGAAGCTACTGTGTGAAAAATTCACAATTTATAGTAGGTGCTACTGGTTAGACAGGTCAGCAAGGAACTACCGGTATCAAAAAAAGATTCATGCTTGTGAATTGGGAATGTCTACACTGGCAAGCTATACTGGCAATGTAGCTAATGTATTTATAATTCATCATTTCATCTTCATGTATGACAACAGTATTATGTTTTTATGATATTTACAGATTTCCTGTCCTGTTCCTTATCAGCACCAAGAAAAAAAAATTAGATTTTTCTGTAAATCATTAGCAGACAGAACATGTAGAATGTCTTCTAACGAAGACTCCAGCAGACACTGGCATGTTTATCTGATTATTCTACATAACTCTGTGCACCTGGGGCACTGGCTGAGCAGTAGTAAATTTGGACATTTTCCCACAATACGCTGTCAGGCTTATCTCAGGGGAAAAGATAGGGCAAGGATTGTGTACGTTTACTTGGTGCTGTCTGACCTCCTTTTTATCTCCCCTTAGTATTGTTCTTCTGCTGTTTGGTCAGCTAAGGTCTGTGTGCGATGAGATGTAAACACAAAGCCTGTAATTGTCTGTAGCTCCAACAGAAATGGTCACTGCTGGGCCCCTCTGAAACACTGTATAAACACATTTCATATGTTTTTGTATGTGTGATTGCAGGCATTGTCAGGTAAATTGGGTGATGGCCCAACGGTTTTGGGGGTTGACGAGAGACTTGTATGATTTCCAGGCGAGATATAAAGTAGACACACGCCAAAATTCAACTGCAGCCAGATGAAGTGGTTTACTTCAAGATATTGAACCGCTGGTTCTAAACGCTTAAACCTAGAGTTCTAAAATTCTTAATTTAAAGTGTGCTTTAGACACATATTCAGACTAGGTTTCACGTAGTCCACCTGATACATGAATTACACAGATACATGAAAATATGCAAAATACTTGCTGTTAATTAAAATGAAATCTTCTAACTAAAGGTTTTAGTATTGAAATCTACATTTCCCCTCACTGAGTAGAAGAAGTGCACCTGGGTACAGATCAGTATTGATCACTGTCGTCATGTAGCTTTGAAGGCTGATCAACTCCAATGTTATGTAGAGCTGTACACTCCCAACAACAATAATGTGGAAAAAAAACAGTCCTTTTAGCATAAATCTCTACACACATATTCTTTCTTAATAACCAATAGCCAGTCCCTTGGAGGCTTGACTAAGCTAGTTCTGCTTAACCTACTGTATCTTTTAAACACATATGTGCACAGTCCAGAAAATTATTTCTTCTGCTGTAATGAAATAGTGTCTGTTTGTTCATAACTGTCATTGTCTCTATTCTGTTATTATTTATGTTGTCACACATAAGTTGTAATTTTCAAACGTGTGTAATATTGTGAATATTAAATTCAAGTTGAAATCAATTTAAATACACAAAGAATTTGTTTAGATACAAGCTGAAATTGCATTTAACTAGGACTTAATTCCATTCTTAACCTCCTAGTAAGACTGTGACCTTCCATTTACACATACCTTTAAAATCTGAGTATTACACCCAGCAGGCAGTATTGGCACATTGGGGTGTTTGGTTGGTGGTCTGGCCATAATAAGAGGGAGGAGTCGGATGGCTTAGTTCTTACCAGCTCTGAAATGAGTGAGTTGTGAGCTGCTAACAGGAAGGGGTTGGTTGGCCAATAATGGTGGGGACTCAGCAGCAGTGCTAATTTGAGTGTCAGCTGGTGGGAGATTCCTCCCTGTTGTGAGGTGGCATTGAAAGTCCAGGAGATGAAAGATGAGGAATTTGAATGGAGTTTTTGGTTTTCTTTGGTCCACTCTTTAATGGCCTCTTTTGGACACACACACACACACACACACACACACTCGTGCAAATAGAGGATCTAACCATTTGTCCTATCTTCTAATTTATCCGCTTCGTGAACATTTCCCAGACTCCAGTAATGACCTTGCAGGAATAACATTGCCAAATTAATTAGGTTTGTGGATAAATTGCATTCATCTCTTTTAAGCAGGTTTTGGCAACATACTCTGTATATTTTCTATCCACTTCACACTTTCACTTCTGCTCCAAAACTCCATCCTCCTTTGCAATAACCCATTTAGGGTTGTGATTGCTCCAGTGAAGCAGAAACACAAGTTTTCATCAGATTGCTGATATCCATGTCTGGTTGCAGTCATACCTCATTTTACTTTTGCTGTAAGTGCGATAAATTCAGTCTTCGCACAGGCCAAAACTATCTCATGTTCTCCTTCCCTTCCTAACACTAGGTTTGAACAGCTGCTCACAATTCAGTATTGAAAACAGAGCTCCCACAGTGTTTCAAATCAACTCCACAGACGACCATACACCAACCCAGTGTGCAGTGAAAATGTGATCGGATTTGAGTGTGAAGTGACACGGAATGTGATTTGTTGGCTTGGTTGTAACTTTATTGAGGAATCCAATGATGGACTGTAATGCAGAATCAACACGCCTGTAATGTTGTTTTCTTTTAGCTCGCTGTTTTTATTTCCTCTTTGTTAATCATAAACACAGTGGGGAACATTCAAATGTCTGCAGCTTCTCAACACAAAACAGTTAAAGGTACGTTACAAGAAGTAAAACAAAAAGAAAATCTCTCATGACATTGCTTTGAGGCACTCGCAGATTTGCTTCACTCAGCAATGCTACCTGGCTGACTATATGATAAAGTCCATGAGCAGGGAAATTGGGGAGGGGTCATCTTGCCCCCTCACCTTTGCAGTCATAATTTGTGGGGCAGTGGAATGCTGCCTCACTTCATAAGGTCAAGACCTTTGGGGACAAGGCAAACTACTACTGCTTCCTGCTAACAGAGAACAGAGGAGAAAGCTTTATTAAAGATAATTGGTCATGATCACAAGTCATAAGTCACCCTGTGACTGGAGTCAACTGACTGGAGTGACCCAGCAGCTTGGTTAGGGCTAAATAAACATGTTTGACTTTGACCTGGGGGTGAGTTGGCTGGACAATGTAGAAAATGTCACATTGAGGAGAGTTTCTAGTGAGAATCGTGACCTGAATATTACTGCCTAATTTAAGGACTCATTTTACCGACTACCTGGTTTCACTTCTTCTTTGCCATTCTAATAAATATTTGACACAATTGGTCACTTATATTTTATTCTAAATGTATGACTTGATTGTATGTATTGAGGAACTATGCAGCTGCAATGGCCACATGGTTGCTTTTCCACATGCAGGTCATTATATATGTTCCTCTAATTATCATTATATGAAACATTTGTAATGTCAGTGAATAAGTCATACTTGAAACAGCCCTTGTTTCTGACAAATCAGGCATGGAAAGGTTTTTCGTATGAGGAAATTCTTTATGCATAAACTGTGAGCTATATGGTTGCAAATTGTTTTTGCAATAAAGCATGTCTCTGAAAAGAAAGTACTTTTCTTACTTTTCCCACCATCAGAACTTCTTTGACAATACAAGCAAGTATCTGAACTTAGCCTAGCTGAAATACTGCTGTTTTCTTTAACTGCATTCCCCTGCCTAGTTTCCTGAAATGGCCATGTGAAATGTCTGTTTATTATAAATGGATACACATTAGTATTATGTACAGAGCTTAATTTAAACCATTTGACTCAGAACTGTCTGAGAAGCAGAGCCAAACTCCACAAAAAGACACTCGTCCACAGCTTCCACTCACAGTGACAGTTGTGTAGGAGTTGTTGGAGAGACTAATGAGAAGTCAGTCGGTCTACTGACTCGACCAGGGTTGACTGACATCATTTCGTGCGTCCTGCCCTGGCGATATGGCCTGTTAGTGATAGCAGTGTCTAATCTCAAAATGGTGAACAGAACATGTCCACTTTTCTGACAGCGCATTAATATCTGCCTGCTCTTTAATCAGGCCGCAATGTCTGACGATTATTTTAAGAGCTGCCAAATCTGCTGGGCCACACCCCTACGAAGGAACCAAAATGAAAGACACACCATTCGACATCAGAGAGAGGGAAAATGAGTTCATTATAGTAATTAGGCCTTTCCTTCTCACCAATCTCCCCAGTTCCTCCACTGTTCACCAGTCCTTGTGTCTTAAACACCCATAATGGTGATGCATTACTTCAGTAATAAAGGGCTGTTAGAACAGAAGACCGCCCACCCTCCATCTGCTGCCTCCCCTGTACACACACACACACAAAGAAAAGGACAGAAAACTGCCTCCTCCAGGTCACACAGAAGATAGATTATGCTGACCAAGTAGCTTGTGGCACTCTTCATTGGCACAGAGAGTTGGGGTTTGACGTCGCACAACTGTTCATTAATCACTGTCTTGGGGAAAGAAGAAATGAAAGAGAAACACAGACCAGCATGTTCACTGGTTTATTCTGTCCTGTCCGCAAAATGAAATAACGGCCAGTTCACCCTTTACTGACCTCAAGTAAGCACTCAGAGAGGGACTGGTCAGAGGCAACATAAACACGTTTGTCTCCCAGTTTTTGTTTTTGCTTTATATTCACTACCAGTGAGGAAAACCAAAACTGGGATGCAATAATCCACTGTCAAGAAAGTAAAGAAATATGCTATTACTAGCATTTTTCAGTGTTTTGAATTATCTGTTTTTATTTTATTTTATGTACAATGTCCTTGAGTGACCTGAAAGGTGCTATTTAAATAAAATGTATTATTATTATTATTATTATTAAAGTGTCACCACTTATGAAGCTGTGCTTAAAGCCAGCACTTGTTGGTGCTGTCACTTGTTCTATTTTGGAGTCTGAAATGACAGTGATCAGTGATCACTTGACACGTGGATTGTTGTTGGCACAGATGTTCCTTGTCAAGACTGGAAAAACTAGGCTTGTTGACAGCTGAATATCAAAAACCAATAGTATTTTAAGGCATTTACAAACTATACCTCAATACTAATGATTTTAGAGTAGTTTCTAGCTGCACACTAACAAGTATATTTTAATAACTTGAGACACCAGACTGCATTTCAACCATGTAATACCGTCAATGTTAATAGAAGTAACACCTGCAACTATTCACAGTCAACCTGTCATTAAAGGGTTCTACCTCATTAAGTTAAAAGGTCTTTAATTAAAGTTTGTCATTTTGTTACTGCCGAATATCAGGACAAAACAAGAAAAACAGAGCATGTGGTTGTGAAAATCTAGTTTGGTTTTTTGCTTCCTTTTTATGAAACTAAAAAAGGAAAAGTGCCTTGCCACATGACATTGCAGTCACCTTCTTGCTCTGGAAAGAAGCTGTGTTTATTAACCATTCAGTCTGTAATGAAAGGAGAGATTAAACGGCTTAGTTGCAGACACAACCCAGCATAAAGTATCATTATCAGCTCAAGCCTACACATTTAGGTCATGAATACATTAACCTGCATTTGGCCCTGACGAAGGTGCACACTTTGATTACTCTGCTTCTGGTTTGTCCCGAGAGCATTCTGTCTCATCTGAAGCTGATCTTAATGTGGCCCACATATTTTTCCAAAAATAGTTTACCCTCCTCCATCACCACAAATGACAGAGAATGTAAACAGTTTTTGAAACAGAGGCTATCATGTTATAGCCCAATGAAGAGTCAAAGCCAAAATAAAGACTGAAATATAGGACCCAATTTTATTTTCCATATCTTCTGGGAAATTTGCAAGAAATAACTTTAACTACTAATGCAAAAAGCCCAGTTCTCAGGGGGGAGTTTACTTGGTAACTCAAAAGAATTTTACATGCTTGCAGCACTAAGGGAAATGAAGCTAACAGACCAACCCCTCAAGAAAAAGAAAAGGCATTTAAGTCAATACAGAAAAACCGGAGTGTCTTTTGTTGGTTCGAAACAGTGTGGTGTATGCTTTCATGCACATTTGGGAGGTGAATCTTCTGTTACACTACCTCACCCAGTCCCCCCCATGATGACATTAAATCTTAAATGACGTAACGGGGTTGATTGTAGAGTTCATTTGTTCACTGTACAGACTTTGTTACCTGTGTTCTTCTGTTTATGTAACATATTGAAAAAAAACTTTCCTGAGAAAAACATGAGAATATAAAAACAAGCTGCCCACAATTCTTTCAAAATGTTTGTGTACAGGACTGCCTTAAGGGCAAGATTTGTGTGTACACAAGCAAACGTTTACAAGGACAGGGTCGAGTGTTCTCTCTGTTATAATGTGTTCAGCGGAATGAACAAAAGTGCTGACGTCAGACCTGTTTTGTTCCAGTGACAAAAAAAGAGAACAAGGACAAAAAAGTGAAATTGGTCTCTCCTCCAAATATAACCCCCTAACCCTTTTTAAGTGTGGGAGCTTCTGTTGAAATGTCTAGGCTAAGGTGATCTACTAGCATTAAAATCATTTAATTTACATTTACTCATATATAGTATATATATATATAAAAATTTCAATTGCTCATGATCTACCAGCTCTCCCTTTGGGATCTACCCAGATAGATACCAATCTACTTATTGTGCACCCCTGCTGTAGTGCAATATAACTAAACACTTTATTGATATTTTCTATTTTTGGATATCAACTTTTATATCTCACAAGTCTCATCAGTCAAGTGTTAATTTCCTATTAAAACTGCATCAGATAAGAAGACGGAACAGAGTTATTGCTGCATACTCAGCACCATCCCAACTGTGTAATTTTCAGGCTTGGTGATGCTGGGAGGGCTTGGATGAGATCTTGGTACATGTGAACACTTAGCTGAACATCTGCCTCTTGTTGCTGTAATTTGCTTCAGCACCATCTGTTTGGCATTGGCTGGAAGCACTAACAAATTTATACGTCTATCTTGTTATAAACCCATAATTTCACCAACACCTCTTGAATACACCAGTAAACTGCATGCAGTGATATGCTCTGCATTGTTCCAGAAATAATACAGTTACCCATACCACATGGTGGTTGTTTATTACAAAATTACCATTCCATTCAACAATCGTATAATTTGAGTTGCTAAAAACTAAGTATGATGTGTTTTATAGTCATTTTATGGATAATTATGTTACATATTATTATAACTAGCATTTCCTTATGTTTTGAATAAAAATCAATGCAGTGTTGTAACTTACTTAGTGTGTGTTAACATTAGTTTGTTTTTTCCTTTTCTTTCTTTACAGAAGACCCAGGCTTTACAGCTGTCATTCTTCATTGGCGACATGCTGTGAGGAAGGATTCCATTCAAGTGTGCCTGAGCTCTACATGTCCTTGACATCCAAATGCTGCATGTCTACCGTGGTGCCAGACGCCCTCTGTGAGTTATGATGAAGGCTGCTTTTTTGACTCAGGAAAGAGGCTCTCCCTCGACTCACCAGTGAGCAAACTATATGATGTAATGACGCATCCTAAAAGTCTGCTCTTCGAAGAGTCTGCCAACAGGATATGAGTATTTTGAACCCTGTGACGGATAAAAAAACAAACCTTGTGGGAATTGTGGGAGGCCCAGAAGAATACCCCAGAGCAATGCAATCAG
>NC_024318.1:13778517-13794905 GCF_000523025.1 Cynoglossus semilaevis | reverse complement strand
CCTCTAACATGCAGGGGAAACCTGATGTCACAAGCAAGGCCAATGGTACACCAGCCATGCCTAAAATGGGCATCAGGGCCAGGGCGACAGAATGGCCAGCGAGAAAAGATGGCTGGGATGGAAGACCTTCACCCAACTATCAGAGCGTAATACCAGTGTTTCAGAATGGCCAACAGGAGCATACTGTGGACTTACTGGAGGAAGCTGAACCAGTCTGTTTGGAAGTGGACTATTCAGAAAAATACACACTCAGTGACCTTCTGTGTCACTCTCCACAGAAGGGTCTTCACCCTATTCGCCAACGTAGCAACAGTGATGTTACTATAAGTGACATTGACTCTGAAGACGTCATGGATCAGAATGCCGTCAACCCAAATACTGGGGCCTCACTGCACCGTGAGTATGGTAGCACATCTTCAATTGACCGCCAGGGTCTTAGTGGAGAAGGCTTCTTAACCATGCTTAAAGGTTATCGAGTGGAAACCCTAGACCATCGCAACATACCCCCCATGAGCTTTCCAGAGTTGCTGCGCTGTGATGCCTCACTTTCACCTAGCCTGCAAACAGCAGCGCAGATTGCTCGGGGTGAGATAATCCACATTCCAGGATATGACTACATTGACACTTCTTTTCTCTACAATAGAGAAAGGGAGAAATCTTTTATGAGGCGCCTGAAATCCGAATCATCAGAAACATCTCTGTTCAGGAAGCTGCGGACCATTAAGAGCGAGAGTGATGCTTTGCGACTCTCAATCGAGGATGATCGACGGCCACTTAGCTTCCAAAAATGCTTTTCTCACTATGATGTTCAGAGTGTCCTTTTTAACATAAGTGAAGCAGTGGCAAATCGGGCAAACCTAAGTCAGAGAAAGAACACGACTACAGGAGCTTCAGCTGCCTCAGCTGGAGCCCTTACTGGAGCCCTCACTGGAGGTGCAGGTGGAGCTGGTTTGGGACCTATACCAGGGACAGATGGTGGAGCAGCAGGGTGTAACAGTGGGAATGGCCCACTGTTTGAATCCCCTCTTGGCAGCAGAGAAGATTTAAACCCTAAAGAGAACCTGGATGTTGATGAGGGGGATGGAAAGAGTAACAACATGGTGCTAGGCTGTCCACACTTTCGTAATGAGATTGGTGGTGAAGGCGAGAGAAAGATCTCACTCTCCAGGGAAAACAGTGCCAACTACAGTAGTATGTCCGAAAGCTGCTCTTTCGAATCATCATTAAGTTCCCATTGCACTAATGCAGGAGTTTCTGTACTGGAGGTACCTAGAGAAAATCAGCCGATCCACCGGGAGAAGGTCAAACGCTACATTATTGAACACATTGACCTGGGAGCATACTACTACCACAAGTTTTTTTACGGAAAAGGTAAGCCTTTCTTATCTTGAAAGTTTTATATTTGTATTCCTGATACAGGGATAATATAAGGTATTGGGTGACTCACCACAGAGTATTATTAGACTTTCCAGGCCAAGTCTATTTCCTTGAAAACAGACAAGGACAATGCCGAGTGAGAGCATGTTCCCAAATGGACCAGCCTGCTCACATAGGGTCAGATATCTTGACAGACCAGTTATTTTTGTAGGAACAGATGAAATAGGGTCCAGAACAATAGCAGGCTTGTGTTTGGTGCAGGGGTGTGTGTTTCACTTCCTTGGGAGTGGAATGGTCGTGTCCTCCCGGTGATATTACCCTGAACCCTGCGGAGAAGCTGCGATTAGTCATGTGAGAAGTGAGAGGTGAGAGAGAGGGTGTTCTGCAGCTGTTCTCCGTCAGGGCTCCAGGGGTGTGAAGAACCCTCATGTGAAACTTAGGGGTCAGAAAATCTCCACCAAGGTCCTGACACCCTGTTAAAACACATAAGTAACTGACAGTGGAAATAAATACCAAGGCCACATTTAACTCATCGCCACAATATACAATGGTTTTTTTTTCCTCACTGTCTGAGCATCTGTGTTAGCTGCTCTTAAAAGATTGAATTACTTCTTCATCAGCCACATTAGAAAGCAGCTGCTGCACCTTTCACACTCACCCGTGCATCTATTTGAAAGAATCCACTTTGCAACTGTGATTCCTTACTCTTGGTTCATTCAGGGTCAAAGAGACCATTAAGGACCTGCTCCACTTACATTTTATTTGAATGCACCGCTGAGGTTACACTGAAATATTGTGATTGTTTCCTACAGTGGCTTAGGTGTACTATCTAATTAATCTTTCTTCTGTGTCAGTGCTGGCCAATGCATAATTTAAATGTCTCTTGTTACTGTCAGTTTAGCTTTGATGTAATAGTTTCTCACAGTGAATCTAGCCCCTGCCCTTTCTAATGGGGAGTTTTATTGAAGTGACAAGTATGTCGTCACCTCAACTTCACAACTAACATGGGCACATGCTCAAGCACAAACATGACAGCGTGTCATCACTTCTACACAAACACGGCCTAGTCTGAAAATGAATCTTATTGATTGCCTAAAATCCTTCTTTCTCCACTGAGAAAGGTCAGTAAACTATTCACATCCATGGGGTGAACAGTCTCACGTGCAGGTAATGGTCACAACCTGTAGCTGGATAAACCTTGAGCAGGGCTGTCCACACTTTGTTGGCTCAGGAGCTACGTTTCAACTGACCAGACCAAAGTGATCTACCAACATTAATAATATTTAATATATTTTTATCCATATGAGCTGAATACACTTTATATATACATTATATGTTGATTAAATATCTGTAGCTGTATGACACATTATTATTCAGTTATTGTATTGTTGCTAATCTAGTTCTTGAGAATGAATATAAAAAAAATCTTTATTTTTATTTTAATTGCTCATGAACTACAGGTAAAAAAATCTTTATTTTAATTGCTCATGAACTACAGGTACTGGCTTTTCTTTTCTTTTTTTTAAATGTAGCCAAACAGTTAGTTTTTGAATGCACATCAGGAGATTATTCCATTTCTTTTTTATATGGGTCAAATAAGGTCATTGTCAGCCTTTTCGTTACTTTCCCTTTGTCATTGCAAGTGTCTGTGTTGTGTTAAAATGCAGCAAGGGAAGTCCTTTCTGTCCACCTTCTGTCACTAGTTTATTATTGTGATGCCCAGTCTTCTACTATTCAACCATCCAACCACCATTTAACCTTATGCCTCACAGAGCATTCCCCTCAGCCCACTGTTCCTGACAAGCCATACATTCCTCAGATGGTTAACCCTGCTTTGCCTCCACACAGTTAATTTATTATTCATGCTGATATGTGCTTTGCCCCAGCATTGATGTCACAGTGACAAGAACTAGTGTATTTACAATGCATGCCCTACATGGCAAAGGTGCAGTCTCTTAACTTGTAGGAAATTCTCTTGGTGAATGTCAGTGCAGTGTCTCTGCTCAGGCTTTCTTTTGTCTGCTGAGTCCAGGTCTTTCCCTCTGTCTTCAGCCTGGATTAGCAAGTGTTTACCCAAGACACCGCTGTGTGTGTGCATAGCTCTACTCCTGTTCATACCTTATACATGTGCACACACACACACACGCTTACGCATGCCAAACAAACTTAGAGGTCTTGCACCAGAAGACAATACTTGACAATGGCAAGTAACATCAATAGCTTTGCTCTTCTTCGAAAAAAAAAGTTTTATCAGACTAGGATTTTAATGTCAGCCTTCCCATGAGGACATGCTAATTTGACTGCAAAAATTAACACATTGACCTAAAGGTGACCAAAAGTGAAAATTTCATCAAGTGTCCACTAATGAAAAAAATATTCATCGTCCATTGGGCATAAAGGTTGCAGGGAAAATTAATGAGAACCTGCCAAGAACAGACTGTTCTTTTATGTTCAAGTTAAGGTTTATCCAGTGAGTCTTTGATCATATAAATTCATTAAAGACATTCCTAGAAAGCCATTTAAAATAGCAGTCAGTGGGTCAAATCAAAGAGATAAAGGGGAAAATAGTAAGACCATTGGGAAATAGTTATTTAAGTTATAAGGTAACTGACAGAAAGTTATTCCTAAAATCCTGCTCTTCATTACCCTGTTACCTAAAACTACTTTCCAAGCTTCCTCTTATTTGACACAACATTCTGATTGTACATGGTGCAATTTCAGAAGCTTCTACTTTTTGTGTGCAAAAGAAGTCTTGTATTTATCTCCACTTTTCAACTCTGGTGCTGAATAATAATAATAATAATAAATACCAGGAAATAGCCATTTCCTTTGAATTGACTCAAGATTGTAAATTAATATTCTGTTCAAATTCATACAGCTAGGTTCCTGAGTTCTGTAATCTAAATGGCAACACTGATAGGGGAACTGAACGTGTGCTTCATCACAACCTTACTTGTTTCAATCCCCAGAGCATCAAAACTATTTTGGTGTGGATGACCATCTGGGACCTGTGGCAGTTAGTATCCGTAGGGAGAGGTTGGACGATGGAAAGGAGAAAGATGGAATGCAGTTCAATTACAGGGTCACCTTCAGAACCAGCCAGGTAACTATAATATTCTAATGTGCACTTTTGTGTTATGTCTTTTTCAGATCAAAGTACTGTATTATTAAGTTATTGTATTGTGAATGCATGGAAGGATAAACCTGCGTGACTTCCGTCACAAACATGTTTTCAGCAAGAACTTGCTTTTATTTCTTGTATGTGGCATTCGGGAAGGCATGTTAAGGTCACTGACCTCAGAGCTTAGTCAAGCAGGGCAGAATACGGCAATGCTCCAGTGGTCCTACAGTCCTCTCACAGTTAGTCTTATTCCACCATTTTAGCCCTAAATCTCTAGTTTGTCCACTGTTTCTGTGAGAGTTGTATATTTTGCTGACCAGTCACGCAAGCTTCTCTTTCTCATTCTGCCATGTTGATGCTCATGCGTGTGTGTGTGCAGCCCTCTTACCTTTGTGATGAAGCCAAAAACAAAGCGAAGTGTCATGGTCCCTAGTGGTGCAGAAAGTTTTTCTTGATCGATACTTGGGGGGTCTCATCCACTGAATAATTTAGGTGCAACAGATGCATGAGGAACTGTTACAGATATCTGATGCCATTTATGGTGTGAAGCACCACTCCCACAGTAAAACAATGTATCTGGGTCATTGAAGCCCTGCAAGACACACACACACAGACTCGCACATTTTACTCCCCAACCACTGGGGCATCCATTTGCATGTGCTGCTGTCATTTAGCCCCAGAACTGCTTGCCTCACTGCCCAAATCACAAGCAAACTGCCTTTACTGAGCCTATCAGTCAGACGATCCTTGACTGCCAATGGTTCGGCCCCAGGATGTACAGTTAGTAATGGGATTTATAGATAAAAATATCCTTGTGCTGTTTCAAACAAACAACACATTAAAAATTGTGGGCAATCTGATAGTTTTGGGGATCAACATTTACTGAAACGTTAACTGTCTTACTTACAGTAAAATACCACTTAACAACTTGTGTCCATTTAACCTCCCTTAATTATTTAGAATGCAGGCCTTAATGCCTGCCAGTGGAGCTGTAATGGAGCCACTGCTCCAAATAATGAGGCACAACATAAAAATTATTCATTTAGAATCATTTAGAATCTGATATATCCTGTGTGACTTAATTATGGCTTCATAGAACGTCACAGTTGGAACAACATACTGTACGAGGTTGAACCGGTACCTTATAAAACACATAACAGGTAGACAGTCCAGTGTACGAGATGAACGTTCTCTCTCCTGCCAGCTGACCACACTTCGTGGAGCCATCTTGGAAGATGCCATTCCATCAACAGCGAGGCACGGGACAGCGCGTGGCCTGCCCCTCAAAGAAGTGCTAGAGTATGTCATTCCTGAACTTAATATCCAGTGTCTGAGGTTGGCTCTCAACTCCCCCAAGGTCCCAGAACAGCTGCTGAAGCTGGACGAGCAGGGGGTAAGTAAACCAAAAGAACGTCCATTTTACCATATCATCTTTTGTACATGTGCACAATTAACTTGGATAAAAATTATGCCACAGAAAACCAACAGTATCACCCAGGCAAAGGAAGACTTCCTTGTAGATACACAAACCACCATAAACTGCTAAACAAGTTTACTTCTATAAAATCTATTTTTTAAGAAGTCCATTCATCCCTTGATTTTTAGGAAATTTAATGCTAGTCACAGCACTATAAACATCTATCCAGGTGTTTCAGCTTAAGACTCTCACTGAGAATATCATGATGAATGTTGTATTGGCCCTGAGGAACCACGGGTTGCATTAACATTAGAGTATAGATTTTTATGTCAGGTTTATTAGTCTGTGTGCTGATCCACAGAACAAACCAAGGGAGGGATTAATATCAAATAGCAGGAACCTTTGTCGCTTAGGTGTGTCATTTATTATAAATGAGCACAGGTGGAGGTGTAAGAGAGCCAATATCACACTTAAAAGAATCAATACCAATACCACACTGTCTGTAGATTGCATTGACTACTCTGACACACGTTCTATATTAGAAGGACAATCAGCCACATGCTAACTCAATTCTGAAGGCTTAATTTATTTGCACGTGGGTGATTTAGTATTCTACTGTGATAGCAGATGATGTCATAGAGCATTGTCTCTCTTTGAAGGCAGTGTCTGGTATTCATATGAGCTCTATATATTCACAGATGTCAGGGGTTAATTCATTGTGTAATCCTTATATTTTGATAAAACAAAGAACAGAGCATAGAAATGTTCTTTTAGGTTAGTGTTGTTTTGCTGGTGTTTTAATCAGGCATTTGCTGGACTTTTTTGTCATCATTTTGTTAGCATGACTTTATCCTTCCATTTAGTTAAATATAATTTAAAAAAAAACTTTTTTCCAACAAACCAAGTAAAACAAGTGAAGAAGAAACACAGTGTGCTTGTACCTTGTATGCATAGTGATCTGGTCGGATGCCATTCCTGACCCAACCCAACTTTGGATTAGCGGACCGGGTGGCAGTCAGGTGTTTTACTACTGCACCATTCTAGATGTGAAACGTAAGCTTAGTGTCTGGTTAAAGTTTTTATGACTAACAAGGACATTGAAAAACTAAAATACTTTACTGTGTGTTTCCTTGTATCCCACCCTGCTGCTGTCTTACACAAGGATGTGTTCTGCTAAATGTTAATCACGTCAATTTTATTTTCCTTAAAATGCTCTTGTGACCTTTGACTGTGTAAATGTGTTTTACATGGCCCTCGTCTTGTGAACAGAAACTGCCTCAGATGAGTTAGAGTATCCCGAAGCAAAGACCCAATATCTTCATGATCAGCTCTGTGAAAAGAATAACACAGGGAGTTGTGGTGTAAACTCTCCTGTGATGGTCCTGGATGTAAGAGGAGAAGTGAAAATATGTGAAAGTAGTTAAGATCACTGTCGACACTGTAGTGAACTGACAGTGTGCAGATGCCCTGGAAAGAACATTAGACTCTCAGGGATTTGGGGAAGTGATTTTAGGTGATAGAATTCACAGACAAGCCACCAATGTAAAATGTGTCTCTGTTGTTTCCATCTTAAAGCCTGCACCTGGAAAATGAGAGTTTAGCTGGATCACAGTTTATCAGTTACACCGAAGTAGAAGATTTAAAAATCCATTAGCCCTAGAATTTTCCAAGTAGGCGGCTCAACTAACATGAGTTTTCTAAAACATGAAATTAACTTGAGCCCTATAAACACCCGACAATAAAGAAGAATTCAATAGATTTTAATTATAAATATTATCATGACTGATACTGCTTTCTAAATTTTGCTGTGTTAAAGTATTTATTAGTCAACAAGTCTTTCGATTTTTTAATTGCCCTTTACATTCTCAAAAAATTTCAAAACTTCTTGTCTTGCAGTATTTTGCCAACACTTCATGTATCTTTTGAATGTACACAGTGCAGGATTAAAAGTCATCTAGTGGTAAAGTTACATGTCTTTTGGCTTTAGGTCAATGGGAAACACACTTCACTGCCAAATTGCCCATTACACCCCAGCCACTTAGTGCTGAGTGAGTCTGGATAATTGGAGACGATTGTTTCAACAAAGCCATAAAACCCAAAAGGTATTCAGTTTGTCTCCTGGGGCTAATGTGCAAACATGGTTGTCCAACATGGCCGTCGCAAGGGAGATACCCCCACGCTTGATATGCATTTAAAAAGGGTTTCATTTTGAGGTCAGTGAAATCATTTTACAACCAGTAAAATTTTTGTGTTGAATAATTAATTATCAACGGATTTAGCCTTTATCTGACAGGGTTTACATTTACTCAGAAAAAATTAACTGGGCAGAAAAACCTTTGTGTATTTAAATAGAGACAAGCAGCCAACTGCTAGCAACTACTGGTAGGTTATTTGGCACTGTAATAAGTCCAGGGTTTTCAAACGGGTACAGAATTATTATGGCTGCTTTTACTATTTTAGAAGCTGGTGCCACATCAAACGTGGTCACAGACTGAGCTCGGCTTCACTTGTGTTTTTATGTCAGGTGACTTGATGTGCTTGCACTTAAAAGACAGCGACAAACTCTCACCTAAGGACATCGGAATTGTCCTTGCCGTCAGCTAGTCATTCAGAAGGAGCAGGAGGTTAAGTGAGCTCATATAACGCAGGATTAAAAAGAAAGGACCACATTGCCACACATCATACCATTTCCACTGGGCTTGATGGTATAATGACTTTTCGTCACCGCAGGAGCTTTAGTGCAGAGCAGAGACAGCCTGAGAGGGGACGTCTCCATGACGACCATGTCACAAGCACCAGGGGAACCGATAACCTGTAGCGGAGAAAAAGGACAATTCAGATTTGTTTCTGAACACACACCATTCATTTACTTTCATAGTGAGAGACACCTCTTATTGTCAATTTGACACATTGACTCTGGGTCAGGAGGTTGGTGTGACCCTTAGCTTTGAAAACACAGCAACAGGTACCAAAGACAGCAGTTTCTCTTTATCCACTGCTTCTCTTTTCACGGCCTATTTCCTTTGCCAATGTCAGCAAGGCGTGAGAAATAAACAAGATAAATAAGAAACTGATGTTTTGTTTTGACTGTGAAAGGATATTCTCCCCGGGTGTTCCTCATTTCTTTCTTTCTCTCTGTGTGATATGGTCATATCAGAACTGTCATCCCTGACTATTATGGATGCTGGCAATGAAACCAGTGGTATTTGGATGTCTGTGAAGACTCTTCTTTGTGAAAAAAGACATTTGTCTGTAATAAGGAGCTCTTTGTTGACTTAAACAAGCCTGTTAATTGTATTGGTGGAAACTTGTAGGAGTTCCTGTGAACATTCTGGAACAATCATTTGTTTTACATGAAAACCTTGTTTGTTTTGTACATCTGACTTACACCAGATCAATTCTAATAGATATAAATACAAAATTAGGCCACCTATCAAAGTAAAGTTGGATGGATTTCTGGGGGCAAACTCCAATAACTATAGTAATCTGATTAATTTGAGTAAAGAGTGATCTTTCTACAGAGATATTTGAATTGTTTTCACTGGACTATAGATGTGGAAACAAAAACTGCTCTGGTAACTGAGCCTCACCAATGTGAATTCCAGCCTTTTCCTAAGAGGAAAATAAATGCCTTTATATGATCTGTGACGTGATGAGAAGTAGGGCCCTCGCATGCTTAAAGTGCATAATATATAATGTAGTATCTGTAGGTGTGGCATGTGATGTACTCCAACAGCAGAAAACGATACACACTAACCACAGGCCTCTGTATGTTTCTCATGTCAGCTGAGCTTCCAGCACAAAGTGGGGGTGCTTTACTGCAAGGCGGGTCAGAGCACCGAGGAGGAGATGTACAACAATGAGAGTGGCGGACCAGCCCTGGAAGAGTTCTTAGACCTGCTCGGCCAGAGAGTGCGACTCAAAGGCTTCACCAAGTACAGAGCTCAGCTGGATAACAAGAGTGAGATAACACATGGATCACACCCAAACTAAACATTCAGAAAGTGCAAGCGCACGCACTTTCAGTCCTGCTGAGTGCAGATGCTCTGCTTTGTTTCATATTGCTTTTGGCAGCTGTAATATTGCTTCAGACCTACATATCATTCTCTCGCTAACTGTTTTATTAAAGTGTCCATTTTTCTATGCAGCAGTTAGCAGAATTATGTTCAGAGACAATGACTGCTCTGTCCTGTTCCACAGCCGACTCCACAGGCACACACTCGCTCTACACCACTTACAAGGACTACGAACTGATGTTCCACGTGTCCACAATGCTCCCGTACACACCCAACAATCGACAGCAGGTCAGTAAACTAATTTATTTTCCCACAGAGCTCCTCTGAATGAAGAGCTGATATCTAACTGTGGTAATAAGTCTCTTCGTGGCTCTCTTTTATGATATTTCCATTCCTGGCTCCTGCCAATCTTCCCCCGGGGCTCATTTTGCCACATTAATGACCTATCAGTGGAGAGCACCAGCATTGCTATGGTAACAGAACCCCATGGTACAATTTTAATCAATGCCTCCCCAGGGACAGCCTTGATAGGGTATTAGATTGGCCACTAAGTCTGTCTGCACTAACAAGTAGAATTAAGTGAATGTAATGGTAAAATGCCATGAATGTCCTGATAAGGATGTCATTACTGAAGTTCACTTCAGTCTCTGCACTGTTTATGTGAAGGGCCTTTTTCAGTGTACATCAACACAATCTAGTTTTTACAATATATCCATAGGATTTAATATATGTTATTTGTTTGTGTTTTAGGTCTATGTTGTCAGATGAGCATGAAAAGAATGTTCTGTCAATAATGTTGGAAACCAGTTCAAATCAAAATATCAATTGATCACATTGATCAAGTCTATTCTGCAACGAAATGCAGAAGGTGGCATCATAGTATAGAATAATATAGTTCTACTGTTCGATTCCCATGTGTTTTACTATTTTATAAGGAATGAAATCAAAATATATTATGAGATTTCTAAACCATATTTCCCAGCCTTGAATAAAACCAATGCTACAACCCTGCAGCAGCAAAACTAGAGAGTGATGTACAAAAGGAAGTGGTCAGTGGCTCTGTGTGGAAACCTAATCTCTGCACTTTGTGTCGGAATCTCTGAAACCGAATGCTTCTTAAGCATTTTGTTTCTTCTTTCAATTGTACTTCATGAAGAGGGATAGTTTATTTTAATCCCTTGTCTAATCTTGCAGCATGTCTAAACAGAGCCAGCCCCACTCATCCCTTCATTCTTCACAACTCACCTTTGTACCCTCTAATCCTGGTCCTTCTGCATTAATGCTGAGCCTCAAAGACAACTTGGTACTGGTCAGTGAATGAGGTCAGGGGTCTGCTCAGCCCAACAATACCAACAATACCAACAGACGTAATTGGGTTTGGAAGAAATTGTCTCTTTTCAGAATCCTAAATTGAGAGAGATAAATTCTTTTAATGCCCTAAAATCCCATTTTGCCTGATATTGTACACCTTTAAAACCCCAACCTAAGACATCATTCTGAAATCCTTTTTTGTTTAGTTAGTTTGATCATACATTAAAAGTCTAGTGTTGTATTTTTGGAATAGTTTACAGTCTTTATAAAGGCTATAGTATTTAGTAACACATTCAACGTAACATATATTAAACCGTGTTCATAAACATTATACTCCTGCCTATAAAACTAGAATTCTGAATTTCTGTTAAACAAAAACATACAGTAGGAGCTAAAGTAGATCTATTGTGGATAAAGAAAGGTCTTTTCTGATTAATTGTTTTTTTGGAAGACCTTAACAATTTTACACAATTGTGTTACTTGAAATATACCATTTCCTCATACATGTATTGTTGTTTCTCCTTCTTTTTCATAGTTACTAAGGAAGAGGCACATTGGCAACGATATCGTCACCATAGTATTTCAGGAGCCGGGGGCCCTTCCTTTCACCCCAAAAAACATCCGCTCCCATTTCCAACATGTGTTTGTTATCGTCAAGGTCCACAACCCCTGCACTGAAAATGTCTGCTACAGGTAAATGGAATAAGCGTAAACTGTGCCTTTAAGGCTTTTTCAAATCTATTTAACTTGGGCTGGAAAAAAAACTCCCACAGCATTTGGATTTGTGACATTAACTGCCAAGTACAAGTGCATTTCACTGTGGGATGAAAGTCACACTAATGTCCTCAAGACAATTCAGGGAAATGTGTGTATCTTTTGATGTGCTCTGCATGAATGTGCCGATGCAAAATGTGTCTCTACGTGAACTTTTAAGAGTACTTAATATGAAAGAATAATAATAATACCCCGCTGAGTGTTCTCAGTGTTTTTTTGTAGTGTGACTTTATAGTTCTGTGCCGGCGTCTCAGAGCACTTCTGATCTGTCAGTGATGATACAGTCATTATCTTCAGAGACACCTTGAAATTATGTCTTACGACTCTCAACTGGAGGATTCCAAAGTCACAGTGTTAATAACATGGAATTAGCTTAACAGAGGAAGATTAATTTGTGCTAGGCTCTATGTTTCCACTGCAATTTTAACACTTCAGTAGCTTTTCATTTACATACAGTTATTTTAATCCTCTTTCTTCTCTTAAATGTAATTTAATTTAATAATTAAACTCTTTTTACAGTGTTGCAGTTTCCAGATCTAAAGATGTCCCTCCATTTGGGCCCCCGATCCCCAAATCTGTAACTTTCCCAAAGTCAGCCGTTTTCAGGGACTTCCTGTTGGCTAAGGTCATCAACGGAGAAAACGCTTCACATAAGTCAGAGAAATTTCGAGCGATGGCCACTCGTACGCGGCAGGAATACCTGAAGGACCTGGCAGAGAACTTTGTCAGCACAACAGCTATCGACTCAGCTGTTAAATTCAGCTTCATTAACCTCGGCGGCAAGAAGAAGGAGAAGGTGAAACCGAGGAAGGACGCCCATCTGTTCAGTGTGGGCGCCATCACCTGGAGTGTCTGTGCAAGAGACTTTGGCCAGTCCATGGATGTGGACTGCTTACTTGGCATATCTAACGAGTTCATTGTACTCATTGAAGAGGAATCAAAAAATGTTGTCTTCAACTGTTCGTGTCGGGATGTGATTGGTTGGACTTCAGGGATTATGAGCATTAAGATCTTCTACGAGCGCGGGGAATGTGTTATGCTGTCAGCCCACGACAACTGTGGAGAAGACATCAGGGAGATGGTGCAAAGACTGGAGGTAAGAAAACTGGAGACAAACCTGACTAGATGACGATCCTTATTTCTTACTAGCATCTGCATCATTTGTGTCAACGCACAATACTTCCAGCAAAACATCGTAAGAACAGATAATCAGCTTTAAAACAATACATCTCTATCACTGAGTGTGATTCACTATGCATTTGCCTGGCTCTTTGTGTGGTTAATTGAGGGTTTCTTTTCAGTTTGACACCCAGTTGATTTCAGATGTATCAAGCATATTACGGTAAAACAATTACACTGTCAATCTGGGATGTGTCAGAAAGGATCCTAACAAATTAGCCAAGCTGCTCAACAGAGTGGCACTAATACACAAACACACGGGAAAACAGGAAAATAATTTGAAGCGGCACCCACGGAGTGTTTAGGGAAGTAGAAATGTTAAAACAATGACTGCTTTAAAATGAAAACTACTGACCTGCTGAGTCTGTGTCCCTCTAAACAAAATATTGACAACAGCATGACCTTTTTAGGTAGCTGTCAATTCAACTAATAGTCCGGTGTACAAAAAAATACTTTGGTATTAATCAGCTAATGGTCAGAAGAAGCAGCCGCAGAGTAAAATTTAACACTCATAGCAGAATGGGACAAAAGTGGTGTTAGGTAAATATATAGTCCACTCCTGAGAACCATGGAAATGATCCTTTTCTGGCCCACTTTTTGTCAGGACCAGTAGTGGTTTTAAAGTTATCTAATGCATTACTCTGTATGTGTTTCCTATGTTGAGTGTCAACATGAAATTGTCTATTATAAATCTACTGTCCAGCAAATCAATTCAAATCAGTGATACTGAATTAGCATTTTGTTTTGCTTCTTCTTCGTTGATTCCAACATGGCTGTTTGTCATTTCTGTGGCCAAACAACGTTTGCAGGTATTCCCCTTACCATTTCAGCTGTACCAGGCAGCATAGACCTAATTTTATTTTATTTTTATCATTAAGTCAGCAGAACATTTGCTTCCTCAACTAAATCCCCATGTGTCAAATCCCACGCGCGCCCGTTCTTCTTTACCTTCTGCTATTTTAGTTTTCTGTCCTGTTTCTTTCACAGGGATTTTCCGTATGGTTAAGACTTACAGAAAGAAAAAAAAACCCTGAAGCTCACTTCATGTCCTGACTTCATGCTCTTCTTCACATGACTCTGTCTGAGTGCAGTGTCATTAGAATGTGAAAGTGTAAATTGAAACAGACAATGTCCAGAGGGGATTATAGACCCCCTGCTGTTAGCTTTATTTGGCTCATCAGTGGGTAGAGGTGCACAGACAACTGTTGAGGACACAGAAATGATGCAGTAGATTCTGCTCTGCTCTTTATCAGGATCAACTATTAAAAACCAGAGCTGTTTTATGTGGCAAGATCCAATAACATAAAGTTGAAGATGGGAAGTGATGTAGCTTTGGCCAATTCTTGTATTATATGGATTCAGGTGAAGGCTGGGGCAGCTTAAACAGGACACTAACCCAGTTTAAAAGGGGAGGAGAAGAAAAACAGACCTTTATTTAGGTCTGATAGAGTTAGAAAAGAGAACACTTGGCCTGAAAATGACCAAACTCCCTTTCAGAACTTTTCCCAAGTCCTCTTTTCTTATTTCTGTATGTCTGCTCTGACCATCTGTACAACTGCAGAGTTCTTTGATTCTCAGTGTTGGGTGTGATTTGATATCTTCTAAGAAAAAAACAACAACATCTGGTTGCTCGGTTTAAATGCTATCATCAAAAGCCCATGTTTCCACTCATTGTAATGTTTTTCTGTGTGATTAGATGAAGTCTTTACATTTTTTCATCATTCCTTTTTTAATCTGGCAACCCCTTTTGTTTTCGAAAAAGGATATTAAGGCTGAATCCCAAAATCCAAACCTGAGCTGTGCATGACCTTATTTTTCCCAGCCTGCTTGCTCACTCAGGCACTCAACTCCCACAGTCCCATTTTGGCAGCTACATTAACATTCTCAAATGTTTCACCAAAAGCAAGTCAGGAAATTAGAGCAAAAGCCAAAGGCATAAAAGTACCAATTTATTCTTCACTAAAACCCCATTTTTTTTCTTTGCTTTGAAGTTTTTATGCTAGTAATGTAAGAAACCACAAGATTTGGAAGACGCACGTCAGATAATTGATCCTCAAAAGAAACAAATGTCATTCACTTTTTTCTCCACTCATCACAAGAAGAAAGCCGTGAAAAAGGCAGGATATATTAGCGTCGGTGATTAGCCATCATTTCCTCATTCACCATGCTAACCTCCTCCTACATTTACCATCCAGCTACCCATGGGATTTTTGAGGCATATTTATTTTACAGGAAGCTCAAACTAAGCAGAAGTTGTTCGCTGTTCACACTGTGAAGAACCAGCCACAGCGGTGATATTTTGGTATGAGCTGATCGTGCATTCTTTGTCCCAGGGGAGTAAATGTTATCTTAATGTCCCTGAGGTTGGCTTGAATCATGTTTCATTGCTCGGATTTACAGCCTTCTTCACCTGTGATGTCATGTGAACCACAGTGAAATGATAGCCCACTGTAACAGAGAGGCCTTGTGCTAGCTGAAAGCTAAGCTTTGACATAATTTTCTGCATTAGTAAGCTGGACGGACATCGCCCGACATAATGGCCGAACATCACTCATGCGATATTCAGCCAACACAGAACTGAGGTCACAAACAAAATCAGCATGTTTATTGTCACGCTGTTTGATTTTTTGAGTGTGCCCAGAGCCTGTACATTTGCATGTGTTGCATGGTTGTAGCTTCTTATGAGATCCAGAAATGCAAGTAATGTCTGGTTTAAATTTCATATATTTATGATATACATCAGATCCTACAGCCGAAACATGTGGCCTAAAATCACAAAACTATCTGATCCAATCTAAAAGATCCTCTGTTCTGGTTTTTTATTTTCAGATATTGTTGTTAATGATTTACTGGAACTACAGTCAAGGTGCCACTTTAGAATCTTTTTTATTAAGTTTCGCTACACCTATGCTACATGCCTGTGATGTCGACTCATGAAAAGACAACACAGTGTTTTCACCATGGTTAAAACAAAACAGATACATTTGCTTTCAATATCGTTGTAAAATGAATATGACACAAAATTCAAGTTAACTATTGTCATGATTATTTCTGACTGCAAAAACCTTCTCAATAATGCTTGTTGTACTACTTCACATGTCATTTTGAAGCTGTTTGTTGTTTAAGGGCAGTGTTCAAGTTTTATGTCTCTGTTTATTAGAGCCCATAAATAAGTTCTGTGAGAAAACACTTT
>NC_024318.1:13773240-13778376 GCF_000523025.1 Cynoglossus semilaevis | reverse complement strand
TTCTAAGGCCCCAAATCCCCCTGTTAGATAATGAGTGTCCTGTTTGATTGAGCCTTTATGGACTTGAGCCATTTGGAAGAGAACCTGGACACATTAATTCTGCTGTTGGACAGGATGAAGGAATTTAGAAAGCATTATTTAGGCCTAGTGGATTTCTGACAAAGAACCGTGTGATTCATTGCTCTAAAACACCGTGGCTGTTTGTGTTCAGATTTTGCTCCAGTGTGTGACTTTACCTTTTCACTTTCTCTTGTTTTATGCAAAAATACTGTTTAGTCTGTGGATTATGAAACTACTGAAACTAAAATCAGCAGTGTTTGCTGCAAATCAAGAGCAAAGTATGTGGATTTTAAATAGGTACAGCACGGACTGTTCTTCAGCCGATGTTGCTCTGGTGATGTTTCCTGTTAGGACCCAGTGTGTGACAGTCCATTACGGTTGTCTTCAGTCCCCTGTCACACAGTGGGGTAGAATTTCTGCCAGTGTGAGAAGCTGTTGTGGTGCTGACAGGCCGTACACTGAGTAAATGTGTCCCTGAAGCCAGCTGCCACTCTATGGCAAATGGATGCAGTCACCCACAAGTGAACCAAGACTAATCTGATGGGTGATAAAAGCTCAATAATGCAGTGTGAGCGTTCTTCCTGTGGTAGTCACAACAAAAAACGTAAAGGTAAAAAAGTAAGGAATCACTGAACACCTGGTCTTCAGATAAGTATATGCGAAGAATAGCCTCAATGTCTGTGTATATTCACTGACATATTGTCATTTCTACTCACTATTAATCATTGTGTGTCCTGCTTAAATGTTGTAAATGGACAAAGAGCGTTACCTGAGCTTGAGCCGAACTTGAGTTACATTAAAAGCACGGGGTTAACGCCAGGACTCCTGTGAGCAAATCAAGTAACCTAATATTAAGTGCATGATGACAGCAACCTTCTCAGCCAAGGGGTCACAGGTCAGGTCTCATGTCTCCTCAGGTCCAATTATTCAATGTTTTTTAATGGCCCTCAGCGGAATTTCAAGTAACACAGCTGTCAAATGAGGAAGATTCATTCTTGTTTAAAAGTGTATGAAAGCTTCTCTGCAATCTTTCCGAATCCTTAGATAAGGAATTTTTGTAAGCGGTGTTAAACAACATTATCTTTGGAGAACTGTCAGGTCATGTCTCCATTACTAAGGGAGCTTCATGAAGAGCTACTGTCACTTCTGTAGTCTGATGTGAAGTGACATTTTGTTCACGTGTGAAGGGAAAGGATTTTAACTCCCCAATATTTTTTAAATATATTTTATTGTGTGCCCATAGGTACCACTTAAGTGGTGCATTAAAAATAAATGTATAATGTATTTTTATTTCTAATTGTGTCCTTTCAGATTGCCACAAGAGGCTGTGAGACGGCGGATATCATCTTGCGTCGGAACGGCCTAGGCCAACTTGGTTTTCATGTGAACTTTGAGGGAATAGTGGCTGATGTGGAGCCTTTTGGCTTTGCCTGGAAGGCGGGCCTGAGACAGGGCAGCAGACTGGTAGAGATCTGCAAGGTGGCTGTAGCTACGCTCTCCCACGAGCAGATGATCGACCTCCTGCGCACCTCTGTCACTGTAAAAGTGGTCATAATCCAGCCTTATGAAGACGGCACCCCCAGAAGGTAACTGAAAGATTCACTGCTTGTAATTATGAGACACTTTGCTTGTGTGTCTGTCTGTGTGTGTGTGTGTGTGTGTGTGTGTGTGTGTGTATATATATATATATATAAACACTCTACCTCATTTCCCTATGCAGCTGGGCTTAATTAGCCGCCATTTTGTCCCACATCTGAGATGATAAGCATAAAGAAGTGCTTACATATCTTTTTTTCTTGGCAGGGTTAATGTTTTCTCCTGATTTCAATGGAAAACAGACTCTTTTTGTATTAATGTGGTTTTGTTCAGGGAGAAAACTCCAGCAGGCCTGTCGAGTCAGACAGACACAGCAGTTCTTACTAATGATAATGAGAAGAATGTTTTGATTAATGGCTCAACTCTCACTGCCATTGTCTGATAGCTCACATTTGTATATTGCTTTTTTTGCAACCCCCACTAGTATTCTGTTCATCAATAAGGGAGGGATTGTTGGCTTTTATGATGCAGACCCATGAGGAGGGTTTTTTTTTTTATCATGCCTGCAATAAATCAATGCAGCAAATTTCGAAATATTTTTGTGATGGAAAAGACAAAGGATTGATAAAACCACATCTTTGTGTTTTGCGTTTGGGACATGCATAAAAATATGTGTGTAAATATATACACAAAATTCTTTTGACAGATTTTCAGTATCAGAACCTTGCTTGTGCTGTATGCTGACAGATCTCTGAAACTGCAAATGCTATTTGGATTTCCCACACATATCTGGACCAGACGGAGTTTACTGTGTGCTGAGAGAACAGTTTGAATTAATCCAGTTTAATGTTTGCCACATTGCTGGCAATGTTTATGTAGCTATTTGATTGCAAGTTTGAGCCACACACATTTCTAGTGAACAGCAACGGAGAGACCTGGCAGAGTTTCATACTCTTGTTTTAAACTGCTGATGTTTGTCAGGAGGAGGCCTAAAATATTTCAACTAATGTTAAAAACGAAATAGTATAAGGCTGTATTTTGACTGAGGATTGGATTTTTTTTTTTCTTGTGAGTGTTATAATTAATATTAATGATCATTTTACTGTATGTGTAGTATGTTTAAGTGTACTTTCCCCTGTTTTCAATTTTATAAAATGGAAAAAAGTTAAATTCCAATTAACCTTCAACAATATCTAATATTAAGGCTAGAATACAGTTTGTTTGTTGAATTGCCTCTTCTCAACTCTAAGAATAGTCCTTAACATCAGAGTACTATTTTATGTCAGAGACTTAATAGGAGACTCTGAAGTTTGTGTTTCACTTTAGTGCTGGGTTTGGCAGCAGAGCAGTGACATATTTGTGCTCCCAGATGGCAGGCTAACATGCCTCGTCTGTGGATCCCAACACAGCAACCCCTCTGGCTGCACCAACTTCTAATCCTCTTACTGCGATCTGTGGTGATGCATGATGATAAAGTCTTAATCACTAGTCAAGGAGGGAAAAAGGAGACAAAACAAGCATTTTTCATAAATGATTCAAAAAAAAAAAAAAAGACACCAACCGATTTGTTTTTGTTTTTTTTTTGGCATCATCACTTTTAAAGTGGAAAACATGTGGCTTGGGTTCAGCAACGGCACTGAAGCGTTTTATGTTGTTTTTATGAACATAAAGGATGTTTTGAAAGAACACATTGCGCAGCAATGTCTGGCCTCATTGAATCAATCACTGTATGAATACATTGGTGGCAACAATGTTTTCAACTTGACCCATATATGGCATGTGCTAACAGATGTATGTGGCAGATTAGTAGGTATTACAGTAGACAACCATACTGGTCAATTGTTGTCGAGCTGATTTAAAACACTGTTTCACATCATCACCTGATGGTAACTAAGAGAGATGAAGACGATTTCTCTCAGGGCTCCAACACACTGGAAGGTGATAAGGGTCAGCTGAAGAATCTCGAGGACTTTCCGCTCTTTTTGCTGCTGCATCTTTGAGTTGCTAAGTGTTGCATTCAACAATAAGTGCTCCAGTTCTCCACTGTTATCTCAAAGGAAAGGAATTCTGCAGGGAGCTATGGGCCCCTGACAGTCCCCTGTGGCCACAGAGATGGGGGTTAGTCTAACAACAATGGACAAGAATCTCATGACCTCCAGACAATGAACCCTGGCTCCACACTGCTACTACAACAAGCAGAAATGTTTTTATAAGCTTACAGGGGCTAGACATGTTTCCCTTTTGCTCCAAACTGTTGTTTTATTTGGTCTTCAACAAATTTGGGAGTGCTCCAAATTTGTTGTTGACCGATGGGTTCATCCCCAATTTAGCTCCATTTATAATGAATGACCACCGCCTGAAGGAGAATTTAGACAAGTCTGTAGCAAAAGTCCCCAAACTGTATACACTCCAGGACAATTTCAGCCCGTCAGTCTGTAGCGAGGGGAAACCCTAATATTAACTTCAGATAGTATTAAATGTATGCTAAAGGCAGGATGTGGTTTAGCTGAGTGCAATTCCAAAAGTCTTTCCATCATCACTCTACCAAGATTTTAAACAAGTTCAACATGTTAGCTTTGGATCAAACTAATGAGAAAGGGATGAAAAGGATTAGCTCTTTGAAACAGGAATGCTATGTACAGAACATTGCACTGATTGTATGTCAAAGGATGTGGTCACTGGATATACACATGGTTAATCAGTCGTCTTTGTAAAAAAATGTACTTAAATAGGTAAACAGAAACACAAAAAACAGCTATTATTTTAAAGCGTGTCCTTGTTCTACTGAACCCTGTAGTACATTTGAACATTCAGATACTATGCGACTGGGCAACTTGAATCTGAGTAGATTTAACTTGGTACCAGACGGTGGCTGATAATGAGTATTGCCTGTGACACTCAGAAGGCCACTTGTGACCTTTTCCCTTTTAAGTGCCATTAGACTTGTCAACAGGAATTGTCTCCTGGACTCAGATTGAGCTGGATTTCTCACTTCCCATGTCAACACCCTGTGAAAGAGAATGCAACTGAATACTAAAATTCGAACTCATTAGGAACTACCTTACAGTTGCCCCCATTAATACCCTTCATTTATTAACAGAAAAAACCCAATGGCTGGTGTACTCACATACATATAAGCAGATTAATGAATGGACATTGTATCTGTTTTTCTTTTCTTTTCTTTTTTTGCAAAGGGTTGTTGAGGTTACAACCTCTGTGGCCTTTTGCTGTTGCCTTGGAATGGATTAGTAGGTCCATCAATTGCAGACCATGTCATTGCAGTGACAGTTCTCTGACCGAGGTCTTAGGTCCTGTTGTTACTCTAATCTATTGTAATTCGTTAAGAGAATAATGCTCAATGAGCTGATTGTTTACCTGAAACCTGCTGCTAACTGACCTGAACTCCTGGCATTGGTTCTCCCTTGTGTTATGTAAAGTTGTACCATTTTCCCATTTTATTTTTTTAGCCAAAGATCTGTCCAGTTCTCAGTACTTTCCACAACAAAACAACATAGTTTGTTAGTTAGATTATTAGTCTAA
>NC_024318.1:13741175-13773192 GCF_000523025.1 Cynoglossus semilaevis | reverse complement strand
AATGGAGCTGGAGCTGCATGTAAACCTGATACAAAGCTTCAATAATTGCACCAGGTTTTGATTTCAGTTTGATTAGAAATTAAATGTTTGCCCTAGTTTCACAGTTGGAAATGTTTGAGGGTTAGAACTGAAACAGATCCAAAGTAATGTAACATAGCTAGTAACTTCTCTACTTTTTAGGATTAAAAACGTGGACATTTTGCCATTTTTAAAGTAATAATAATATAAATTCCCCTTACATGGAGAGAATTAAGCTCAAGTTAGTCGTAAGCTATTAGGATTCTCCAGTCCAGTGTGAATGTATACGGAATAAATCCTGACCAGAGACATTCTTTAACAACCAGACACACACTCATTCAAAATGTCCCCTCCATACACTCCCAGACAACAACAACAACATATGGCTCATACCAAGCACATGTCTGGTGGCAGTGAGAACTGGGAGTTGGTGTTGATTTAGAACACAATGTTGATGTCTAACAATGTGTTTCCTCAGACTTCAGTAAACCCTGTGTATTTAAGTGGGTGAAAATATACATACACACACTTACATAAAGCTCTTCCACTACAGTAGCACGTCTTGATGCTTAGAATCAGGAGGAAGCAGACTGTATTATTTCTCACCAGATGCCTGCTTCCTCTTTTTCCCCATGTCTGACTATGTCCTAATAACGTCTCGTCCACCCCCAGCCTTCATCTCAGGTTTAACTGTTGACCAAACTCTGGTTTCCTGTTGTTTTTCTATGATTTACACACAGTGTTTTACATTACAAACATGGGACACATTCCACATACATCAGGGAGGGGTCTTTTCACCTCTGGCGTAGCTTGTGAGACACAAATCATTAGGATCATGTGAGAAATTTACTCTGTCATTGTGTAGCCCAACCTTTGTGTGAAGCGCAGCATGAGACAATGGCTGAGACCTTTACTGGTCACAAGTTGTAGCTGGGCTTAGCCTGTTTAGACAGTAATGGAGTGTGACAACCTGGCATGACCACAAACATCCACTGTTAATCTAGGTAATGAGTGGGTTAGTAGTTGTGTTTGAAAACCTAATTGAGCAGTAGACCAGGCTCTGAATCTGGTTTGGACCTTTTCTGCTGACATAACCAGACATTTATCAAAAGGCAGCAGCAAAGACGGTTAAAGAAACCAGGCAATAACTGGATCTGTTGAATTACTTATCTCTGTTTCTCACACATTTGCAGTGGCCTCACCCAACAAGGAAGTTCCTCTTCCATTTAGGAAAGTGCCTGTAATGCACCTTATTACGCTCACTGTCCCATATGTCAGACCAGTCATGCATGCCTTTTTTCCAGTACCTAAATAATGTAAACTGTGAGATGTTGCCGACGCAGACATGCCATCAAAGCTCTTCATCATGGATGGGGCCGCTTTTGCGATGACATTGACCAGATGTGGGCGATGTGAAAAGTGAGGGATGATCATCTTGTTAGATCCCTCAGCACCCGCTCCTCCAATGGGATGACAACTGTAAACAGACGATCCACCCATGGCCCAGTTTGATGAAAGGGTCTCCCTCAGAGGGATTACTCACCCCCTCCACCACAGCATTTGCAATCACCCAGTTCCTCCAACCCCTCAATGTGTACATGTAGGACCACAGCAAAGCGTTAGCAGCCCCCTGCCCAACCATAGCATCCCAGATAATCGCCTTTGGAGGTGGAGGACAGTGTTATCATTAGGGTCATGCTTGAAATGCTTTAGCTGTTTAGCCCTCACTATGCTGCTAAAAAAAGCTTCCCAAAACGTACACCCCCCGATTAATGTTGCATGAAATAGCATCACATACTCTGTCCATCCCTGTGTACTTCCAGGGCTGTTAGCTGTAATAGGATGGATATGGACAGATAAAAAAACCCTCTTCTGACGTCTGTAGATATCTGTTATAATGGAAGGTCATTCAATGGTTGGTCTTGTCCATTGTGAATGACATGTAGATGATGTTTGTAATGTCTCCCAGTAAATGTGTGGTTCTTCTAGTAAAGTATACACACAAAAAATCTGAAATCTGTTTTGGTCTCTCCATGTCAATAGAATGGCCTATGGAATTTCAAATATATGGGTTGGTTATTTTTGTTTGTTTGTACGGCATAACAGACAAACAGAGATACATTTTTAAAATGTATTGTGAGTTTAATAGCCTGAAACCATCACAACAATTGCCAAAATGGAACGTTAAAAACAAAATTATTTTACATTACATGCAATCATTGTTAATGTGGATGAATGTGATGATTACATCTATTTGCAATGAGCCGCTAGAGTTCTTTTATTTTTGAGTCATTACATTAATGATGATTGTAATTGTATGTCTCGTTATTGAAGGGTTTCAGTGATGGTTTATCAGCTGATATTCTGGTATTTTATTAGATACATATTTACAAAGACACACAAAAAATGATCTATTTAGAATAAATAAAAGTAATAATTGCTAGATTATTAGATTTAGAATAAATAAAAGTAATAATTGCCGAAAGGGCAAAATTAACTTATTATTAAAGTCTAGTAGCAGACCAATGAGTGGAGTTTGTTATCAACAAGACGCCCTGGGGCCAGGGGTTTGAGGCCTCTTACTTGGAGATTTTCTTTCTGCTAAAATGTGAATTGACCTTAGAGAAAACTGGATGATTTTGTCAATCTGATTTAAATCATGCTCACTGAACACAATTGGCAGGTCCTGCTTGTGCTGTTGTTACCCTATTGTCTCCTTTTGGTTTCTGATGCGAAGAAGCCTGGCTCCAACTGGAGCTAATCTCTATAGTTACAGAGAAGCTCAACCTTCAGGGAGACCTTCTTTTTGGCTTCTGTTTATAGATGATCCATGTAAAGTAACATTATAAAAGTCTGGACTCGTGGTTTGTCTGCTTTATTACAGCGTAACCCCAATGCTGAATTTTAACCATTTCTTTTCCCCCTCCTTCTTCCTCAGGGGATGCTCCGAGCTGTACCGCATACCTATGGTAGAGTACAAGGTCGACAGTGAAGGAACACCCTGTGAGTACAAGACGCCCTTCAGAAGGAACACCACGTGGCATCGGATGCCCACAAGTTCTGGTCCACCTTTATCCAGAAATTCACCGACACAGGCACCAGATCGCCTGCAGTGCCAGCAGATCCTCCAACAGCACCAGGCGGTGATTCCTCGAAGCACCTCCTTTGACAGGAAGCTTCCGGATGGGTCCAGGTGAGACGTTTTTTTTCCTGCTACACAGCTGCTAATTTGTATGTTTGAATACAGACGATATATTTTTATTTTGTTACAGTGACAATCATCAAATCCAACAAAATAAATCTAACAATAATGCATTAGAGATGTAAATAATTTTATGATGCTGTGTTCAGTGAACAGCAACAAGAGACATTTAGAACATAAATGTATAAATAAGACATTTTTAACGTTAGCACACAGTCAATTAGATATATAATGTTAACACCTGAGATTGTGATTGTAAGATCTTTGGAAGTCACAATAACGCCCCAGGTATTTTGTTTGATTAGACTTTTAGACTACATATATCTCTAATACAAAAGTAGAGCCCAGTTTAATAAATAAATAATTATGATCCAGATGCACCTGACATGTGAATGTGTTCTTGCAGGGTTTTAAGTTTAAACCTTATTTTCTTCTTTAAATGTGTGGATGGCATGCCCATCTGTGCGTTTAAATCAGACCTTTCTGACCTTGGATTTAGCAATAACCAGCTTTATATTTAATTATTTCTCTGTCCTCCATGGCCAGTCCTCAGGCAGGGTTTAAATTAAACAGGGTCCTGCTCCCCATTGTAACATGACAAATGAATATTTCTCTCTCTGATTGATGGCACCTCTTTGTTGAAGCATTCTGAGGGGCTGTGATTTTATCCACACTGTGTTGCATGCAAATGTTTTGGACTAGACTGGCTGTGCTTTTATCTACTTTACGAAGATAGCACGCAATCAGAATTTGTTCTGTCCTCTGATTTTTGGGACATCTCCATTGAGCCATGTAAAGCAGTGATTTGTTCCTTGTACTAAAACCCCCACAGCCATAATAACCTTTCCAGTGTGACAATCCACNNGTACTGGGATAATGGCTGCCTTCTCTGCCTAATCAGAGTTCCTGGCAGTAGGAGCACTCCATTCTCCTTCCCTATTTTTTAGTCCCTCTCTCTGTCCATATTCCTCCTACTGCACACTCCCTCCCTCTTCCTACGCCCCGCTGAGTTGGAGGTGATGGGGACACTGACACGACTCAGCTCATCTCATCCAATTACTGCAGAAACAAAGAGAGTGCTTTCCCTGGACCACGATATGTAGCACCCCAGAGGGAGTGGGAGTGGAGGAGCTGGAGGAGTCATTGACTGAAGAGACCAGGAAGGAGAAGAGTGTTATTTTACAGTCATGGACTTTAAAAGAACAAATTATTACTGTAAAGCTTAATGTATAATAAAATATGGCCAATAGTTTACAGATGTATCAGTTGATTGTTTTTTCAACTTGTGCGCATAACTAGTAGGAAAAGTAATTGATACTATAGTGAATTCCAAACAGTACATATTTCTTCTTGAGTTATTTCATAAGAACGTAGAGCAGTTTGGCTAATATAAAGTTACAACTCGTTTCAAGAATCCATTAGTTGAGTTATGTCAAGGCTTAACAGGCAGAGACATCACAGAATGTGTATAAGGGTCACAGTACAACTAGGAGTAAATGAATCATATGGTGTTGTTGCCTGGACTAGCCACATAGCTAACAACTAGCAAGTCATCCTCAAACTGGGGATGGGGGTCGGGGAGCGTCGGGGGGTTCACGTAAGACAGAAGGATGTACATCTGTGAGTTAAAAAATGCATCAACAATGCAGTAAATTTAGATGTACTCACTGTTGGAAATTGTGGGAAAAGAAAATGTAGACTCATGGAATGTTAATGCTCAGTTCCCCTGACAGGACTGTTGTGTAGGTCCGACCAAAATGTTTGGCACTCAGAGTCGAAAATCACTTTTCTGCTTACTTCTGGCCAAATGCAGTTATTGTTTAGTAAAATATAACCTTGACTCTGAAGACTGTGTAGATCATACGTTCATCCCTTTAGCCTTCAGTGTAATTGCAATATAAAGAGAATTATGTCTTAAGTAGGCGAGAGAGAAGGAGAGTAAAAAGCAGCAGCTGCTGTTTTACATTACACTGCTTGGACCAGATTGAGAAGACCATCATTTTAGCCAAAGAGGAAATGTAGGTTCCTGGCCAAAGTATTGGATCTGAGTGTTTGTCTGGTGAGTTTCAATTACTGACAGATTCTCAGGGAGGTCTCAACAAAGAAAAGTTGATGACAAAGCAGAAAATGACTAACACAAAGCATTTGTCAGTTCCTTTTTCAAACTTTACGATAGCAAAATAGCAAGTTGGGAAAAGACCGCTGTGGATGATTTGTAACAGAGAGCCTGGATCATATTTAAATCAAAGTCTTTTTCCTTGATAAAATTAGTGTGCGTGACAAACCAAGAAAGTCAAATTTCACCCAGTTTTGTCCATGCCTAGGGAAAAACCTGGACGCAGCAGAAAGTAGAAACCCTATTTTCAATTCCCTAATGTATACCACCAGCAGCCACAACGGCAAGGGTTAAAGCATTTATTGTATTGTATGTTGGTTGAGGTTTATCAGATGGTGCTTTAAGAGAGTCTGATAAACAATAGCCTGAAGGTTATGCCTATTCTGAGACCCTTCATGCAGGAAGGATAAGCCCCAAAGATCCTAAAGCGACCAAGTCCAATGTCTAGCCTGAGGACTGAATGTGGCCCTTAAACAGGTTTAGTGTTGCCCCGTGACCTAAATGTGTATTATTTATAACTTTCCAAAAGGATCAAACTGAAGTCTAAAATTATCCAAGCCTAGAGTTTAATCCCTTGAGGAATGAAGCACTGCTTGGTGCATTTTCACGTTATCTGGATTCATATCCACAAAATGATTAGAACTGTATGCAAAACTGTTGCATACGAACATACAGCCCCTGGTTATTTTAACAGCATAAAAAGACTCAGTGAATACGGTTTGAATATTCAACCTCCTTCGGCCACAGCGTCCACCTCCAGTCCATTGTACATTCACACGCAGACTGAGAACTGATCAAAGACAGGAGAGTGATGAGGCTAGAAAAACTGGATTTACATTTTAATGATTATCTGTACGTTCAGTCATTGGGTGTTAGAAAAGGATTTATTCCAAAGTATTGTTTCAAAACTTCCACCTTGGGAAAAGCTGGGTTTAAAATCAAGACTGTTTCCTCAACATCAAAGTAGCAATCCATGGGGATTAGATATTTGTTGTTAATTTCAACACACTGTAGCTTATGGGCTAATGTCTTGTTCACACCTTTAATACAAAAATGTGTGAAAAGCAGCTAGGGAAAAGAAAATATAATCTCCTAATGTGCAGGGGTAAAGGGCGGCTGCAAGGACTGGTCTGAAAATAACTAAGTGAACTGTCAATCATCAAAGAAAAGCTTTTTATAAAGATGGAAGAAATGTTACTAAAAATGATAAGAAAATAAGGACATGGCCCAGATTTCTGGATAACACCTTATAAGGAAACAGTATTTTGGCATATATGTAAGGATGCCAAACCTATTACGTTACGTACACCACAACCTTTAGATCAATGACCAAGCAGCAAGTCAAAGTCTGTAACCTGGGTAGGTGAACTGCTCAGCCAATTCTCTCATATGAAAAATAAAGGGTCATTGCTTAAAATCGTTGAGCTGTTGAAAAGTGTTTAACCGTATTTTAAGCGTTTGTCTTTCCTTTTGTGCAGGATCCTGCAGGATATTGAGAATCCTCAGGTGGCCTTATGTAACAAGGGAGACCCTCACTATCGCAGCTCCCCCAGTAACCAGTCCTCCTCCAGTGATCCAGGACCCTGTGGCAGCAGCAGCACCTGGTCCCAGCAGCCTGGATATGATGGGTATGTAACTATGACTACGTTACTTTAAAAACACCTTGGAAATAGTCCATTCCAGGTGATGTGGTTTTCCAGCGATGAGTGCATCCACAGCCATTACCCACACTGTTTTAGAGATCTTTTAGCACTTTTGTAAATTGGCAGCAATTTTCCTGCATAGAATGAGCGAATCGTCAAAGCACTTTGTGTCAGTTGTTACTCAGTTCTGCGGGAAGACTCACTAGTGCAACGCTGATGTAAGCTGTCATTGTTTAATCATCCGGTGTGTTTATTTAAAATGTCAAAAGAGAAGAAAATACTAAAAAATTAGTCTTGTGTTTTATAATATAAACCTTTTTGTACACATCTATATTAAGGCCTACAGTCATTATGTTATATTTAATATATGATTTCTATGATTTGAATTTAAAATCTTTTGTTGTCTCCTGTACACATCTATATTAAGGCCTACAGCCATTATGTTATATTTAATATATGATATGCATTTTTCTATGATTTGAATTTAAAATCTTTTTATCTTTTTTTTAAGAGATGAAACTAAAACCTCATTATATGATGTGATAATAAGGATGATTATTTTTGATGCCAGTTAAACACACAAGACCGTTACTGTATTTGACAGTTGTTACTGCACAAGCTGCAACATCTGACAGGTTTGAATCTTGAACATGAGAAGAATCCATCAGAGACCAGTGTCTGTTGGTGAGTGGTTAGGCACCATGACAGGAGGCTTAGCTCCACACGGCTGATCTCCTGTCAAAAGGCCTCAAATTTGCACTGAACTCATAGGAATCACTGTGGCCCGTCAGAGCTGCAATGATGCAGAACAACACACACACACACACACACACTGGCCCATTAATTTCCTCTAAGAGCACTTGTTGAAAGAGATGACAAGTCATGGTCTCTGTGCATTAACACATAAAAAAACAAGCTCTTAAGACTTTAGTTCTTCTATAATTTTTATATACATTTTAGAAATTTGCTCATATAATCTTTGGTTAATTGCTTTATGACTTTGTTTAAGCCTTTAAGTAGACTACAGACCTCTTTCTATGTGCAAAACAATGTGAGACCATATTCTTTTTGTCTTCCTGCAGGTGTCCCTCGCCTATTCTTCACGAGCGTGCAGGAGATATGCAGAGTACAGATGTAGAGATCCACAGGGAGCCCACACTGGAGAGGACCAGATCTGCAGGTAATTCTGATTCCTAATAGGGTTTTTTACATTTTAGATCTATAATTATCACATATGACACTTTTATTTGGTACATAGATGGCATGGAGTGAGGTGACTTTGTTCGTACATCCACACCTGTTTGCCAAATCTGGGTCAAAAGCTGGCCACAGCATTGGTTTATGTCAGCAAAAAGTTTTCTTAAAAACAGAACCGATCCAAACAACGTTGGTGTTTTCTGGTGACATCCAGGTCACACACTGCCAGTGGCACCGAGTATGTGCCAGAAAGAGCTGACACTTATTTCAGGATATCGGGCCACATCTGCTGTTGTACTTGTGAACCACTTGGTGCTCACAGAAACATAGTCTAGGGCAGGGGTCTGTAACCTTCAACAGGAAAGGAGCCATTATCTTTGAACTACCAAATAAAATTCACAAAACACATATTCCAATCATTCAAACCGTGGCAGTTGTGGTGCATTGTTTAACCTGTTGTACTACAGAAGTACTACAGTGTATATTTCAACCTGCAGGCAACGATCAATTCCAACACTAAAGAGTTAATTTTTTACACCTCGCTGACTTCATCACCTACAGTGAGCTGAAGTAAAAACTATACATTATTCAGGAGGGCAATTTCAAGCTGAACAAATATAAAATTGTTTAAAGCTTAGTTTTTGTGTTGTGATTTGGGGTCCTATCTATTTATACAACCGTTAGATTTGGTGATTCAGCCATTTTAGCTTTTTTCCCTACTAAAGAGCTACATTTGACCAAGAAGCCACAGGCTGCAGACCCCTGGTCTAGAGTCTGGCGTACCTCAGTTCCAGAGGTGGATCACTATTGCATACTATCTGGAATCATTTGCACTTGTTTCATGTGGTGTGTGTGTGGTTCTGTTCATACCTGTTACTTTCCTTTTACTAACCCGGTTACTTTTTATTATTTGCACAGAGGCCAAATGGCACATCCCGTCCACCAAGATCCTCAATCCTCTGAAGCAAAGAGAAGGAGGAAAGGACTCACCCAACAAGCTGTCCAGGGTAAATATGTGACCTACTTTCACCACAGCTTGACAGAAGATGCCCACATGGCATGTTAATGGAAGTGTGTCCAAATTTGTTGTCAGCCCACTATGAAGGGCATGACGTTGAAAGTTTAATGCAGCCTCTCCGGGCTCTACGTTTGTGTTGTTTCTGAAGGGGGGGGGGGGGGGGGGGTGTCTCCCGCTTCTAACTAAACTCTTCACCCCCACCCCTCGCTATGAAGGGCATGACGTTGAAAGTTTAATGCAGCCTCTCCGGGCTCTACGTTTGTGTTGTTTCTGAAGGGGGGGGGGGTTGCTTAGCGCTGGACTTTCAAATCTGCCTCACCCCACAGTGTTGTTTAAATCAGTGCAGCTGTCATTGTTTATGAAATTTACATCAGTCAGCATTTCAGTTGGAGTCTTCCGCCTCCTATCCTCCCCTCTTACAGCTCATTACACTTATCCATCCCCTCTTATCAGCTGGATAACAGGTGTGTCGTCTGAGCACCGTTTGTACTCGTGTCACACTTTTCTGGGACACATTTACCTAGAAGGATAAATATATTGTTTCAATCACTAATCTTCCCCCGTTCTCCGTCTCTCCCTCGATCTCCTTCATTGTTTTCAGGCCATGTCGTGTCTCTGTTTGGCAGCACATAAACCTAAGTAGTTTTTTTTATAGTGCTCTCAGCGAGAATTGCATTAAATTAAGGGCAGAGGTTAAAAATTCAAACTGCTCTCATAATGTACTGAGTTTGTTTTTTTCTTTTTTTCAAAATTAGAGATGTTGTTTTTTGATGTGACATGATTCACGTCGACTGCATAATTTAGCCGTGTTAAGCATAGCACAATGAACATAAAACAAACATGACAGGTCAAAGACTTGAGGTCAGAGTTTCTATAATTAAACAACACTTTTAAGCCACTCCACCCCAAGTTTTTTGTGAGGCTGTTTGGATGAAAAGAAGGTCAACAATGCACTTGCATTGCTTTTCTTTTAGAATCTTAAGCGACATAAAATTAATGTTGAATGTAGCATCTTTAACACAGCTTGTGTTAATGGGTTTTTTTTATTACTCACTTTTATTACAGCGCTGCTCTTGATCATGCTGTGATGATCAAATGTGTCCTCTTTCTTTTCATTAGTTCCAGAATGTTTTAAGAACATTTTTCAGGTTAAATGTGAGTGCAAAGGAGATATGAAGTGTTCATTATTGAGATGCAGCTCTTTTCAAACTAAAATGAGTGGAAGCACAAAAGGCAGCTTGACGGTACTGTTGTCGAGTGGCCAGAGAGCCAAGCTTCAATTTAGGCATCAGGGCTGGTGAATTACCGAACAAGAGCTACTGTCTGGTCGTTTTGTTTCTATTATGTTTAGACAAGATAATCATTGTTGTCTTGGTTTTAAAAGTTCTGAAACTCAAGTGTATAATCTTTTATTCACTGTCAAATTGAACGAGTCACAGAAGAAAGATACAATTCAGTGTAGCTGTGGGCCAAAAATGTTTTATAAGTTGTTAATCCACTGAACTCCCACTCCCAGTTTTGTAACACTTGGGTAAACAGGCTGTAATGATTATCTTCAGATCTTCAGCTGCTGTGTGGTCCTCTAATTCACTCTACATCTCTGTTTATGTTGCAGACTGGAGACAAAAACTCAAGCCATTCAAGTAGCAACACCTTGTCCAGCAATGCCTCCAGTAACAGCGATGACAAACACTTTGGTTCTGGAGACCTGATGGACCCAGAGATGCTGGGCCTAACGTATATCAAAGGGGCATCTACAGACAGTGGCATTGACACTAATCCCTGCATGGCCCCCGGGGCAAGAGTGCTGTTGCAGGGCAGGATGGGAGAACAGGGAAACCCTTGGGTGTCAGAGCAGCATGAGGACAGGGCATCAGAAGAGGATCATGGGAAGCTGTACTTACCACAGGGATACGCTTCTGCCATTTTATCCAGTCGTGGGACAGAGGGCAGCATCGGAGACCTGAGCGAGATTTCATCCCATTCAAGGTACTGAGTAAAAACTGCTGTATTTATTTCTTTGTCCAGTTGTGTCGCTTCCTTTCGTCAAAATGTTTTTGCAAGTAATTCTTTAAGTTTTTGGTTCAAACCTGAACCAACACACGTCATAGGGTAGTATACATCCATGCCCTGTGATGTCAGGGTGTGTCTCGGCCTCAACTGATGACGGCTGGGATTGGCACCAACCCCCTCTGCACCATGTAAAGGATTAGGTTATAGCATATCTGATTATTTAGCATTTCTATGGCAACTGTGACTTGATTGTAAATCAGAGACAACACCATTTGCCTACATGCAACTGCACCACATACATCTGTTAAACTTCTATAGAGAAAAATGGCAAAGAAAAAGAGTAGTTTTTGGTTGTTAGCTCACCTTTTCAGTTCGCCCTTGCGCCCTCACTTCAGTCTGACAGTGTGACTCATGCAGCTGCACTGACGCTGGTGGGGTAAAACTGCTGCCAGGCTGCAGCATCACAGGGGTTCATCAAGTCCTAGTCACCAGACTGTGGCCCATCAGGCATGAAGAAACCGTGTCAGAAAGCATTGGCCCTGATGCCACTCACAGCCCGTATACTATAAATGAATAAAAATTGGTATCAATGTGTTTGTGCGGCACGCTCTTTTGTTTTTAGAATTTGTTTCTGATCATTGAGCTGTGTGGAAGGAGTCAAAGCTGTTTATTCCAAGATACTTGTTCAAACCTTCACCAGGAAGTCATATAAAAAGTAGCGAACCATTAAGAGGTTGTTTGGTTCAACTGTGTCATTATTATTTTTTTGGCCAGCATATTTGCTGAAGTTGTTGTTGGTGATTATTAACAGTAACTAGATGGGAAATGTCACCTGTTAATAGAAGCATTGAAATGAATTGAATACTTTAGTACTTTAAAATGCCCTGACCCTTAAATCCACTTTGTCAGTTGATATTTGACTAAAAAAAGGAAAGGTCAATGTTCAGGAAGAGCAGTCACATGATAGTGATTCATATTCCAATGTAGGTTGAAAGTGCACTAAGTGGAATGTGCTGGTAAATGGAGGGAATGTGACTGTGCCGCAGTCAACCCCGTTAGAAAATCATTTTTAATTAAAAACATTCATCAACATGGGAGCTCTTATTTTTCCTTTAGCATTTTTCATCTTTCATTTATATTCATTGTTTGTGCTTTCTCAGTTTATTCTTGCATCATTTTTTCCATTCATTCATACCTTTGAGTTACATTTTCTTTTTTTTTCTTTTTTTTTTCTTTTTTTTTTCTTTTTTTCTTTTACTGTTTGATCAGTGGCTCACATCACTCTGGCAGTCCGCTCGCACGTGGGGCCAGATACCACATATCAGCTGACTCCTCCAAGGTGTACACCATTCCTCAGAACAGCAGTTCAGGGTCAGACTCACGACAGGGGTCCATCTCAGAGGCCTGTGGACAGACAAAGCCTGAACCTGAACTGTCCGTGAACGTGAAGCCCTCTGACGATGATGATGAACATGAGGAAGCCCAGGGCATTGAGGGCCCTCCTGACATTTCAGGGTGTGGGTGAGTGTGACTGTGTGTGAGCAAAAATGTTTTGAACAATTCACCTACAAACTAACAGGATGGGAAATACATGCAAACGGTAAAGTTTGAGGTCTATGGAGAGAGCTGTGTGTACTGTATATCCTGGTTCTGATTTAACCCTTCACTTTAGTACAACTGTGTTTGCTCAAAGGTAAGTGGTTTTCTTGTTAGCATTCTCCCAAGACAAGTTTTGAGGCTGTTGTTAGCATGTCTCTGCTGTCTGTTTGTCTTAGCTGTCACATGTTGTATTATTGTTTTTAAATCTTAACAAAAGATATCCTCATGATGTGAGCACTACAAGGTTTTAAAAAATTGCTAAAACGTTAAAATGACCTAGCAAATGCGGGCTAACCTAATATGGCTGAATGGAATGGAATGGTGTGGAGGAAGCACAATTTCCTTCGTTTTTTTAATGATAGTAACAGAGATGACAACCATCCAAGCCCCATAGTAAAAACCATTGCTCCGGGTGTGTCTGTGCTCAGTGAGCTGCAGGCTTATAGCTTGGATTTTAATTCTATTAATCCTTCTTTTGAGGGATGAGTCAGTTTGACATTGTGAAATCAGCCTTAAATGCAGACAGTAGACTCTTCTGTCTTCTTCTGTCTGAAACTGTCATTTCCCTTTTCCCAAAATTAGATATGATTTCTCAGCGGAGTACAATTAACAACAGAGTAAGTGAAACATTGGCTAAGAAAACTTATCAGCTGAAACTAAAGCAGGATAGGCGGTTGATAACAGTAGGTCACTTGAGGCTGAGTTAAGGTTAGAGGTCAGGCATTAACTTGTTTTGGTGAGCTTTTAGTTTGGCTGGCTTCAACCCCACAAAAACAGAGCTGGATCTGGTTTGGTTTCAGTTCCAGTTTAGCGTCATCATGAAAAGCTGGATGACGTACTTTTAATCACACAACAAGGTCACCAGCACATTCTCTTCTTCTGTTGAGTCATTTCCTCCAGACTCACAACTGCATGCATCACACCGACTCCAGTGCAGGTTACCCCCCCACACCCCCCACTCCACCCTTCTACTGTCTGCGTAAAGCAACCTTGATTGAAGGCGACAGCCACAAAATAAATAAGCTCAATGAAGCTGCTGACATAATACACTTGGCACATGTCACTTGTGGTTATTGATTGTTCCCATGAAGCTGCGTCCCCAGGGACTGCCATGTTGATGCTCTAACAGATCAGCATCTCTGCTGCTGTGGAGCAGAGCAACACCAGAACCACATTCAGCCCAAAGAGAGCAGCCAAAGACTACTGCAGAAATACAGGAAAGGGCTGTGAAATTTACTAGTGAAGACCAACTGAATGTGTTTTCTGATTACAGTATACACTTTATTATACCATGCTTTGATTTGTGTTTGTGTGTGAGTGTTGTTGTACAGTATTAGGGTGCTCCTGGCATTTGGTAGGAATGAAAAATCGTTTTGCCCCGGAAGGAACCTTGTTTCCTCCTCCAGTGTAATCTTATTGGGGCCTTGAAATTTGCCACTTAAGTGCTGTGTGATTGATTGCTCACGCTGAAGTCGTCTTCTGCCAACTTATGAAAAAGCTCTGTAATTCAGTTATCTTCCCCATTGTTTGTTTATATATTCCTACTGTTTTATTTCATCTTACATAACACTGCCTCATGATGAATGTTCCGATGATTCTCACAGATATTGTTCTAACATAATGAAGCTTCTTTACCCCCTTTGAAATAGTTTTCCTCAACTCTAATGCTGGTTGTTACACACGATGTGTTAAAAAATGCTTCTGTTTCTTTCTCTCCATTTTGTTCTTTACCTGTCCCAGAGGAGCAGAGAGTTTGTTAGCCTTCCTCCTCAAAATGCTATCTGAGCATTCAAGGTACAGAGTCAGTCTCAGTCACCCCAGTGGCCCCAATTTGACCCTGCCTACCCTTCACACTCCTCCCATATCCCAGACCACCACCCCATTCTTCTCTAATATGCCGACCCTGTCATTTGGCACATGCTGAGAGTGGAAGGTAACCAGCTGTGGATCAGTGGCTGTGACATTTCTGCTGCATTTCCCATAAGTCCCTACTGCTTTATACAGTATTGTACCTTTGTCTTCCATAAGCTACTGATCATACAGTTCATTATACTACGTACCCTTGTTTATTTGGATTCTGGACCGTACCACAACATTACCACCTCTCTGTCAGGCTTTAGTCATCAACCACAGCTGAAATCACAGGTCAAAAATATTCTCTACTCATGTGGGTAGGATCCTCTCTCCATGACTCCATTAAACATTATTGTTCGAAAACCACCAATGACCCATTACTGTATATGCATTATATAGCTTCAACCAGTTCCATATGTTTATTATTAAAATATACATTATATAACATTTCCATTTCCTTGATCAGTCCGTGAAGTCCTTCAAAGCCAAAAGTCAGATAAATGCATTTTCAAAACCACAGAATTAAGATATCTTTTAATATCCACAAACCAGAATATCCCCTTTGTTATAATAGAGGAATAAATTAACCAGAATAAACTCATATTTAGAAAGCTAATATCCAGTAATTAGTTTGTTTTTTATGCAAAAAAAAACCCCTCATTATTAGCTGCAGCACAAATCCTGGAGAAGGAATAAATTACATTTTAAAGGTCATGTCCTCAACAATGTCTCCATCTTCCCTTAACGACAGATTGATCTTGTAAGAACAAATTGTACAAGAGCTAAATCAAGAACAGAAGGGGTTTTAGTTTTGAATAAATAGAGTTGGGTAAATTGTACTCAGCTGGGAGAACAGAGCAATTGTCATTAAAGCAAAGATCTCATGGATCAGTCAAAATACATCTGGCCAACCTATCTTTGTATTTATGGCTTGGTTACCATGGTGCCAAAGGCTTAAAGCAGGGAAATTCTCAACAGCGGTGTCTCTTGGTTACCATCACAGCCAGACTGTCCCATCATCTCGCCATCCACTGTGTCCCTGTGGACATCTAGCACCCTGTCAACAGCACTCAGTGTGTCACACTCACAGCCGGCTCACTAAAAGCACAGGTTTTACAGCCACACGACTTGAGCAGCCAGGTCAACCTTACTGCACTGTCATGTTCCTGGATGTGTCCTCTTCCATGCATTTTTCTCCTTCCTCTCTTCCACTGTGCGTGGCAGAAAGAAATTGTCGAAATGTGTTTTTCTCCTTGGCCTCCTCTCCCACCCTGTTACCTCGGGGTCACTTTACTCACGCTGAAGTGAAAGGCACACAATGTTGGCACACTTCCCCTGAACACCTTTGTCCTTAAGTGACGCTGTATCTAAATAGCTAAAGTCACCTTTCAGTCCAGGCTGCATTGCACAGTGCCTCTGTTACCAGGTTGAATGTTGTGACTCCACTGATGCACTACGCTCTTCTGTGCCCTCTGTGTTGTCCACAGGCAGCTGTATGCACAGGAGGCCGCCTGTCGGCCCCAGGTTGCTGAGCGTGAAGGAAAATCACTGCAGAGACTCTCCAAAGAAGAATACCTTAAACTAATGCTGTCTGACAGCCTTCCAAGAGAGGACAGATGTCGGAAGGTAAATGCTCTCTAAATCTCGGTTTGAAGTATTTGAAGTTGTTTTTACAATTATTTTACAAACAGTAGTTTCAACTACAAGGTCAGAAACAGGTGAGACCAGACTTTGCTGACAGGCCACTGAACTCATCCTTAACTCTACAACATCCAAAACTACATCCTATAGTTGTCAGACTGTGCCTGAGCTGCACTATTCCGTTAAATTCTATCTGCAAATTATAACCCACCCATGTTATTGAGTCATTGATGATGCTGACTCCTCAAGACTCAAGACTAATTGCAGCTTTAGTTCCTTCTGTAGTCCTACATTCTCCAACCTCTATCCATCATCTACGAGGAGGAGACCCTGGAGACATACAGATGGACTATTTTTGGATTTTTCTGCTAATGCTCACTGTCCCCTGGGGATATCGTTGGCTCTTGTCCATGACTTGATGCAGCTCAGTGCACTGATTAGTTTGTCTTGCTGTCATGCATTCAGCTCACAGTATATGAAATGTGGTGTTTAAAAGAAAATCAGAGGTTTTCAGTCTAAAATGGAAGCAGGTGTTTCAGGCTTCAATTGTGATTTTCTTCTTTTATTTGGCTCTTTGTTGCTTCACACAGAGCAGGAAGGCAGAGTAACAAGCTCAAAAGTGCAGAGAGCTGCCTGTTGGATTCAAAGCCTTGTATGATTTTTGATGTAATCCCATTCTCCCTTCTGTGGCTGTGCAATAACACAGTGTGTGGAAAAGCAATTGGACTGAGATATTCATGAATAAGGGCGAAGTGCCAGGCACTGTGGCCATTAACACATCTGATACCATGATCCCAGACTGTTCTTTACTGGGAGCAGCCTTGGTTGTGCTGCACATTTTCAACCATCAGCTGGCAGGCAGAGGAATCAAATTACAGTAAGGACAGTGTTGGAGACGTCATCAATTTATCTCTGATTTAATAGAAGCTGACATGCTTAATTTCTCAAGTAATTTAACAAAGTATATGGAGAATGTTATTGTGAGTTGCATTTCAGTTCTCAGCCAGTTCTGTTGTGGGTAAACAGGTGCAGAGACATTTGTGTTGCCAGCTGTGTTGTCCACAGGGACACCTCTCCATAGACAGGCAGACTATTGTTTTTTTGACACTAAGGAAAGGCCACTCACTGCTTTTTCTCCCACAGAAATTGGTGTTTGAACCTCCTGTGGGAGAGAAAGGGGTATTTGAAAGGGTGGTCGTCCAAAACATCCTCCTGAGCCGGCACGTCAAAGACGGTTGTTGTCTTTGTTCAATGTAGGCAGTTGGTGGTGGTGGTGGTGGGGAGTCATAGAAACAAGGAAAAATCTCAGCGAATGTGTTTCTGCTGCCTGTACTGATAAGAGTGTTGTAGCTGTGTGCAGAGTAATTGCATCAGGTAGACTCTGTTGCCAACTGAGTTGCATTAAAACTACTCAGTTCATAATCTAGGTTTGATTCATATTTTGTGTCTGATGTGCACTGCAGGTTGTGTTAACCTGTGCCAAGACGTGTTCAGAGAGCTTTTTTTAAACACTAGATATAAATTCATGCTCCTGGAAAAACATTAAGCCCTATTTCAAAAGCTTTCATTTATCATGGCTGCTTTTAGGGGAGCTCTAAATCAGCTATTTTTGCTTTGCATAGGGGAGCTATCCAGCTCTAAGCTGTTTTGATGAGAACCACGGGGTCTAATCTTGTAAAGTTGAGTGGGAAAACGGGCAGTGAGAGAAAACTATGTTGTGGAGTATGGAGTTTATATACGCTCTTCTGCGCAGTTTACACACACACACACACGCACACACACACACACACACACATATATATATATATATATTTATATGTATATATCCTTTTTTCATGCTTACGGTTGAGTTATGTTCTCACTGTGGGTTTACGCGTCAGTGAACTGGAGATGGCTGGGTGTTGGCCTGTGGTGATACCACACTTACGTTGGTTACTGCTGGGAAGCCAAAGGCAGATATTTTCCCATCTGGCCAACTGCCCCGCATATCATTAGTGGCTACTTTTGATGTAACTCCAGCAATATTTATTTAAGCTAAACGGACAATGATAGCTGGGCCTGCTGTTTGTGGTTCTGTGTGTTTAAGCGAGACATCCTCTGTCAGAACTGAAGCCACACTCAGGAAACTTGAGTATCTCTGCAGGCTGACCACTGTTTTTGGGAGACATCTGTCTGAAAGCTGCTTACTTTGAATGTGTTGCCACTTTTTATGTGTTTTTTTTTTAATTATTTTAATTAATTTACATTAGGCTAGGTTCTTAGCTTTTTTTGAGAAATGATTACATGGTTACACAAAAGTATATTAGGTATAACATTTGCACCAGTTTATGCTTTTGTAATTTTTGTAGAAGTTTACTGGCATTTTCCTGTCTGTTAACATCCTGCTTCTGTGGGCAATTGATGTAAAGTGTTAATTTGCATGCATGGGATTAGGATCTCCAGGTGTGTTACACAAATGCTTTAGCTGTTTCATTACCTCGATTACATTAACCATATCATACCTTCCATGTTTTTCAATGGTATTTAGCCCTATTTTGTAAAATCCTCAATTTTTTGACAATCACCAATATCTATGCCCTTGATAATTCCCTGCCTATATAAACTTTAATTTAATTAATTCTTCAGTTCTTTGTAGCACTCATTATTGTAGTTTATTTTTGTAGTTTGCCGTCTAAGCAGGTAAAATTTGTGCCCATTTATGTGAAGGCTTTTTTTTTTTGGACAAAAAAAATTCTACTTAATATTGCAAACTGGGTCATCTCCGTAAAAAGTGGGTCCTTGTATAAAAAGTTTTTGTAGCCAGTGTGTGAAAGTGTCTCTACCAGTCTTAGTGCTTCCATTGTTTGACTGCCTCATATACGTCTCCAGCCTGTCCCTGAGCACATTTACAAGATTCCCCTCCATCTTGTATGATGGCAGCTACACTAAAGGTTGGCTGCATTCCCCAGTCTGTCTCATTAAGAGCAGGAGTTATGTTTACATGGATTTGGACTTGTATATATAGCTAGTCAATATCACCTTTCTCCACTCAGTGACCTCTGCCACCATCTCTGTAGTCCCCGTCCTCCTGGTTCCCCACTCCCCAGCTGTACTCAGTCCATCTGCATTTTCCGGAGAGCATAGACTGTAATTAATTCCTGACACTGATCTTGCCAACTGGCCACTTGTATGAACCTGCTGTGTGGCAGAAAGGCAGGAAAGGTGCTAATAGGGCCTGGTCAATGGGGGTTTGGAGGTCATCCAGTTCTTTTTCATTGTTGTGACCATCTCTTCACAGATTCTATTTGTTTTTTTGTTTTATTTTAGGTATCAGTGATGGGCAGTTTGTCACCCAGACGGTCCCTTTACCGGACACTGTCAGACGAGAGTGTGTGCAGTAACAGGAAGGGCTCTTCATATACCAGCTCACATAGCTCCATGCTGGAACATGCCATGCCTAATGATATCCTGTTCAGCACCACTCCACCTTACCACAGCACGCTGCCTCCTCGCATGGTCCACAACCAGGGAGCATCCAACCTGAGAAGTAAGTGCAAACAATAATAAAAACAAATCTCTGAAGAGGAGCTGCTGCTGCGTCTCCTTCCCTGCATGTTGTTCTTGGATTATCAGCCTTCTCCTCTGGCACTAGAGCCAGGATATAGATACTTGTGTGAAGAGCCACTTGTGTCATAAATATGATGAGCAGGAGCACAGCTGGTGAACGCTCTTCAATAAAGCCAACTAATTTGAACTTGGTGAAGAAGTGTGCACCTAGAAAGGACCCCGCTGTGCCGTCTGCATTAAGCAGACACCTGTCACTGCTGGCTACTGTTGCCCTGTCCACTGGTGTCCCTCCCCTGGCTGAATGTGGGTTGGCAGTGACAAGTGTGATGTGTCCTGCCTGTGCAGTTGCAGGTCTTTGAGATCTCTGATGTGAAAATGCCTGTTTATCCATGAAGGGGGGCTCAGGGGTGGGAGTTTGGAGAGGGAGGGTTCACACTATCTGTCATTCATAACGTTTCACTCAATCATCCGTCACCACCTGCCTCGCTTCTCTTTTCCTCATGTCTCATTACCATATTTTTTCCTCACCCACAACACCAGTTGGAAAATGGCTTTTGGAAAGATGTTTCTCTCTTGAGCCTCGTCTGTCAGTCACACTGATGGATTTCTGATGGTTGTAAAACTCACTTGAACACACTGGCCTAAACTGGAACAGCCCAGTTTTGTAAACAGCACTTTACTTGACCTTTGAGACGCCCGATGAATTGGAATATGAGCACGAGAGTCACCCTAAGCTCTGTCTGTCGGTTTCCTGCTTCTCAACTCCTACTTTTTTAACCCCTCGTCTAAAGAGCTGGGAGCTTGGTTATTGCATTCCGTGTCTTTTAGGGCAGAGGGGTGATGGGAAAGGAGCCACTGATGGAGACATCAAAAAATTCAGTTAGACAAGTCATTTATTGCCTCTCAGACAAGTGCCTTGTGTGGTCTATGTGCAAAGGGTTGCACAAAGCTGTCATGCTGTTTCCATAAAAGAGGTGAAAACTGCTCAGTGAAACTGTTGACAGCCTTAAGGCAGTTCTCAGGGCTTCCAGACTTTGGGTGGACAGAGGTTAACGGCTGATTGGCCATAAAACGTGTGGCCAGATTTGGTCATTAAAAAAAGCTAAAGACCAACTGTAACACTAAGGGCTAAAATTAATTGTCGTTCAATTGGAATACATTACCACACATTTATATAGCAGATGCCGTTGTCCAATCTGTAATGTGATTAAATGCTAGGCAGTCACTTCTACACCAACTACTACATCACCTTTCAGCTTTTCTATCGTGCTGTTAATTACAAAGAGAAATAATAAAACCAAAATGATATTTGGCCAAAATAATATAAAATACATGCTAAAAATTAAAAAGCCAAATCATAGCTAAGGTTAAAAGACCTCCACCAAGATAGTTAACCAAATTAAAGAAAAATATTTACAAGTAACAGATTGAATTGGAGTCATTTAAAAAAAAAATTGAGGGATAATTGTCACAATGCCATGAAACAACTCAAAGTACCACTATTGGCCCCAGGGCCAGATTTTGAATCTCCCAGGAATATAAATAACAGGAATGACTTGTTCAAGACCTTTGCCCTTCCTCTATAAACTTCTCCATCCCCCAAACTTTCTTACTTGATCCAAACCGATCAGTCCTCAAACCCAGGCCAGGCCCTGACACTGATCGGAGTGCCTGCCTGTCTCTGCAGATGAATTTTGGTTTTCTGACGGCTCGTTGGCGGACAGGTCCAAGTTCAGCGACCCGGGCCTCATGCCCCTCCCAGACACTGCCTCAGGCCTGGACTGGTCCCACCTGGTTGATGCAGCCCGAGCCTTTGAAGGTAACTGTTCTGGCTGAAGCTGCGGGCACCTTGTGCAACCTTCCCACTCCTCCCCAAACTGTCCTAGTTGCTTAGCACTTCCATGTCTGTGTGTGCGTAGGATAGAGCTCTCTGGCTTGCATGTGTAGGTTTGTGTGCGCTGCGTGTTTGTTTCTTCCAGTGTCTCTTAAGTGCTGCGGGGAGGTGACTTTTGGGAATCCTTCTGCTTTTTACGCCCTTGCTTTGAGCCCTGTTGTTATTCCCATCATGCATTGTAACATTAAAACAAGAGGCATCGTTGTTTTGGCACAGAAACTGAGTCAATACTCTGAACACAAATATAAGAATGTTACCACTCAGGGAGAACTCAGAAAGCAGTGTCTTGTACTGTTAAGCTCTTGGGCTACGGGTGTTAGGGTAATTTTAGGTCTTTTTTGTTTTGTTTTGGGGTCTTTTTTTATACAATAAATTTGAACACTTATTGCAAGGGTATTTTTGGCTTTGGACATTAAGGTTCTTGCTGTCATGACACTTATAGCGACTGTTTTTTTAACATGACAGTGTTTTAGAGTGCTCACTACTTCAAGTGAGGCTGACACGAGCGAAAGTGTTAAAAAAACTCTCAACATCTTTTCATCGTTAAAAGCTTACCACTCCATGATCAGCATCATCACATTATTTATTTATTAATTTTCTAGTCAAGCTTTCGTTCCTTATTTTTGGACCACTCTCATGCCTGTGTATTTCACCATCAGTCACAAAAACTATGCCACTGGTGTCTTTCCACTTGAACTCAGCCTGACCCTGAAGAGCAGTGAGCAGGCACCATCGCACGTTACCATTTATTTATCATAATTAATGAACTCTGCCATTTCGCCTCTGATACGTTCCCAGCTGCAGAGCCTGCAGCATGATATTTAAAAAGAGTGGAATTAGAAAGGATGATGCAGAGCTTGACTGGCAGCAATAAGGCACTCGTCACGTCAACCTTGCTGGACCTGAGGAGGAGCTGTGTAAACTGGAGCCATGTTGCTGAGCAGAAAGTGGCTCCGGGCTGCCTTTGTACAATGTATATTTAACCATCTGTGTTTACAGCCAGAAGAGAAAGAGCTTGGCAGACATGTGAAGCACTTTTTTTGCATTCACCACCTTGGCCTTCTGTGTCCTGTGAGACTTTTCATATTCATGATGCAGACAGGCAGCTTGGTTGATCCTTTAACACCCACTGTAACTCTCTCTCTGTGTGTGTGTGTGTGTGTGTGTGTGTGTGTGTGTTGCCTTTGGAAAACAATTAAAACCTACAGCATGTAAAAAAAGAAACCTTAATCACTGCCCTAATGACTACAGCTAGTATGTCAGCTAAAACAATTCAATACTCACATGTAATAAAGTACCTGAGTGACTGTTTAAGCTGTTTCCATAGCCATGATCTGAAGGGATTTCAACTTGTTTTTTCCCCATTTTTAATGTATTTGTCTACTGAACCGTAGGAACTAATATGTCACAGAAAAGACGAGCCGTTTGCCAGCTTCAGTCACAGCCCATCTGAAGTCTTTAATCTTTCTGATGCAGCCCCTGGATATAATGAAAATGTTTATTCATGTGTAAATCAAAGCTTGTCTCCCAGTGCGGCCTCACCTAAGCAACCAACTCTGGGGTGCATCCTCTTTAGCCTTCAAGTGGATTAGCTTTCATTTGGGGGCCAAATTAATGGGAGGGTTTCCTTAATCTCCCCCATGAATATGAAGATCCTGCTATCTTTAGTCTCAGACCAACAGATTCTAAAGAAAAGAGCATTACGCCTCCAAACTAAACAGTCTCTAAGCACCAATTGAGGGTTTTCCGTGGGGCTTTGAGTGAGCTTAAAGGCCTGATATGGTAAAAAGAGCATGACTAGTGCCTTCCAGCTCCCTGGGATTCAAACCATTACAAGCCAAACAGCTGTCAGAGAACATTCAGAGGCCCGAGGGAGTAGGGGAATGGCCCAGGGTTATACCTAGCTGACAAGCTTTACCACGTACTTTCTTATTGTCTGAGCGTTGCATGGGAAAACTGCTTTTAAAAGAGTCAATTCATTCATGCAGCACAAAGATGAATCAGCCCATCCGGTCAGGAACGCTTGCATTCATGTGTGTCGTTCTATTCTAGTTGCATGTTGTCTTTAGGAAATGGATTTTAAGGCAGTTTCCTGCTTTTGACGTGAGGAGCAGCTTCTGACTCTCTCACACGCTGTTCTGTCTCCAGATCAGCGCGTGGCTTCTTTTTGCACCATGACGGACATGCAGCGGGCCGAGGCTCTGCAGATCTCCAGAGAGCTGACCAGACGAGTGGCGGAGGCGGAGGGAGCTGCACTGGAAGCAGAGTAGGCTTTACAGACACACACACACACACACACACAGACACACAAGCACAAATGCTTTAAGATCAAGTGAATAATTGACTCTTCAAGCCCCGCTTCCGAATTGTCGGTGTCCAATCAGGGCTCAGCAACCACACCTCGGCACAGCCAGCTTGTCAAAAAAATGTATCCACATGATGAGGCAGTGTGCATGAAATTCTACCAAGAGTGATTCTCTGCTGGAGCTGAGGTGGTGTTGTAGCTCCTGTCATTACTGAATCAAACCTGTCAAACACATAGTAAATCTGTGTTTGTTTGTGTATTGTTAGTGTATAAACAATGAGATTCATTTGACTTATATTCTTCTATCTTTAGATTTATATGAAGAGCCACTTGTTTTTCATCATAACTGATACCGTGTCGTCATGATCTTTGCAAATTTCCCATCAGAATCTCATATTTTCTGATAGAGCCTGTTGTTTTGAGATAAAAAAAAAAGACTTTGACTTTAAACAGTGACTCACTCTCTACCTTACAGCAGCTCTGCGTCCTCACTAACTGGCAAAGTCAACCAGCTGGAGGTGATCCTCAGGCAGCTGCAGCTGGACCTCAGAAAGGTACGTCCACAAACAAAAATGTATAGTCATGAATATTTTGGTGCTGATAATGTTCACGTGACTGGGATCACTGAGGAGAAGTAGATAAGAACTCAACCTCCGTTCAAGGGCCAGTGTTTGGTTCCCATCCACTGTACTCCGTCCTCCGTCCTAATGTTCTCCACAGCTACGTCAGCACACACTGTGTCACACAGCTGAGAGAATAAGACGCTGAGTAAGAGGTGCCCCGAGGTCTGTGTAATATGAACTCATCCACTTAATTCAATATCCTGCTTCCTCTCCTCATTGTGTCCCGGCCCAGTTTCCCCACCTCCCCTAACGTGTTTAAAATAAGAGAGGAAATGTGCTTTTATCAGAACAGAGAAAAGCCCGTCCTGTCATGGTAATGCATTGGTTTTCAGGCAGTTCCGACGAAAGATGGTTTTTCTATAATAGCGGCATCTTTTCTTTCTTTTTTTACTTAATGTCCTGGTGTTGATGGTTTGTGTGTTTTGTTCTTGTTATCGTCTTCAGGAGAAAGAGGACAAGGCCATGTTGCAGGAGGAGGTGCAACACCTGAGGCAGGACAACATGCGGCTGCAGGAGGAGAGCCAGACGGCAGCAGCTCAGCTCAGGAAGTTCACAGAGTGGTTCTTTCACAGCATCGATAAGAAACCTTAAAAAAACAGAGGAGCTGCAGAACAACAGCCAGAGATGAAAGACGGCCTCGGCTTCTACTGGACATCCACCGCACTGCAACTATGGCTCCTAAAAGATCTGAAGGCAACAAACTGAGGAGCGAGCCGCCTGTCCTCAACCAGGGTGCTGTTGTGTTGTGATCACTGAGAGTGAACAGTGGTGTCCAACATAGACCTGCCTGTCCTAGTCATTTGAAAATCTGTAAATGTCAAGCTCATCCAAAGGTATAAAACAATGGTCTGCAACCTGTGGCTCCGTAACCCCTTGGCTTTGGTTCCATGTAGGATTTAGGATTTTTTTTTACCAAATTTACTGCTTTTCCATCAAAAAGAAACATTGACTGAAACTGAAATCAAGTTTGAACAAATTTTACTTTTTGCAGCTGGATGCTACTAGAACAACATACTGTTACTGCCCTCTTCTACCTGAGCCAGTTGTGAAATGTTCACAGCAATGCAGGAAAAAGGAGCAATGTTGACATGTGTGACATCGAGGGAATTGGCATGCTGCGTTATTTCCTGTGAGAAAAACAAAAACAAACTGTTTCATTTATGTAATTCAGTATAATTATTAAACCTGACTAAAGTATTTTAAACACCGTACAATGCCCTGTCAACATTATAAAAGCTGAACTGCCTGTTCAGATCTTGATCAATTCTAGTTTTTTTTATGTTAAAGGTTGCAGACCCTTGATGTCGGAGCTTTAAGGAGTTTTAAGCTGAGGACACACTACAAGATTTTTACCGCCCTAACTACTATCTCTGTTTAGCCTTACAAATAATGTCATCTGTGATCCCTTTGTCAGATAAGTTCTAGTTCTGTTTCAGTCGTAGCTCCTGCTGTCATTGTGTACTACACTGTCATTGTGTGTACTCCAGGTCGTGTAGTGTGTCCCCAGCTTTGAATCCTAACTTTTATTCGGCTCAAAATATAATTTCCATGACAAACAGTTCCTCACTGTTGCAGAGTTTTGGATTGTTGGAACCCTGCTCATTCAACACTCACAGTTGTGTCTCGTGTTGCCCGTCAGTGGTAATGATATTTTGAGCATTTTGAACTAGTACAGTCACTTGGTCTGTGATGGACGTCATTTTCTTCTTTTCCTACTGAGAGCAAACTTTGAGAACAAACAACAACAGTATCAACTGTCGACAGCAGGATTTCATCTTCGACACAAACCAACTCCGACCCCCTGGGAAATATGGACTTTTCTTTAAACGCCTCAGATTGCGAGACTGCCGTGCAGCTGTGTGTGGAGTTTGGACGCTTTGATCTGAACGTCAGCCTGGAGATGCTGCTCTGTTTGACAGCCTAGAGCTGACTTCTTTATTAACAGTCTCTCCACACTGGCATTAAAAAAAGAAAAAAGAAAAAGAAAAACTCTTATGGAAATATCCTCACGTCTGAGCTGAGCAGCCCCGCCCGGGTCCCTGAGATCTTCTTACAGTAGTGGAATGTAAAGCTCATTTACTGTAGTCAACATATAATCTACCTACATATGTCACGTCAGTCTACTGAACTGTATCCTCAGCTGTACTGTACCATAACCGCACACAACGTCAAACAGCTGTTTCTGCGGCCAGCTTTCATAAACACAGTGAAGTAAGGAGGGGGGGGACACAAGGTGGAGGGAGGCCGGGGTGAGGAATGTACTGGACATGATGAAGTGATACTTACTGTCTCCCCGCACCACGAGGAGTCCACACGTGTAGGTCTGGTGGAGTACCATCGAGGGAACCATGAATGTAGCTCAACTCAAGATCCCTTATTTTTCCTTTTTTCTCCGGAGTCCCTCAACAGTCACTCAAGTTTCAAGGTTTTTGATGTTCTGTGGGGGCCATTTTGTTTTCCTCTCTGAATTAATTCCACGTCTTTCTTTTCCCTGTGTCGTATTGTAGGGTCACATGGCAGTGGTTTTGATGTTTCAAGGTGCTTTCGTTGTCCCTACAAACTCGTTCTTTGTCAGTAGTTTCTCATTCACTGTCACAATGTCCTAGCAATAACAAAGTGGTAGTTACAAAACTGTGTTAAAAAGAAAAAAATAAGTTAGCACAAAGGTGACGAGTTCCTGCGGAGAGGAAGTTGTATTTGACATGTATTTATAAAACAGGAAGAGACTGTGCCTAAAACTCTCAGTTGTATATGGATTGTTGAACTTTGCTTTTGGTTGTTTTTATAAACACAAGCCTTGTCTGTGGCTCACTGATGTAGACGTGTGTGTGTGGAAGGTGTGTGTGTGTGTGTGTGCCCGTCTGTCTGCGCAGATGTGTGTGGATGTGTGTCTGTTGGGGGGGGGGTCGTTTCACAGCGAATTGTGTTCTTATGCAGTGGTTTGTATAGCATTAGAGCAGACGCCAGTGAACCCCACGTCGATGCCAAATGTGTTTATTTCTGTACATATCTGCCACAGAAGTGTCTTGTATTTAACACCATTATTTAAGCTTATTTAACCTAAAGTTGTTTATTTTATTAAAGTTATTTGTTCCGGAGGTTCTTTTCTGCACTAAGGAGAGATAAAAAGCTCTGTATGTTGTAAAGTGTGTAGCTTGCCAGGGCAAAAGAATATATATATTTAAATATATAACTGATGATTTTTGAAGATTCCAACATTTGGATGCTGCTAGAATACAATTTGCTGGTTTGTATGCTTTTAAATCTTCTCTCTCTGTCGGCCGTCTCATCGCCAGTGGGACGCCGGTTGCTTTTGTGTTGTTTTCGTTTCGATTTTTTAAATAAATGTAGATGTAAAAAATATATTTATATTTCTTATCTGAGTCTTTTATTCTATTTAAATTTCTACAGAAGTCTCATTCAAATAGGTTTTAACAGCTATGCTAATCATTCACTGACCGGCTGTGTTTACATATGAGTTCAGATGTTACTTTTAAACATTTCTGCTCTGAATAGAAACCAGTAAATAAAAACCACGTAAAAAATTATAGAAAAAAACATTTTGCAAGCTTCAAACTGTTTAAACAGAAAGGGGAGTAAAGTCAAGTATTTGGTCAAATACTTCTCATGTATTTACTCTGTCAGAGATCAGGAGAAACATGGGACATTTATTTAGACTGAATACCTGGAGTAAAACTCACAAATTATGCTTTTTGTGGGACAACCTTTTATTATTCTCATGTCAAATCAAGTTGTTTCAATGGACTTCTGTAACACGCCTCAGAATACAAAGTCAACTACAAAGATGGAGAAAAAAAAATCAGAGCATCATGTAATCAAACACTGAACATTGGAAAATGACAAACAGGTGAAATTCCAAGACTGGGTCTCAGTCACAAAGAGTAAGAATCTGTCCTTCGGCATTTGTTTTCATCAAATATTTATCTCCAGTAACCTAACAAAGGGTTGTCGTGTGAAAGAAAACATTTCTTACGTGAAAACAGTTCTGAAGGCCAGTGTGAAATGCAGCGTGAATGCATCTATTTGAGCTGACTCAGCTGTTTTTGTTTGACGTTTATATAGATGCACAGAGCTGCACAGGAACAACAAGAGACCGTTTCCATTTATTGTCGTCATTTACAAAGAGTGAAACATAACGGTCAAGTAATGCACGCTGAAAATGTACAGACCACTGGTGCGCTCTGCACGTCTTCATTTACAAATGAGTTGGAAACTGCTGATGTAGGAGAAATGAAAAATGCATCAAGATTGGAAAACTGCAGATGTGTGAGTGTAGAAAACAACCAAATCGACAAGATTAAGCTTGTGTGTGTGAGCACGCTGTGTTCGTGTCCTCATAAGTCAACCGATACCTGCTGTCCACGCACAGGCGAGGAAACAAGGAGACAACTTTGAAAACTGCATTTGTCAAGTTCCTGCGAGAGGACACCAAGATTTTCCAGTCTTCTTCTGCCTGTGTTTTGTAAACAGCAGGTGTGTCAAGATTTTCCAGCGGGAACATGAAACCCTAATGTGTTTGTGACTTGATTCCCTGAGAGTTGGTCTGCTTTAAATAAATGACAGATGTTTGTTTCACCTCAGGGACGCTGGAGAACTTGTTGAATAATTAATCATAAGTCTTTCTGGGCGTGGGGAGGAACAACAATTAAATTTGCTACTTTCTGCTTAAACCTCAAACCCAGCTGCTGGAGTGCACTCCAATCTATCACGTCCTCCTGGGGATGCCGGCTGAGCAGGTGCAATGAATTGTGGGTAGAACTGTTCTGACAGTGTCCTTCTTGAAATACAAAAAAAAACATTTTTTAAATGTATTTTTCCCCTTCTCTGTCAGGTATCAGTTTGTTTGAAGCAGGGCGGCCTGTGTTTTTGGTGCCAGATTTGTAAAAAAATACCTGAGGGCAGATCCGCTTCTTCTCTGATACTTGAGACCATAATTAAGTGGCACACAAACGCCCTGCACTCAGCTGCTTTATTTAGCACATAACAAATGCTTTTGTTGAATTTGTAATGGTGTTATATTCTGCCCACCCAGTTTCAGCGAGAGTTTGCCACACCAAAAGGATAAAAAGAAATTTAGCACAAATAGATTCTGACTGGCTAAAATGTAGTAATAATTTAAACACCAAAATGTTATTGGAAACCCATAACAAAAATGAAAATAATAAATAAATACAAAACGTTCTGTCAAGATGTCACTAAACATCGCAAGAAAAAACAAGCAGAATTAAAGCTAACCAGAAATATTGCAAAACTACTTAAAATGTTATCCACGGAGAAGCTAAAGTTAGCACATCATTTATTCATTATGAATAAATGATATAGAACATTACTCAACATTTCAATATAATAATTATTCTTGCAGTAGCTCACATATTTCAGTTTTACTCCGTGATAGTGACGTGTTTCAAGAAATGATTCACCCAGGACTTACACATGTCCAGGTGCCAGACCTGACTCCAGGCCTGGACCTTGGATGTGTGTGTCTAGCGCCTTGAAATCCCAGTTTCCTGTCAAACCTGATGAGAGCTGACGGTGTGTCACAAGGTGAAGGAATAGAAGTTGTTTAAGAAAATGAGAAAAGCGTCCCCTTCGACAGGCCACTCCATAAATGACCTTCAGATTTTTTGCTTCGACCTCTGTTCTCGCTGCAACCTCCTTCCTTCAGTACTCTACATCACCTCTACACTCTTGTGTGTGTGTGTGTGTGTGTGTGTGTGTGTGTGTGTGATGCGGTGCTGTTTTGTGTCTGGCCAACAACAGCAGCAGCAGATGAGACAGTTAATCAGTGCCAGGACAGCAGATTGAAGCACAAACTGGCACAGAAGTAAAACTTGTGTGTGTGTGTGTGTGTGTGGTGCGGTGGTGTTTTGTGTCTGGCCAACAACAGCAGCAGCAGATGAGACAGTTAATCAGTGCCAGGACAGCAGATTGAAGCACAAACTGGCGCAGAAGTAAAACTTGTGTGTGTGTGTGTGTGTGGTGCGGTGGTGTTTTGTGTCTGGCCAACCACAGCAGCAGCAGATGAGACAGTTAATCACTGTGAGGACAGAGGATTGAAACACAAACTGTCACAGAAATAAAACTTGTGTGTGTGTGTGTGTGTTAGGGGGTGCTGTTTTGTGTCTGGCCAACAACAGCAGCAGCAGATGAGACAGTTAATCAGTGCCAGGACAGCAGATTGAAGCACAAACTGGCGCAGAAGTAAAACTTGTGTGTGTGTGTGTGTGTGATGCGTTGCTGTTTTGTGTCTGGCCAACCACAGCAGCAGCAGATGAGACAGTTAATCAGTGCCAGGACAGCAGATTGAAGCACAAACTGGCGCAGAAGTAAAACTTGTGTGTGTGTGTGTGTGTTAGGGGGTGCTGTTTTGTGTCTGGCCAACAACAGCAGCAGCAGATGAGACAGTTAATCAGTGCCAGGACAGCAGATTGAAGCACAAACTGGCGCAGAAGTAAAACTTGTGTGTGTGTGTGTGTGTGTGATGGGGTGCTGTTTTATGTCTGGCCAACAACAGCAGCAGCCGATGAGACAGTTAATCAGTGCCAGGACAGCAGATTGAAGCACAAACTGGCACAGAAGTAAAACTTGTGTGTGTGTGTGTGTGTTAGGGGGTGCTGTTTTGTGTCTGGCCAACCACAGCAGCAGCAGATGAGACAGTTAATCACTGTGAGGACAGAGGATTGAAACACAAACTGTCACAGAAATAAAACTTGTGTGTGTGTGTGTGTGTTAGGGGGTGCTGTTTTGTGTCTGGCCAACCACAGCAGCAGCAGATGAGACAGTTAATCAGTGCCAGGACAGCAGATTGAAGCACACACTCGCACAGAAGTAAAACTTGTGTGTGTGTGTGTGTGTTTCAGATGGAAACTAGCTTCTGTGCTCTGGGCTGTTAAGACCAGGATCAGTCCAACCAGTGACTGAGGAGTGGAGAGGTGCCAACGGCTTTGGCATGACTGGAATCTGGACGAGATCCCGTGTCGTGGACGGAGGAGCGGTCAGCAGCGGCAGGAGGTAACGTTGGGACAAAAGCTGCAACAGAGACACATGTGGGACAAACACTGAACTATAGTGAGTTAGAAGAGGGTTGGATGTGAGCTTAAGAAAAATGAAGAACGTGTCACATGAACCACTGATTTATTATCATGACTGAGAGGGCTCCAATACATATATTTATTATTATATTGCAGTGTATATATTGTTTTCAGACAGTTAATTTTGAACAGTACAAATATATTCCTGTTGAAGAGTGTGCTATACAGGGGCCCGTTGTCTTTTCCTGGCATTCCTTACAGGGCCCTGGCCTGTCGGGGGGGGTTTTAATGTAGGT
>NC_024318.1:13701469-13740886 GCF_000523025.1 Cynoglossus semilaevis | reverse complement strand
TTAAATGTAGTTTAATGTCCTGGTCTATGAACCAAGTGGTCCGGTGAAACTTTTTTGTTCCAATCGACTAACTGGGTCAAAAAGTTTCCATAAAACACATCAAAAATGTAAGGTCAGGATATAAAAATGCACTCATGTGAGAGCTAATGGTCAAAAAAGGGAATGAACCCTGGGCATTCCTAAAAAAAAATTAGCACAGAGCTGTGCTGCTCTGTACAGCTGTACATCTCCAGGTATATGAAAATATTCCATTGTCAATCATACAGCACCAGTCTGAAAATGACCAGTTTACCAGTTACATTACAGTGGGTCGAGCCACAAGGCAAAATACTGTCATAGTTATAAATATAATATACAACAATAGACATCCTGATCATAAAAGAAAGAAACAAAAGCAAACACAGAGCCTGACTTGAACTACTTCCACTTAAGTTCCAACTCAGGCGTTTCTAAATTTCTCCTTCTCCAGTTTTCGTCGTCATCCTGGTCATCCTGGTCATCCTTCAACTTCTCCAGCTCTAATTGCTGCACCTGCATTGCCCGTTCTGCAGGTACGGTCTCTGCACAGAGTGCATCACCTGATCGAGCAACGTCGTTGCCATGTGCGCCTGCGCGATGCGGCATCTTGGACCTTTAAATATGGCAACTCCACCTGGATAAACATTTTCAGCGTTTAGTGGTGACTCTACCTTAATTGCGGCTCGTTAACGCAGTCACACGTTCCTTCCACCCCGACTCCACCGTACAGTTGGATTACCGTCTAACGTGCGTCGCCAAAATGACAACTTTAAGCAAGTTTTATCAGTTTCTGAGAGATTGCATCTTTAACGATGTATTTTACAACACCGTTTCCACGGTATTTCCAGTCATCTACTACCTTATTTTGCCCCAAGCTGGAAAATGAGTTTGTAAACCACAGTCAGTTTTTCGATGTGAATGCGTCACAAACATACGGCAGAACAGGCTTAAGGAGAAAACCTAAAACGATTGCGGCGTGTGACGTCAGACGCTGCAAAGGTTCGCCACGTGTTCTAAATTGTCTCCTAATGACGGCTCGATCTGCTCCAGATGAACGACTAAGATAAAAAGGTAAGTAACACTTTTATTCCCTACTGTTGGTGTTTTGCTCAGATCCATTTTAGTTTAATAGCTCAGACTTCACTTGAAGTGGAAGTTAACTTTTTTTTTTTTTTTTTTTGAAACATTGGAAACAGTTTGTCTCTTTAACAAAGAGCCTTGGACATAAACTGCCCCTTCTGAGAGGACAGTAAAACAGGAGCTCGTGTGTGAAATGCAAGGTTACATCTGCAGATGCCACACAGTTCCATTCTGTCCAAAGGTTGAACATCTGACAAAATGGAGCAGTTTAATAAAAATGTTTGAACAGGTTAAAAAAAAAAAACTGTTGGAATTAAAAATGTACGTCTTTTTTATAATCTAAAGTAAAGTTATTGGATTCACCTGGTCTTTTGACTAGCTTTACTTCAGTTTTGAGTGGCTTTACTTCAAAATGACCTGCAACGTCATCCGTCTCATGTAAACAAACTCTGCTCAGATATTCCACGACACATATGGACTCTATATATGTATACATATATGCATGTCTGTATAGATGTGTATGTACGGTGTATATATATTTGTGTCTATATGTATATGTAATAAAACTAAATTGACTGCATTATTTATAGTATTAATTGAGTTCTGTTAGTATAATCTCACACTAAAACTTCAATGCTTAACATGACTTGTCTCTGGTTTATTTTCCAGATTGAACATCCTGAAGATCTTCAGCACAGTAGGGAACGTCATTTTTTAATTTTTTTCTTATTCTCTGTGGCCGCCGTGCCACTCCCGTGCTCTACTAGGCCGCTGTGCCATTTCGTATGCTTTACAAGGCCGCCATGCCTTTTCTATGCTCTACCAGGCCGTTGTGCCACTCCTGTGTGCTACCAGGCCGCCGTGCCTTGCTGCATGTGTGTGTTCGTGTTAAACATAGCAATACAAACAGCAAATGGTCTCTTGACATCCAGGCCTACCTGTCTCTTAACTAGTATCTCAGGAACATTTCTACCTTTTCATTTTAGAGTTAAACGGCAGTTCATATAATCCAAACCTTCCACAATTTTGATCCCTGTTTGCCCTCGTTTTCCACAATTTTCATCCTCGTTTGCGCTCGTTCCATTTTGGACGTTGCGGCCGTTGTCCACAATTTTGGAGGTCCTGTTCCCTTTCTACAATTTTGGATGTCCTGGTCCTTTTCAACGTTTGAGGTCATTTTCTGGCTGTCAGGCTGCTGCCCAGAGGGACTGCCAGAATTCCAGCTACATCTATCAATGTGGATGCCCAGGACCCTTCAAGTCATGTGAATGTGCTTGCCTTTGTACCTTTTGTCAATGTAAATGTACTTGCCTTTGTACCTTTTGTCAATGTAAATGTACTTGCCTTTGTACCTTTTGTCAATGTAAATGTACTTGCCTTTGTACCTTTTGTCAATGTAAATGTACTTGCCTTTGTACCTTTTGTCAATGTATACATGTAAATGTACTTGCCTTTGTAATTTTGTCATTCTGTACATGTAGCTGTGCTTGACTTTCTCAATGTATATTTATTTGTTCATTGTCTGTGCTGTCAGTCTGCGTGCACATGTGGTGATGGTGTTGGTCTACGGGGCAGTGGCGGCTTGATGGTTAGGGAGGCAAACTTGGGTCTGGAATGTTTCAGGTTTGAGTCCACCAGCTGCCACGTTACCTCTGAGGTGCTCTGAGCATGGCACCGTCCCCACACACTGCTCCCTGGGCGCTCACTTTGGTGATGGGTTAAAGGTCACATTTGGTTGTGTGCAGTGGTGTGCTGTGTCACTATGACAGTAGTTCACTTTCCTTCCTATACAAGCTCTGGAACTACGGTTTAATCTGCAGACAGTGACTTATCTGGTCTGTGTCTCTAGGGCTCCATAGACCAGAGTTGACTAAATATGGTGAAGACAGATCCTGGTTCAAGGGACCTGAGGTGAAGAGAAGGATTAAATTTCTATTTTAACCAAATATAAAATGAAATGTATCCAGGATGTTGATGTTTTATTTTTTTCCCCTCCCTCTCATCCTCTGTTGGCAGATGTTAGACTGGACCTTGTCAAGCAGACACGTGTACAAGACAACTAACATGAAAACCAGAAGCAGACTTTCAATGAAGAGCACCATCAAATAGACAGGTTTGTACATTAATTTATGTTTATATACTGTATGTTGCTTCCTCTTGGTTGGTTCCAATAGACCTGAGACTACAGAACTTGTAGAACCAACATCCTGTTCAAGTCTTCACTGCAGCCAAGATAATCTAGACCTGCCTCGTTCCTACTGGGTGTCTTAAGGATTGCACTAAATTATAAATCTCTGTTCTGACCCCGAAGGACCCAGGCCCACAACAGCTGAAGTTTCCATTCTAATCCCTGCTCAGTTGGATATGGATTTTTGGAGATTTGGTCTGTGGTCACTGATGTCAACTACACACTTGATTCCAGATTTATTTTTATATTTATTTGCACTCAGTCAGAATTTGAGCTGGATTTCCTTCTCACTACACCACTGTCCTCACTCTTCCTCACCCTTCTTCCCGGTGCTTAAAGAAATCCAGTCATTAATTTTTACTGAGTGTTGTACCATGGATATAGTTTCCAAAATCAGACATGGATCCCTCTGCTTTTGTGGCAATGGTTTTTCCATGGTACATTGCTCTCCAAAACCAACTAGTCAATGAAGTCCCTTAACACGGAATGAATGAAGATTTGGTCTGTGATTGTAGTGTTTGTAGTCATTTCATCAGTGATCTTTTGTCCACATCAAGTAATTGTACATGAGAAGCCATGTTTATTCAGTTAATGTTTGTCTTGTTCTTACAGTTGTCCCTGAGTTCTATTTGTTTAGTTTATATTTTAAAAGGCCACTGTTGTATATTCCACACAGACGTTTCATTTAAAATGTAATTAACTGCACTTTAAAAGATAATGTGTTCATTAGTAATAAAACATTTCAAACTTCAAGTATGACTAATTGCTTTCTTGCTCAACAAAAGAGGACAAACCTCTGCGGGAATTGGACTCATGCTGGGTGTCCCTTATTTTTATTGCTGAAAGGTGGCAGCCCTACTCACAAGTGACTGTCACCACTTGTCAGTGTAATACCATGTGACTGGACCACAGTTGTCCTGCTCCCATTGTCCCTCAGCAGATGCTCCTCTGCTCTGACTGCCACCCAAGTCAGGATCATGTTACCCAGACTGTGGGCTCAACATGCCCAAAGCCCAGCTGGCACCACAGAGAGTAGATGAGGGGGCGGGGCCCAGCTCTGGCACAGACTGTGGGTCAGTCTGTTGTCACTGCAGCCAACATATCCAATGTCATTACCAACTTTTCCTACTTTATTGAATTTTCATCACTCATCTGCTTAATATCCACTTTTCAGGTTTTCACGTTGATATTCTCACTGCAGTGAGCCATGACATTTGGGACCTGTTGGTTGCATGAGCAGTAGTTTGAATCATGTTTTGTATAGAGTTGGGTTATATATATATATATATATAAAATGTCTGTGTGCCACAGGATTGGAAATGAACAGATCAGAGGTACATTTAAGGTGGAGGATGAGATGGTCAATGTTTTGGACAAAGGATGTTGGAGATGGAGTTGCAAGGCTTGAGGAGAGAGAAACCTCTGAGGATATTTGTGGATTTCGTCAGAAAGAACATTGAGATGGCTGGAGTGGAGGGGCGAGGCTGAGATGTGCATAAATGATCTTATCTGGTGAACCCTAAAGGGAACAGAAGTCTGCACTGTATTTTATTTGGAAATATTGAATATTCCTGTCTGCTCCTCTTTTCATTGCTTGACTCTGTTAGTTATTTTTTTCCTGCTCTGTTAGGCACTCGTATTAACTTTAGCAAGAATAGTATAAAAAAAACTAACATGGTCGAAGAATTCTTTTAAAATGAAAGGACATAATATTAAGTTATAGTAATATTTACACCAACTCGGGCAGCAACCAAAAAGTAGTAGAGCTCATCAGTCTAGGGTGAGGTCTGAGCTACTTTTGAAATCTGACTCATGTGGAGTTGCCTTCAGGTGTAACGACAGGATTAGCTCCCACAGCTGCACTCCTTATCTGTGCAAATCATCTTTCCTCAGCAGGTGCGTTCAGATTCCTTCCCCTCACTGGAGAAAATTAATCCACTCAAATCACTGAAGAAATGTGGGTAAAAATGTGGTAAGATGGAAGGAACATCCTCTCCAGAAGCAGACCATTACCCCCTCCCCACACATCCCTGGGCTGTCACCATCTGTCAGTCAACTCACAGGTGACCACCCTGTTAGCTTGACCTAATGCAGGACAATGTCTTGTAAGCGGCTGGTCTGTCTGCCTGTCTGGCCTCAATAGAAATCAGAAAGAGTAACAAAAAGAGCCTTCAAAAAGGTCATCTGTGACAGAAAAGCTTAAAAGCTGACACGTCCAGCAGAGACGACGGCTCGACAAACCTCCTGTGTTGTTGGTGTGCCAGGAAAAGTGTGGTGTTCTGCTCTGTGTGTGTGGCTGCACTGCCAAATTAGATAAAGAGACAGGAACAAACAGATAAGACAGGTCTGCTGAATTATCTTCATTTGTTGAGATGTCCTTGTCTGTTGTCCTTTTCAGCCGCTGTGCAACAGCCAGTCTCGCTATTGATTCTCCATTGGCTTCTTCTGGTGCAGACAGCCCCGACTGAGGGGAGGCATCAGCGCAGTGGAGCAGGTGGGTGAGTGGGCGGCGGGGTGGTGCAGCGGCAGAGAGCAGTCCATCTCCAGATCTCGGCACCGACTTTTCCTTTAACTAAAATCAAGAACATTGATTATGCAAACGTGCATTAGTCGGGTCTGCTCCTTGTGGCTGGATAGAGGGGTTGTTTTAAAGGGTCATGGGAATATTGATGCCTGGATGGCAATGGGTAGGTGTAAGTGTGGGGGTGTGTAGTTCTGAAACAACCCCCACCCACCCATCATCAGCAATAAAAGCTTAACTGGAGAAGAAATCGATTCTGTGTATATGAGGGGGAGAGACAGAGACGCTGGAAGGTCAAACACAAAACAGACTGATGTATCGGCACGGCCAGGAATAAGTGATAGCAGAGCGATTTCACTTTCTGCCTGACTGACGCACTTCACACTGTAAAGGAGAGAACAGGGCGACATATCATCTTTTACAGACTGACACATTGGTGAAAATGTAAATCGGGCGGAGCAGACGTCTCAGGTTGGTTAAGGCCAGTGAAGATTTGTTTATCACCTGGTCGGAGTCGATCGGTTTAATCCTCTGTGCGTCACGAATGTGTCGTATATGGTTTCGACCATATACATTTGAGCTGCGTGACATTAGGAAAACACGACAAGAAACACAGCATGTGCAGTTATGAGGTAATATATCTAGTGGTGATGATATGATCCTGGATCAGTCAGACTAGTTGGATACAGTCCAGACCTGACTGTCCAGCTTTGTGTCCTTCACCACATCGACACTTTTGCTCGCACAAGGTTAAGTTAAAGTGTGAAACAGTTCTTGTAACTAAGTCTTAGTTGTAGGGATGTCCGATATTATCGACAGATATTAGTAAAATTATGAAATATCGGTACGAATTGTTATTGGTTTTTCCTCCTATCATGAAAACCTGATAGTACAATGCCTGGGTTTCACCCGGATGATGTAACCTAATAATAGTTTTGACATTGGAGTGAATTGTCCTTGTCAAACTGTCCTCTGCTGCATATATCAGTATCAGTTGATAGCGGAAGCAGAAACTTAATGTTTGAACAATATTGTCCAATCAGATATCGATAATATTGAACTACTTAGTTCAGTTAAATTGGGACGAGACTTCAAATAAAAAATTGCTTCTCAGAATTACAGACCTGTGTAAGCGGTCAGTAGTGCAGTAGAACAAGGTGTTGAAGAAACAATATAACGCCAAGAATGTGGACGGAGGAGGTGGTGACGGTGGTGTAAATTGAATGTATAGCAAAAGTGCTGGAGGAGTGAGAATCTCCGTCCCAGCGGGGATGTGGCAGACTGAGAGCTTGCACGTCTTTGGATGTATAGATCACCAGAGCTTTGCACTTTTCTTATTGCACACATAAATTACTCAGGCGGCGTGGTGAGCACCTGTCAGTGTGTTATGTCACACCAGGGGGAAGAGGCAAATAAGTCGTAAGGACCGTAAGTGGATAAATAACACAGCATAGCACGTGGGAGGATTGGGCAGTGCTGCTTTATACAAATACACTGACCCTCCTGTTATTGACGGCACAGACAATCGATGGCATACAATGGCCGAGTCAGAGGTCAACTGCATCACGAGACGAGTCCACAGACCTGTGTGTAAGGTTTCCTCTCGGGTGTCATCATCTTGGGGAGTGCAGAATGTAACAGAATGTAATCGATTTATCGCAGCTAAGATATAAAGGTATTAAATATGCAAAGGTGGTTTTAAAAAATCTCAAACATCACCAGCTCAACTGCAGTTAAAACCTCCTCAGATGACTCATCCCGCCGCTAACTCTTAAATCTTAAAGTGTGTGACCACAGGTTATTAACTCTTCTGTGTGATCACTGCCACACCGATCCTTCATTACAGCGGGGTGTGATGATGGAGCTTTGTTCCAGCTCATCATAAACTAAGCTGTCACTGCCGCAGCATAAGAAGTGAACATTAATTTGTACTTATTGAACCGGTTAATGAGCTATTCAGGAAAATACCAGTAGTGAGTGTTTGCTTCATTGCTCCCAGTGAACATAAAGTCCTGCTATTAAGAAGACTAATTAAATCCACAAATCAAAACCTTCCACTTTTTTATGTTTTATTAAGGACCTAAGATATAAGTGTGAGTCACTGAGTGGTGACGTGACTGGAGACTAGAGACTAGAGTTTGTCCTTTATTCTTTGTCTTTTATTGGTTTATTTAACCGTGTCTGCTGCACTGCCATGTGTCCATGTCTCTGTCTTTGGTAACAGTGTTCATTTTAACAGTGAATTCCAGTTTAGTCTTTTGACTAAATCAGACTTAGTCTTGGTCCCAGTTCAGTCAATAGAAACAGTTTAAGTCAAAGAAATAGCAAAATATTTCAGTTAAATTAAAATTACATTTAGTCCACTCAAACACAATGTGCAATTTTCATGCTTGTGAAATTTAACTGTTTAACTCTTTTCAAAATATTAATTGGGCATCTGTGGCATTTTAATAGGAACCTCTATTCAAAGAACGTTTTTATTTACATTATTAATAGAATAATTTAGTTTGTATTGCATTATATATGGACAAAGTTTGCAGTATATTATCATTCTTTAACTTTTGCATCAGGATCCAAAGCACTGACATTATACTACAGTGAACTTCACTGAGTGAATGTCAATGACGTCACCATTTATAATGACTTTTTTATAGACTAATTATATTAATAATAATTCATTGAATTCATTCAATTTGTGTGTTACTGTGTGTGTGTGTGTGTGTGTACCTGGGATATCTAGACTTTCAGGGACGTGTTTTTCTAATGGTTAAGATTAGGACAAGAGTCTGAGGAATGAGTTGTGTCTATTTGTTTACATGTCTTTGTGTGCGTACTGTTATCCAAGGAATCACACTGTTTACCTGAACCCTTTTCCTGTCAGTCTTCCCTGCTGTGTCGTGCAGCTGTAGCAAACACAGTCTGCATATAAACAAAAACCTCATTATGATCCTCACAGGTTGTTTAATATATAGTTTCACCTCCTCCAGAGGATACATGACATAAAACTATTCTGATGCTTCGACTCTCTGTAAATATATGCTCGGCGCACGTGTGTCTGGAACAGTCTGTTGCCTCCAGCCTCTCTATTAACAACAACAACAACAACGACACATTTTCCCAGGAATTTGAAATGGAAGATCAAATGTTTATGTCTGCCCTTGGTACAAAAAAAGAATCCTTGTCATCAGTAAAAAAAAAAAAAACACTACAAAAATACAATGTATAAAGTTCAATATCTCTAGAGATAAATAATATGACCATGACCACACCTACCTAGTTAGGACATAGTGTCTCAGTGGACTGACATGAGGTTTAAGGACACAGAAAAACAACAACAACAAAAAAAACATTTCTACTTCACTCAGATTTCAGCGTCTGTCCAGAATCTGTGGGGAAATAAACCTCGTCTTGTAGGACAGGAGACAGTCTGACCTAACAGTCTGGCTGTTGAGGGTAAAAACAATCTGCCCTGCTCCTTCTCCACTTCACACCAAGCACATAACACATGAAATCTAATGAAGCGGCATCTGTCACTGCAGCGGCGCTGGACGTCGGTCGTGCATGGACCACTCACAGACTCCTTCTAAACAGGGCTGCAGATTGGGTGGTGTTAAAATGCCCCCGGGAGGGGCAACTGTTCCTACCAGTGTAGATAAGCTTGTAATTAAGTTTCCTGCAAATTACTGAATTTCAACGGATTTGTTTAGTATGTGGAACATGACTCTGTCTGTGTCTTTCTATAGACAGATGGGGGGGGGGAGGGTAAAAACAGTAGACAAAGCCATATATATATCAACATTGTCTGTGAAAGTCACATCACGTTGGTCAGGACTGTTGTCCACACACCTGCAAATATCTGTTTTTGTGCTGTATGGTCTGTTTAACTCTAAATAGGATTTCACTACCAACACAGAAGAGAATCAGCAGTGAAGAATGAATGACTGAACTTTCAGGTTTTTCAGGTGTCAGTATTATGTTGACACTTGTGGTTCCAGATGAATATGTCCTTATTCTGTGTGGTTATACACAAACAAACAGGTAGTCACAATGAGTGCCTGTGATTTAATAAAAAGAGCTAATATTAAAATTTCTTTGTGCGTGACGATAAAGGATGAGAGATCACGATACAGGCGGCTGAGGGTTTGCTCGCACAATGGGTCCAATTCAGCTCACAAAGGCAGCACATTGTGGTGAGATGTGAGCGATATGAAAAATGAATAGCGACTGAAAGGTGTGATTGGCATCTCTCATTTAATGAGATGCGCTTGTTTCAGTTTGGATCTTTACACTGCTCCGTGATCGGTGAGCAGAATAAGTGCTAAAAAGCTCTTTTTGTCTGCCTACCATGAACTCTCGGTACAAAAGCAGCCTTTGTTGTCTCCCTCCAGGCTGAGTAGTTGCTGGGTTTCCACAGTGACAGAGGAGAAAAAATGTGCCCTGTAGCCATGGCTGTACAGTATGAATGGTCATACTGGCTCCTTTTATTTTTCTCCTGACCATTCACTACAGCTTCTGTGGTGAGCAGCGCCACAGAAATCAATACAGCTCAGTGCACAGGTGCTTTTTCTAAGTTCCTACAAGAAGCAGCAGAGACCCTCAGGGCTTTTTATGTGTTTTTTTCTTTAAGGTCTGTATTTTGTGTGTCTGCAGTGGCTTCTAAAATTATTGGTTTATGTTCAAAATATAAACCTGCAACTGCAATAAACCCAACTAACTAAAAGGGCTTAGAGGGAACAATAGGAGCGAAATGACTGGGGCTTTTTGACAAATAAAAATTAGAGCTGTAAAAATGTACGCGCTAACGCAGATTAATCCAATCATTATGATTAATCTGCTTAAAAACAGAAGGAAACGTCTCTGTGGTGCATTTAGACAGATCGTTCGTCTGTAAATGAAAGGTTTGAGTCCACGACATTGAGATGACTTTCCTATTGTGTGACGATTGTGGGAGTACTTTTTTTCTAGCTATCATGTTGGGGTCATTGTGAGCTGAAAAAGTCACATTGTTTTGTACCTTTAAGGTTGGCCGTGGCTACTGATTGATCTAAATTACAAGTGACACCAGAATGGATGGTGTGATCGTTTCACAGCTCTCTTAAAAAGCATGATTTCCTTTGTTGTCCACTTTTCCTCTTACTATATCACATTTTAATGACTTCAGCACATTCGATGCCAATGATTAGAAATTATAGCACAGGAAAATCCCACAATTAAAGGAGAATTTTGCAATAGCGTCTCTCTGTGCTAACGTAGCGCTAGCGCAATGCTCATAGATTCTAATCATGTTAACGGGATGATGACCAGAAGGAGAACGCTTCTATTGGTCTGTCTACCTTTCCGTCGGTCACGACCTCTTGACAGTGGACCCACAGTTAAACAAACAGGTGACTCGCGTCGTTGACTCAGTTGACATGTGTGACTGTAGACCTCGTCCAACCACAGACTCGGCAGTGATTCTAATGAAGTGCTCATCGTCTCTGTGTGCGAGTCTGCTGCTGATTAAATGTGGTCATGGTTACGTGAGTCGTCTCGACTTCTTGCGCCTCGCCAGCTCCTGGGCTCTGCCACGCAGACCTATTAGCAAATTCTTTTGCGGGCTTAACGTCACTTCTGAGCAGTGGGCGTAGATGAGCGTGCTCATATTTAGGCATTTGTCCAAATGCTTAAGTAAAATATTACTGTGTGAGCCGTGCAGGCTGGCTGGGATAATCCTGATTTAATTTTGCCGGACTGATTAACATTATATCTGGCTATCTGTTAGCCAGAGGTTTCTCATGAGGGCTTGGTTACATACAAGGCCTGGTGAAGGTGGAGGTGAATTTGTCTGCGTGACTGTGTAACTGATCTCATTCCAAATGGGACACTGTCTCGCCGTCTCCCAAACCTCTTAGATCAAGACAAATGGAGGAATTTGAGAGCAGTGTGGTCATAGCTTTGCTGCACTTGTCCCTGCAGTTCACTGTGATGAGATAAAGCAGATTAAAGTTACAGGGTAATTTAAATTCTTAGGTTGGTTTGATGACAGACATCACAGTGCCGGGTTCATTTTATATCAGCCCTCAGTCGGATGTCGTCGCCGCTCAACGATCTTCTGCCTTGATGGATCAAGGACTCATTTTAAAAACCAACCTAAAAAGTACACGTCTTGACTTTGTAGCCATGTTCACTGACCAGATGTCCCTGTCTTCGGGGAGCTGTCCCAGTGTCACTGGCTCCTTTGGAGGTTTAAAATTACACTCAGTGTCACAGAAGGGCAGATGTTCACATGAAAATCACAAAGAATCCTGGTTTTATGTCTCTTTGAGGACATTCTGAGGTTTTCTGATTCTCCATTTATAATATTCCTTGTCAGTTACTGTTTTTACCTTACAGTTAAACCAGGGGTGGCCAAACCTTCTAGCTCAACGACCAAAATGAGGTTCAAAATTTGACCAGCAGTCTGCTTTAATATTGGTTGAATGCAGAATGTTTGGGTGAAATAATTAAAATAAAATGTAGCGCGTTTAATATCTGCCCCCAATTACACCAGTCTTTACCATACTGGACCAGTGTTTGTGTGGATTTTTATTGGCTGCTGTTGACCTGTTCCTGACTCCGCTCCTTTCTTCACATGAGTCCATCTTTTCTGTACAAAGCCCTGTGATGTCATGCATGTGGAGCTCTTTTCACTCTGCGTGACACTTTCACTCATGAATTTTTTGCTACTTTGCTACCTCTCAGAAAACGTGACCTGTTTTTCATGGAGCACTGACAGAGGGGAAATACAGTAGCACACAGCTATCAGTTCATACTGTGTGGATTGACCAAAGGGTTTGGTTTATGACCTAATGTTTACACTCTGACCTCCTGTTACCTTATACTCCAGCACCATCACTTAGGTCAGCTGATCTGTTTTGTGGTCATTGGCGCTTGGCTGAAACCAGTTGCCCCTTTAGGCCAGTTTTGCCCCCACTTCTCTCTTCCTCAGTGTCCCCAGACTCTGTGTGAGGAACCAGTTTGTGGCCTTTGTGTCTGTGTGTTTTTACAGCCTTTAAAAAAGACGTTGATTCCTGTTGTTTTTGTACCTTGTAGCTTTTACATGTCTTATAGCTTTTATTTATGTTTACTGCGTTTTATTAGTCTCATCAGTATTTTACATTTTGTGTTTCTTCATATATACTTTGACGGTACAGCTCTAGAAGTTCATTAGTCTCTATGTGAACGCTCTCAGTAACCAGCCTTCTGTATGAGGCCAAAATCAAAGTTAACTCATAAAGACAGCTGAAAAGAGCAGCTCATCTTCTGCAGTGTCATGTTGTGATCACACATCACAGACACTGTTCCACTACAGCTGAACCTGACAGAACAGTCAGACTGGAGGACCTTCACCCAAGGACAGCCGATAGAGGGGAACAGTCAGAGCTTCCACACTTTAGACTTTCAGGTGCGTGACTCTGCTCCATTTGTCTGCTCTCACCTCGCTCTCCCTCTCCCTCTCCCTTCCTCTCGCTTTCTCTCTTTGCCTCTGCCGGAGGCTAAGCAGAAATCTGCTGACGTCTGCAATGACCCCGGGTCCTGCATGCTCTTGAACCAGCAAAGAAAGACAAAATAACACAGAGGAAAATAGCTGGGAGAATGAGAAAGGACGAGTTATTTCAGGAATAAAACCCCACTTCATTTGGCCTTCCTGCTCTGTTTACTGTGCACTTGTAGACGGCAGCCTTTTTTTTTCTTTTTCTTTATCAAGGTTTACTGTGTAAAAACATGTTTACCTCATAATTATAGATGAGGGATATATACGCTGTAGTCGGTGGGTCTCTTTTGGAGACACTTTTCCAAACACAAATGCTGTTCTGTTTTGGAAACTTCAGTTCCTGTTTCCTCAGCCTTTGTATGTTGTTTTTAGGTTTAACGACAAAAGCAGAGGAGCTGAGGAGCACTCACCTTTATGTCACTCCTTATTAAGGTCGGTGAGACTCTGATGTCCCCCAACAGGTCACTAAACAAACACAAAAGCGCGTGCGTGCTGATTCTACACAGATGGATGCAAAGATGTGACGCCGTTTTCTTGGTTCAAGCACAGTGATGGATTTAGTTAGGGACACATGAGCGTGAGCCCATCTGCACAGAGAGGCACGATGTTCCAACTAATTGCTCATGGTTTTCTTAGCACAGCTGGCTCTGTTTTATTGGATTTAAAAAAAATGTAACCACAAAACAAAAATACAAATAATGTTATGCTGTACAAATTTAAAGTTACATTCCACATACATGAGCACGAGGACAAATGATACAACACATATTTGTCCAGCTGGTAACTCAGCTCAGCACAAACAACTGAGAGGAAGAAGCCATCAGATGATACTTACCTCTGGAAAATACTCAAAAGATTAATTCCAAAGCAATGCAACATGATATGGTTCACTGCTGTATTGACCTCAGTAATTCCATATGACTGCTGTATTGACCTCAGTAATTCCATACTGGTCGTGTGTTGTCTGTATTGATTGTCATTCCACAGTAACAACCTTTTAGTCAACATTAGGAACATTCACATTTCTAAGGATAATTCGATTCTATTTTTAGTCAAGTATTGAGCCGACAGCTGCCACTAAACACCCGCTGTAGTCTTGAAAATACAAGAGTTTGTAAATGCTTGTTTACATCAACAGTCTGTTCTTAGTCAGTTCTTAGTTTGTTGTTATGTATTTGTTCATGTTATATTGCACTTGTATTTACATTTTAAAAATATTTGCTGCAGTCATCTGGAAATGAGCCTTTCCCCACTCTTTGTGGCATCTGTTCATTTTCTTGGTTCTGAAATTTATAACAAAAATACCATTACCATTATTATCATTATGTGAGGTTAAGGTGTAGCTAGTTTGTTCAAAGTAAATATTATTTTATGGTAAACCAGCAGAAACCAGTAGAACTCTTCACATTGTCCAGTGGATCCAAAATGTCCCTCACTACATTCTCACATACTTCTGCGCGTGACAACATTTGGAGCTGAATGAAAGGTACAGTAAGAAATTTCCAGTGCGTCAAGCTGTCATGATTAAAGCCAAATGTGCTGCTCAGGGTTGGGTCAAAACCTTCAGTCACATAGAGTTAAATCTGACACAAACAAAGAGCATTATAACAAGGTTAGCCAAGGGTGAGGCAGTTGAAAAGGTCTAATTTTTCTGAGAAATGTTCATTTGATGACACTTTTTTTCTTTGTTTTTTACAAAAGCAACCATTATAGTATGCAAATAATGTGTAAATCCCACATTGTTGGTGAGCATTTGTTTGATTTCACTTCAGGTAAAAAAGGTCTTAGCAACTGGATTTCTTCAATCAATCCAGAATATATTATCATTATAGACACATGGTGACATATGGTATTGCACCAGTTCATCACAGGGCCAGATTTATGGACACCAGTGTTTCCCCAACCATTATGTTGATGGATTTTGTTAAGGTTTCCTTTTGTTAACAAGTCAGGGAAGAACTTTTTTTTTTTAATCTGTACAACTATTACTACTACTATTGCAGTCTGTATATCCAATTACACTCAATGCATCCCATTCCAGGTATCTCTGGTACTTCCTCCAGTCTGGTATTGGCTGCCCAGTTAACAGTTATGGGAGGAGGAGTTCTTCTTAAAGAGCCTTGTTTTTTTACAAGGAAGATTGTACATTTTCAGAGTGACTGGGTAGGAATAAAACAAACAGCAGTTGTCTACGGTGTCTACATCAAAATTACTTCTGTCCACCCACCACATAAAGGAGACAGGTATGATCTGACAGACTGAGACAGATCAAAGTTGGAGTGACGTCCATGTGAGTCACAGACTAATTTATTTATGCAAATACATTTTTTAAAAAGTTTGTCAGACGGTAATCCATCAGACAGACGAGTTTGGCTTTCACTGAACTCAGTGACTCAGTTAGCTTAGCAGCCAACTTCACACCTGCTTGGCATCAGCAGTAACAAACAGAGCGGCCGTTACAGGATACAATCCCGATTCTTCTCCTTCAACAAACAGCAGGAGGATTTAGAGGTGGTCAGCACTGACTGTCAAATGCCAATGGGCTTTGGCAGTGATGAAGAGGAGATCTGAAGCCTTCCTCGCTCTCTGATCATTCATTTTAACCCCAGAACTCTTAAACCCCCCGGTGCCGTCTGTGGACACCCTGCACACCACGCGCAATTACCCTTTAAGCTGTTCCCAAGCACAATTACCTTTACTGCAGAGCAACACATGGTATAGGCATAATTTCTCCCAGTGGACGAGGCCACGCTGTGATCAAAGCCCTCTTTGAAGGTTTTCATTTGGAGTGAAAATGGCATCATCGCAGCACGAGATTTTTCTTAATTTAATTATTTTAGGATAAGTGACTGTCCTTTGGTATCTTTGTTATTCACTGATGTGCCATAAACAAACAAACTAAATCCTGTTACAGGTAGAAACAACTGTTGGTTCATGCCTGCGGCGTGGCTCTGGGGTGTTGTTGTTGTCCATCTCTGTTCTCTTTGTTTGACTGAAAGATGATACACGTCGATATGTGGCTGTGTCTGAGGGTGGAGCAGCACAGACACACAAACAACGCTGTGGACCTTTGTCTAGAAAATTAACCTGATATAGAATGTTTGGTTTTCACTTTAAGTTAATCAGGTGTTATTAAAGTCCGACAGTTTGACAGTTTTTATTTGGCCAGTCTTTCTCCTTAAAATTAGAACTTTTTGATTGTCTGACTTTTTTGGCTCATTTTCTCTTGATTCGAATTTATTGTATAGTTTTTACTATTTTTGAATAACCTTGATATATTTTAAGGCCTGTCTTTGGTTGCTTAAAGTAGCCCATATAACTGCTAACCTTTAGTATATTTATCCCACTTTTTTGCTGACTTTAATTGTTGCTAACTCCCCCCCCCGCCAAAAAAAACCAACACCTTTTTTGAATGGAATATAGGTCTTTGTTGGATAACAATAATGTTGGATAATACTGTGTTAAATTTATTAGCAAGAACCAGTTGGGAAGAGTGTGTTTAACCTTTAACTTTTGACTAATGTGGCTTTGGGTTAATTTTTTAGCTTTTGTTTATCTTTGTCTATTTTTATTGGACTGATTATTGATGAAATATTATGTGATTAACAACACATTTTGAGAATTTATTATTTTGACATTATTGAATTAATGTATTATGTATTAATGTTGGTCTTTAGTGACATGTAAACTCTTTTCTCTTAGTCTCCCACGAAAGTCATTTAATCTTAATGTTGGTCTTTAGTGACATGTAAAACAGAAGCTTCTAAACTCATCACTTCTGTGAGAAAATAAAATGTATTAGCATTGCTGTCACTGTTGGTTCATTTTTAACCACAATCTGAACCACAAATCCTACAAACCTGGGGAGGGTGGAGTGTGTGTTGTGTAAGTGTTTTACAATGAGGACAACATTTGTTTCTTCATCAAACCGGTCACATAGTCTCTAATGTTTGTACGATGGCTGAGTGTTTGAGCTGCAGAGTGTTTGAGCTGAGCCTCTGTCCTCGTGCACATTTGTTGAAGGCTCCATGCGCAGCTTGTTGTCGTCAGTTGTTGAGATGGTCAAGTGATTAATTTGTGCGTAGGGTCCAAGGCTGATTGGACAAGCCTTTGGGGGAGTTGGATTGATTGGACGGCTCCTGTTTCTGTAAGGCTGCCGTGGTGGTGGTGATGATGGCGAGTGGAGGGAAGTGTGTGGTGAGGACGTACACGGTGCCTCTCTCTCTCTCTCTCTCTCTCTCTCTCTCTCTGTTCCCCTTTCCATCTCATTCCTTCCCTCCAGAGATCTGCTACAAATTAATACAAATCAGAGGCCTCTTCACTCACTGCCTTCACCCTCACACTCACCTTCCCCCAAGGTAGAAGAAAGGAGAGGACAATGGCGCAGGTGCAGCCAAGTGCAAGAGCAATCGGAAAAGAAATGATTGAAATATCAGTGAGCGAGTCCTTCTGTGCTTCAGAAACTCTCTCTCTCTCTCTCTCTCTCTCTCTGTGTGTGTGTGTGTGGACGTGTGTGAGTTTCTGGAAAAGAGAGAAAAAAAAACAGAAATGAAAAATCTTTTAAAATGTTTTTTTTATTATTATTTTACACTGAAACAGAAAGACATTTGTTGACGTTAACTCCACCCATTGAGGCAGAAACCATCATGGGCGATTTAATCGTTGGATAAAACCAAATACTGTGCATTCGTGTGACTCAGTGTTTATTCACTGTTGATTGTGTGACTCTCAGATATCAGGCAAACAAAGACAGCAGCTACAGTACAGTGATGGTGGCAGAGTGACCCCTTCTGGTCTGATGCCCTGTACAGTCGCTGTGATTCCATGGAGTCTGCTCTGACTCACTGTTTGTATCTGCGGTGTTAATATTCACAGCTCTGTCAGGAGATAAATCAGAGGCAGCGCCTCTCTGAGTGGATATACTGTAGGTCTTTGTTTAGTTCAGACTTTTAGTAAATCTATTCCTACAGACTGATCAAACATTTAAAAAAAAGAAATGAAAGCACAGTCATTAACCGCACAACAACAAAAATACAGTAAGATGTTTGGGTCCATAAATAAATAATCAGTTTAAAACCTAATTCCTCTGTAATTTGTGGAGCCCAGATGACCTCATTTAGTCCATTACTATTTAGTTACCTCACCAAATTGTTCTTGTACGTTGTCTGGTTCCCCAGTCTGGAGGTTAAAAGTATCAATAATTCAGAAACATTGATTTCAAAGTAAACTCTGACTGGTGTCATAAATGCAAAGCAAATATCTCATTCTAGTGAGTGGTGTTCTATTGATTTTCCAGTCACATGATAGAGTCCACACACACAACCTGACCTCTGGTTAACTGTGGAAGGACAGAAAACACGTGTGGTTTGACTGACTGTCTGTAATACAGTAGACTGCATTAAATGACGGGGGGGGGGGGGGGGGGGGGGGAGTGCAAGACCCTCTGGGGACATGGGGGGGTGCTGTGATATTTTGTTTGTTAAAAAATATAAGATATACCAAATTTCACAGAACTCAGAAAAACAACCTTTGACAGACACACACACACACACACTCGTGCCGTCTACACATGATCAGCAGTGGTTCATAGCTGATCTGAGATCAGCGGATGATCCGGTGTGATGAACAATATCAACATACCAGGAAATCCACTAATGTAATAAATGTTGGAGACTCTTAGTCGATCCTACGGCAGTGAATCACTGTCTACATGCTGTAGGTCTATAGCATCACGTTGGTTGGATCAAGTCTGCTGGCAGAGAACAAACATCACCCCCTCGACATTTTGGCAACCAATGAGAATATTTCATTTCTTCGCCAAATGCTAGAACTGTGGATTTGGGAGAAAAGTAACAGATTTAACAGTAAGCAGACTGAGCTGGAGGCTAAATCTGTCCAGAAAGGCCACACCTGAGCCTCTGTGCTCAACTATCTGCTCCAGTAACTGGCACAAACTGTTTGCTGCCGCATCCGTTCACAGAGTTTAATAACATATAAGGAGGTCTGTTGGGTTTTTTTTTTTTAATGCCCAACTGGACTGCATCATTTTGCATCATCCCCTGTTTTAAAATATCAATATTTCAGTATCATGACAATGATGATGTATTTTTCTCTTTTTAATTGACATTTCCAACATTTGCTCTGAGGGATTGCCAATAAATTTTACTATTTGAAGTATATGTGAAATGTAGGTTTCCTCCTATTGATATTGTGTTAATTGTGGAAAGTTTAACTAATCTGAATTAACTGAGTTTCCTAATTTAGTGCTTCTTTCTTCTCTGCCTCAAAGACTTTTCAACACAAACAGATACAAACACTGATTAAAACTGTGCCTTTTCAAACCGGTCCGTACAGTATGAAGAGCGGGTGGACACTGAAAGAGGCTTTTGTAGGGTTTGAGAATAGATCTGCTGTTCCACTGTGGCCCAGTGGACACCCACATGAGCACTGTATGCAGCAGATGGACATTCTTCTAATGAGCCCTGAGGCTTAGAGTCCAGCCCGTTAGTACTACAGTACATGTAAGGCTCACGTGTACCTGTCAGCAATGTACCTCAAATGTCAAAACTTCTGTGAGTTTTAGCAATAAAATACCACCTGTGAGTTAAGGTCCATTATATATATGTATATATTAGTATTTATTCCATTAGATTTTTTTTTAGTATCTAGGTCAGTTGAACTCTTCCCTCTACGCTCCCTGTGTGTGTGTGTGTGTGTCATCATCCACACCCAAAAGCCTCAGTATAATTTGGTCTTATGTGAAAGAATCCACTCTTCAGTAGTCCGTGAGCTCAACAGCTCCCCGCGGCCCACAGGAAACCTACCGCTCGTGCTGAGAAGCGCCGACTAACGTGTCAGCGATCACTGGCTTTTTGATTTGAGACAATGAATCATTTGGAACAACCTTTGTGTGAAGGTTTTGTTCCTGCGGACGCTTTAGGCACGCGAAATCATCTGCGTCGGTCACAGTTGTCCAAAGAAATTGTGATCCAAAATCCTCCCCCGGGGTTATTATTTTCCCATGAAACCTTTATGTCCACATGGTGGAACACCATGCAATTTTCCCTCCTCCCAAGGCACCACTAATCACCTCTAATCAGATGCTTGCAGCAGTTTTACAGGACAATGGTGTTACCACTGTCAGGCCCCGGGGCAGATCATATAGAACAAGTGTGGGAGGTTCTGCAGCACCATATGTTTCTCAAGGCTTTTTTAATAATAGTTCTCCCTGACGTATCACTCTCTCTCTCACACACACACACACACTCAAAGACACACACATGCAACGATGCACTTTTGCAGATGCTCTCTGGGCTTCTTTAAATATATGAATAAAGGTGCATGAAATATCACTGCACCACTTGTGCTTTTCTTCTGTCGTCAGTGTAGCCGTCGTAGCTGGAACAGGACGAAAGCAGCAGGAGTTTGGACTTTCAGAGTTTGTTCCTAAAAGTGTTAACCCTGACCTACTCTGCCCCAGTGTCAGACTGTTGACTAATTGGCAGGATGTTGTGCCAAATGCAGATTAAATGAGGGCAGAATCAGAACAGTTTATGGTTGAGAGCCAGAGACGTTGTCATCAATTAACAAAGAAATACACCACAAAAATGGCTTTGAATAATTGACGTCAAGTTTTAATAATTCTTATTATTAACCGTGCTGTTGTGTAGACGCCTGATAATTAGCAATCCTTGAATAGAATTAATGCTAATTGAAAACTGATAATTTAATGATGTCTTTTCATATGACAACCATGTGATGGACCCTGAAAGAATGAACATCCCTGAAGTTGTGGTGAATCTGTGAAGCCAAAGCCTTTTTTTTTCTACACTGAGTTTACAGAAGTACCCTTTAGCCTCAACCTCTTCATCACAGAAACTTCCCAGCAGTTAGTTAGAACTGAAGAGTTATCTTGGATGACTGGTCTGGTTGTCCTTACCATGACTGTCATGTTTGGATAAGATGACCTGGATGAGTGACTTTACAGAAGAACCAAAGTGTGAACTGAAGACAGATTTACAGCTGCCTTTCACTGATTCATTCCTCAGGAACTCCAAATAGAAATGGTTTTAGATGCATATCCGTCACAAACACTGTAATTTAGGACAGGAGCGCTGTCAGCAACGAGGACTTATTGTGCTGTTGTGTTTTGACAGTATGTGTTTTGAGAGTATCTCCTGTCATCACACTCACTGTCTGAGCCCAGCTGACATGACAGTGGAGGAATCACGTGTTCTATTCAGCCATCCTTTCCTGATAGGAGACATTATTAAATATTCAAATATTTGTATTGCATCTTAGTGATGTGTTTCCTTGTAATACTTGACCATGGCAAAAACAAACAACAAGGGGAAAATTGATGAAGGTCAGATGTGCGTGCATTACTCATTTACAGAGACAATGGCAAGACAGGAGGCAGGATTCTGGTGTGGAGGAGGGGTAGAAGGAGAAGGTGGAGGAGAAGGAGAAGGAGAAGGTAGAGGAGAAACCCTAAAGAATACTCTTTCAGCAGATGGGTGTGTGTTACAGGACAGAGGCAATTAAACTACCTATAATCCTCCATCTGCTTCACTCCACTTCACCGAACCAGACGCAAGAGGCGAGGTTGCCCAAAAGCCCAGAAGACGCCGACAGTAGGGAGAGAATCCCTGACAAACAAATGTACTGTGTCAGCGCTTTTTCCTTTTAATTGCATTTCAACCTCCTCCTCCCCATCTCCCTCACCTGCACCTGAGTCTTTGTAGCCCCCTCCTCCCCCCTCCTCCCCCTCTCCCAACACATTCTTCTTATTTTCAGCGTATATTCTCTCTTCATACTTCATACTACTGTTCTACAGTAGATAACCCACCTCTGGAATTCAACAGAGGTTTTTACACCTTTGCTGTTGTGGCTACCGCACCTTATCTTTCACTGACTGGGGTTCAGTACATTTTTATTATTTTTAAAATCAGATTGCATGAATAACATTGATGAAAAATAAATGAAAACTGCCAATGCAGTAGAGATGCCAGTCAAATCTTTTTTTTTCACAGGGAGAAGAGAACTAATTTTTTGATTGGATTAATGACTGTGATTAATGGTTTGGCCACATGTGCGTCATTATGTTAGAATCATACATTTTGTGTTATGCATGAATACCACTGAGCAGAGAGGAAGTTGCAGTGATTGTGCACATACTGAACATAACAACACCATCTGCTGTAGCCCTCTGTCTGTCAGGGACAAGACGTGACATTTGCTGGTTCATTGGAGGTGTCCATCATTTTATGTTTTTTTTCCTTTCCTCACTGTTCTGCATATGGAAATATAGGAAAATATTATGTACATTAGCATTAATTATTCTACATGACATATTGATGATGAATAGATTCTAGGAGGTTGCAGTGTTTTCTAGAGGTCACCATGGAGACTGGAGTCAAAGCCCAGTCTGAAAAACAGCAGATATTCCCTTTAAGTAATGCTGTTCATACACTGTGCTGTAGGACAAACAGTCAGGATACCCATATATCATATATGTTGCTGTCCTCACACATATGGTTTCAACTGCAGAGTCAATGTAACAACAATACATACAGTATATAGTGCCCTCCGCCGCCAGTAATGCAGTGACCTGCTGCAGTGGTAAAAGGTCACACAGAGTTCAGCTTCTGCCTCAGGACTCATCTTTTAAAAGCTGAACATCCTGGTATGAAGAGAAGGAAAGGACAAACCTAGTGTTCATGTCAATCAAATTTAACTTTAGCGTCTTCATACTGTGTAGCACCTGGTGTGCAGCAGCATGTAATGTCCGGTTATTTTGGGGTTTAGCCTTGAATTATTAATTTGGAGAAATGACCCGCTCCTGCGAATGACGGAAAATGTGTCACTCAGCTGGAAAGAAGTGAACTTTCTAATATGAAGTCATGTCTCTTTGGAAAGAAAAGGGTTTTTTGTCCTTCGGAACAGAATAAAGGCCTCATTCAATCTGCCACGCTATTTAGGGCACCAACCTTTCAATGTCCTGCTCAGCTCAAGCATCAGTGCATCGGGAGCTGTCAGACTTGTTTTCCACGTTCCCGCCACAGTTCTGCTGGTAATGAAATGAGTGCACGCCATCCAGCGTCTCTCACATCTGTACTCTCACTCGCACTTCAAACCGGTAGGAGATGGTATTAGATTAAACGCTGATTGCTCTCATACAGGAGAGGCAACTGACATTATGTCTGTTGACAGCAGACACAACTGGTTGAGTTTACTGCCCCCTACAGGAGCCACTGTAGTATAACAGCTGCTGATTGGTTTTTACAGCAACATGTCGGTGCATGTCTTGCCAAATTTGTTTTCCAACATTGTTGGATTTGTTCCTTGATCAGTGTCTTTCGTGTCATTCAACCTTTTAACTTTTTTAAATGACTAATGTTGTTGAGTAATTTCCTTGTTCCTCACTACAGTGTTTATTATTTGTTTGTTTCCCATCTGAGGCTGCTGTAACAATTGGATTTTCGTCATGGAATTAAAATAGCAGTTCTCTTCTTTGTCATGATTTAAATCCTTCAGTACTTGGTGAATAATTAAGCACAGCAGGATATAGAACTTGTGCATAGAACATAAATCATCTGAGTCATCTGAAGTGGTTTTTAAGAGCCAATCAACACACTTGTTACATGGTGACGCACATTGAATTTTCAGATACCTAAAATATGTACTGTGTTCTTTTTTAAACTGTGGTTATAGGCTTTAATATGCGTTGATCATGATGAGGTGATGAAGAACTTTGCTTTGAGCCACGTGATGATAATTTCCCTAAACTTAACCTAACTTTTAGTTTAGGTTTATTTAATTCTTTAATTCCATGCCATACTTTGCAGAATGAATATGTAAGTAGGAATAACTTTTATTCCCACTGTACGGACACAGGCACACATAACCAAATTTGTCTGCTGCAATTCAATATACCTTCAGCATACTCCTGAGGAGCAGTGATTTCTTGCACAAGCACCTGGGGAGCAAGGGTACGGTTTCTCACCAAACCACAGCCAGCCAAGGTGGGATTGGAACCTGCAATAACATGATAACAAGCCTGATCTTTTTACCACTAGAACGTGGGCTGCCTGGAAGGAGGCACCGTCTGGATTGTTCACCAGAGTGTCCAATTAAACTAATCCTGCTTGTTTTTGGACTGCGGAAGGAAACTGGAGTACATGGAGAAAAAAAAAGGACTCTCCTATAAAAAACATGACGATTCTCTGCAGTAGATAAGTGGGCATTAAACCAGTAAACAGATGATTTTCTCACTGTAAGATAAGCCGCCACTACTTTTTTCCTTAGTGTGACCCTTAGACTAAAAATTACACAACGGTTTGCATTTGAATTAGTAAAGGGAAAAAAACACCAACAGTCGTTTTATAATTGATAAAACTCCTACAGATTTTCACAGACGGGGCCATTCAGCCTGTGGATCTAAGGCCACACACTCGTGGCTTAGACAATCAGCGCAGCCATTTACTCGCTTGATGAAATGTCTTCGGAAAAGGCCACCTCTTCACATTTGTAAAAGTCACCTTCCATTATGTTCTAACTGCCTGTGCGTTAGGTCTTCGCTGAGCTCTGTAATGCTATCTTTCACAAGTGTGTCAGGGAGAGCCTGACATTTGTAAACAGTCACTTTACTTCTATTCCCTTGATTCGATGTCTTTATGACCAATCAGATCTTAGACGACACACACTAAAAAGACTAACAGAGATGCTCTCATCTTTACGGCCGGAAAAGCATCACGTCAACCTGCTGTCTTCTCACAGGACCTGCTTTAAAATAGTCATTTTTAGATTTTTATAACAAGCATATTTTGTTGTCAACATCTTTTTAATAGAACACACACTGAAAACCCTAACGACTGTATTTGTTCCATATTCATGTCAATTAAAGTCAACATAAATATGAGCAAATTACTTCTTTCAATGGTTTCTGGCAGCCTAGGACTTTTACATATGTCTCCTAATAAGGCAGGATAGTAAGTGGTGCAATGACAATTTAATGTGGGTAAAGAGTAACGTGTCGTTGGCAGAGAGGGCTGAGGTGTGAAAACTGAGGGTGTGAAACACAAACGCCTTTCTTTAAAGCATATTGGGAAATGTGCAGCCAGTCTGTGGCCAGATTCAGCTTTAATGAAAATTCAACGGTACCAATTTATTTGATTTACAAGGACGTGAGGCGGTCTCATTGGATTCATGGTTTTTTCTTCCCTATTATTTTAACTCAATTCTCTAATCATTACCACACAATGATGGATGATACAGCCTGTTAGCTCTTCATATTTTCACAGACAGTTAGCCTTTTCAAACCTGACAGAAGGAATTACTTCTGGTCTATCTGTGTTCTGAGAACAGGGTCAACAGGAGCTGTGAGGGTTAACAAAAGATAAAAAATGACTCTATTATTATTTCAGATAGATATGCTGGAGTTGTCCTGATATTGTTTTTATAAAGCAAGTAATAATGTACTCAATGATACTGAGTATCATATAAGTATAAAATAATAAGCTGGTACTAAAAATAGAAGTCTTGATGAAATAGTGACTAGTAGTGATAGGTAAATAGCGTATTTACAGTAGCTCCAATATGAGGGCAGTGACAAACAGAACTGAGGAAACGACACTGGTTAGAATGAAAAGCAAAAACACAGACACACATGTTGTATCGCTTCAATAGTATTTGAAAGAAGAATGATGTCATATCAGTAATGAGCTGCTATGACCTAGAAATAGATAAGGAGGGATGAAATGACCGAGTCATCATCTGTCCTGAACTCACGTATTTCCAGGTCCTTAGACCTCTTGTCATTTCTTTTCCTTTTTAGTATTTGGTTCATACTGTTTAAAACTGACAGTGAGTGAGTTAGGGGGCTGGAGTGGAGCACGGTACGATTCCTGTTCCTCAGATCCAATGAACCCAGGTTGGGAATTCTTCCCCCCACTCCCCCTCCCAATGACGGGATAAGCCAAAAGTCATTTACACATAACAGAACGAAGCTTGATCCCATTAATGTCCTTCAGTTGTAAACACGATACATAAACAGCTCGAGTCGTCCCAGTAACCTCCAGAATGTGTGTGTGTGTGTGTGTGTGTGTGTGTGTAAAAATACATATGCATGCATGTCCGCAGCCGCAGCAGCTGCCTAACTGGTTCCTGTGGGACATGTGCATGTAGTGGAAGAGAAGCTGTGGCTCCCACAAAACATCCACTGGTCGCAGCTAATGCAGCATGCTGTGCCTGAGAGATGTTCTGCGTGCAGTCATTTATTTCCATTATGCCAGAGTGGGAATGCCATCGGAGATATCAATCAGTCTGTGGATACCCATGTTGAGGCTGTCATGTGCCACCAGGCTGGAGTCAGCCGTGACAGGACGAAGATGGATCGCTCACCCTGACACAGGGCATATCTTAACAGGAGAATAATTGGCAGCTCAAGTCACTGCTAAGGTGGTTGAATATTCCATTCAGTCTGTGTAGAAAACTTGTTAAAGTGCAGAGTAACTGTCCAGACTAAAAATTAGTTTCCAGGTGATGCTGGAGGTAAAAATCCAGGCCTGGCAGCTATAGAGGAAGAGGAGGAAGAGGAACACCTGTTTGAACAGATCATGGTTCTCTTCCCGAAGGTTGAAGGAGTTCCGTCGAGTGTCTTTTCAAAAGATTTATAAATAGCACAGAGCTGCTCTCTGAGCTGCAGATTTGCTTCTCTCTCTCAGTGTCATTAAGCCCAATTGGAGCAGTAATTGCTTATAGCGAAGCAGTCAACCACAACGCTGATGGATGGAACGAGACTAAATGACTATTTCTGGCATGGCTGCCATGGCTCACGCTAACAGGACAGTTTTGCAGCTGCATCGAATGTTCACGCTCATATTTTAACGAAAAGTCCGGCGGAAATGTACACGATCACATTTTCTCTCTTAGTCAGCAGCTATCTGGCTATGATATTTCACAAAGTAACGGGTAAGGCATCGCTCGTGTACATGGTTTTTGTCGTGACAAACGATAATAGACAGTATTTGTTTTTCATCTTCGTCGATGAAAGCTCATAGGATCAGACCATGAACATTCCTCCTTAAATGTTCCAATCCAAGCCACACAGTGCCATCATTTTTTCTTGTCCTAAAGCAAGGAAATAAGTGGTTCAAGTCCCGGCTGGGGCGTGTGGTCCTTCTGTGTGGACATGGACTTGTTTTCTCTCTGTCTGCCTGGGTTTTCTCTAGATTCTGTGGTTTCTTCCCACAGTCTGAAAACATGAAGGATTACATTTTTCGTCCACTCTACGTTGACTTGCGTGTTCTCCGTGTGATGATGTGATGGCCTGACATTCTCTTCTCTGCCTTCCCCCGATGACTGCTGGGTTTTGCACCAGCTCTACTGCGACCCTAAACAGGATTACACGGTGGTAACTGGGTGGATAGATGTTCCAGTCCAGCATCATGATAGTCCCACCCGTTGGGCAAGGGTACTGGAAAAAAATAAAAATTTCAGATTTGGCTTCAACGATATTTATCAAACGGTTTACTATTAAATACTGCATTAGGTACTTGCATATAAAGTCCAGGGCTGTTATATTGTTATGGTCCCATAGAATTACCTGTAGACAACACAACACCTGTGAACCTACACCAAAGCTTAGAAGTGGGTGGCTAAGTGGACTCAATTCCTATTAGCTCCCTATGTGTTTCCTTTGTAAGACTATCCTGCGTGGAGCAGGTGTACAGGAGAAACAAAGGAAAACCAAAGTTTTTATCTCGCTTTTTTGAAGACTTTAATCCAGTGTGAATGCAACAAAAAAAACTCTATGCCAGGAGCTACGCAAGGTTGAAGGGCTGACAGTGGGATTGCTGACCCAGCAGGGGAGACTCGCATTTATTTTACTACAAAGATCAGGCTAATATAAAAAGCAAAATAATAATCATCCCTCCTACTCATTTTCGTTTTTATCGAGCTCTGTGGCACAGCCGTCCAGACGGTTATTTTTCACTCCAGCAGCTAACCTGTCCGTCTGTCTGCTGTGTGACTGATAAAGGCAGCAGGTCTGCACACAGCCTTGTGTCTGCAGATGGTTCACTGGTGCTGATGGGGCAGTCTGGTGTACTGAGGACTGCACAGAACTATGCAGAGGAGGGGGCTCACAGAGGGTGAGTAATAGTAACACAATCTGCTCTGTGAAAAATGTGAGGAATGGATGAGCTGGTGCCATGGCAACGCAAACAAAGAGAGGGCAGCGTAGCTAAGAGACCTCGGGCGACTCCTCATGTTTTCTGAGGATTTCCCTTATCACTAATAACAACATGTTCCCTGAAGCTGACATATAATGCTGGAGGTTGGGGTTCGGGGGAGTGGGGGGGGACATTGATTCTCAAACATTTGTATATACTCTGCAAGACAAAACTGTGCAGAACAAAACAAAACCATAGTTCAGAAAATTCCCAGACCAACTTGTCCTACTATGGTTCTGCCAATCTGTGCATGTGTGTGTGTTTGTGTGGGTGTGTGAGAGGGAGATAAACCTCACTGTGGATGAGAGACAAAAGACAAATGGGAACATAAATGGGGAAGAATGGGAAGTCCATATTCCAGACAGAGGGAATGTTCAGCCGTAACTCTGTCCGTGACCCTGGGGTCATCCGCAGACAGGTTCCCTGTGTGCTTCTAAAGTTCACTTCCTACACACTAGGGGCAACGGTTGCTTTATAAACGTCCCTCGGGAGAGACAGGAAATGGCAGCTTCACCCACTGTCCCTCCACCAGCTGTGTATTAATAAAACTGAAAGCCCCCCCGACTCTGAGTACAGCCACGTTTTTCATGTTTACTCACTTTGCCCTTGAAACATCAGTGGCTTTAACTCATAATAACATCACAGGCTGGACCAGAACAGTAAAGCACGGCAACTGAGTGCAGTTTCAGACGAGTGTGTGTTTGAGTGTGTGTGGTGTTATTATTGAACATACAACGCTTTGGCTTCGTCACTGAGTTGCTTTTAAAAACAACACACATTTACATTCCTTTTCCTGCATCATAGTTTGTTAAATAAATGTGTTTATTCTAAAACTATTTCTGTGATAGTTGTCACATTTTAATGACTAGTCTGTGTTTACTCTTAGCTAATACCTTGACTTGACAACCATAACCAACCCTATACTTATACATCTAACTTTTTATTTTGCCACTAACCAAAAACATGACTACTGTTTTTTTGGTAGTTTTTTGTAGTGCACTGTTTTTCTAATCAGTAATTTATCAACACTTTAGTCCAACATTTTTGACAGACTAGGACTTTTATCACTCATAGTATACAGTACAAGCATACTGGACATATTGTTCCAGTCTAATGCATCTTTAACCCAGCCGTCCACCAACACGTTGACATATTCAGCTCTTCCACGTGGATGTAATTTAATTTATATGTCATATAGAGGAAAGTAAATTTAGTGACTTTGTAATAGAATGTTTATTAATAAATGCATCCATGTGACACGGAGTCATAAAGTGTCTAAAGTGAGGTCTCCCTGGGGTTAATCCAAATTAATGATTCACTAAATGCTTTAGGGAATCTGACATGAGAAGGGATGTATGTATTAAGCCATTAATACCATGTGCCACTCTAATCAGCCGACATGCAGCATGATGTCGACCACGATGGACTGTAAGCGAGAGGCCTACATCTGTCCCACTTTTACCAGATAATGCTTAAAACTCCATGTTTATCACATTTCACTGCCCCTCATCCCCCGTCTGATTTCACAGTTTTATTAGTCACTGGAGCAAACTAATACATGACGGAGAGGCGCTACGGAAAGAAAGCACTGTTGTGGTGATTTAATTAAACAGAAAATGTGTTTTAATGAGCTGGGTTTAAAGCCCCGAGGCTTTGGTCATATTAAGTTGTGATTGTTTTATATAGATTTGTTTTTGACACATTTACAAATCAGAGTTATGTTTGCATCGTAGTCAGACAAAAAGCCTCCGGATACAGTTTTATTCTTCAAGTTTTGCTTTGTAAACCACCGTTACTGCCTGCTGTGAAATCTCAATCAGGATCAAAAGACGACGTCATATCACAGCTTTCCTGTAAATATTCCAAGCTCTCGTGTCAATGTGGACAAATAAGGCATGAAACATCACGCAGATTATATTTTACAAAGTCACTCAGTAACACACACACACACACTTCTTACTGTACGTCATGCTAGCTTCTTTTTTTGGTGTCATGACACGACATGCAGCTCTTATCCACTCTAAAGCTCTGAGATGAATATTGGATGTTTCCATTTAAATTTGTCTTGTCCCCTGTCGCTGTGACACTGCTTATAACGGTTTAACACTTTCATTTCACATGGATAATTAATGCTGGGTGACTGTCATGCAGATGTAAAGAGCTACTACTGTAACGCCAAACTGTTGTTGCTCTACATTATCATTTACACACACACACACACAGCAGAACGTGCACAGGACACGGCAGCTTCTGTGGAACGAGAACTACTTTGTTCTGTGTTTTAAAAACGCTGCATATTCCAGCAGGCGTTTATTCTCATATGTTTCATCCTGCATCTTTTATAGACACATCAAGTTATATCAACCCCTACAGTTGGGACTTCCATCTCTCTCTGTTCCTCTGTCATTTACCATTTCCTCCTCCTGTTTCCCCCCTGCTTCCATTATAAATTCCAAATGGCACTCGTGTCCTTGGGCTGCTCTTCACTGTGTTTGTTGTGTTGTACGAAGAGTTGAGGAGGTTCGAGAGGCTCCGTGTAGAACTCGTTCTTGTCATATTTATTCCAAAATGGCATTACTCGTGATGTTGGATATGTTTGCTATAAATATGATGCACTTTTACTTTCTCTCATTGCTCTTACACTGATACAGAATGTATTCCTGTCCTTGTGGTTAATAAACGTGAGACCCTTTCTGAGCTGTGGTCAGCCTCAGATAGTGACCACCTCTGCATTTAACACTGTATGACCAGTGTATTTAACTGTTACTTAACCAGGAAAGAGTCCACGAGAGTAAAAACCCTTTTCACACAATAGTCCTGGACAAGAAGGGCAACAGCACCAATGATGAAGACACACAGTTATAACATGAGCAAAACTAAACAGGAACGTATACGATTAAAATCTGATGTAAATGTAAATTTACAACGTAAAATAAAATTTGGTTCACAACACTCAATGAAATTAACTGTACATTTTCAATAGTTCTGCACTTTAACAAGGTTTAATACCATGTTAACTAGTCATATAGTTGCTAGTGATTTAGCTCACTTTAGTAAATTAAATTTAAATAATCACATATATTTGACAATTTACTTAACTTCATTTAAGAGAATGCTCAGCAACACTGGTGATTTACACTGAGTCTACAACCACTTTATTCATACATTTTGCAACAAACCACTTAGTGGTGGTTAAGCTGAACTGCGTTCACGTGAGAGGGATATATATACTGTATATCGTCAGGACATTTTAATGCTCCATTTTCAGATTAAAGGGTTCAAACAGTGACCTGTTACAGATGGATAGCACACATAATACAGAAACAACACACAGAATACTATACAAAAACAACACAGCATACTATACAAAAACAACACAGAAAACTATACAAAAACAACACAGAATACTAAACAAAGACAACACACATGACAATGACATATGACATGCGTGACATTTGTGATTTCTATCTCAGTCTAACACCTGTGAGGATGTCCTTTATCTGTGCGTGTGCTGTATTATACCTACCCCAATGTCTTTGTTGGTCATGTGGCTTGTTGGCTGCTAATGACCTGTGATCCCAAGGATGGCAGTATTTAGATCATCAACCATACAATTTCTAAACCTTATGTTATTGGTTAATAAAAAGAACAGAACAACAGACGATATTGCAGTTTTTCCACCTCAGGCAGTGTCACATTTTCTGCATTTCTGCTAATAAACAACAATGATTGTAATTATTCACCTATCACCAGGGTGAGTGCAGTTGTTCAAAAATAATGAGAATGTCAACTACTAGTCAACTTGGTGGTTATTTTCTTTTATTGCCTGTGAGGGAGGAACAACATCAGACCTTGGTTTGCCCAGAGAGCACGTAAAAAAAGTTGGTCCCACTTCATCTGAAGCGCTGTGTTCACTGCTGTATACGACTCCATCAACAACCGTCACGTCTCTGTCTTTGTCCGGCGGCTGTTTGACATTCTGTGTAGAGGAGGTTACCTTGCAAACAACATTAAAAATAATGTGATCCCATCAATGACCGTTCATGTCAGTCAACACAGGTCCGTTCTTTTCTGCAGCAGCCAGCAACTTTAAATGCAGCAGCCAAACGTTTTGGCTCGGCGTGTACAGGCTCTGGTTTCACCGCTCTCTGCAGATTACATGCATGAGATGTAAACAGTGATAAGCAAATGTTTCAATCCCTAAGAGTTTGCAGGTGGATGTTGTAGTGGTGGTGAAGCGGAAAATCATACGGCAAAGCGAAAATGGCAGGGCAACAAAGACTGCCAGAGAAATGGAGATGGGCGGAGCTGCAGTTTAAATAGGCCTCCATGTTTGATGGTGTGTTCGATGGCGAGTGCTACAGAAAGTAAAGGCATGTCATTCATGTTTTGGTAACGTATCTCTAGTTATCTGCCTGGACTAGTTTGCCAAGTTTCTACATTTAAAAAGCCCAAAAAGTGACGTATCTGACAGTTCAGGACTCACTATCACACCCAGAGGAGTGAACTGTACATTACAGCTCAGTCACAACCTACTTCAGCCACTCCAGGACAGGAGCTCCTCTATCTCTCATTAGGCCAAACTGAAGTAAGAAGTAAAAGTAAGAGCACCACGTGTCCACCCTCCCATGGCAGAAACTTACCCATCACTCCCAGGAGCTCTCATTACTTCTCATACCACGCCCTCTGTCCCCCGGCCACTCTGTTAAAGTCAGCCAGCTCCATCCATCACATCCATCGATCCCGCCCTCCCCCGGTGTGGTACCTGTCTCCTTTTGAGGCTAAGTGGAAAGGATGGCAGAGCAGCCATGATATTTCAGCTCCCCACGTGACGGCCCGGTTCCTGAAGGATCTTCCAAGGTGAACCAGCGCCCGGGCCCCCGTGTAGTAAATCTAAATAAAGAAACTGGTCCTGGGGGGAATTACCTGCAATCTGATTTTAGTAACTGGACTTGAAAGTCCTAATCTGTGCTTTCAATGCTTTTCACAAAAGTGTTTTATATTTTTGCTTTAACCAGTAGCAGCAACGACAGATTTAGATGTCAGAGCAGAGCCAGCATCATCACTGCGGCTTAAGATTCAGCACTGATGTTTCACAGAGCAAAACACAAAAATCTATTTAAAGAGATGTGATGTTGTGTCACAGTGAGTAGAGCTGTTCTTGACTTTGATCCCATTACTCAGAATTTTTTTTTTTACAGTCAGAACACGAAACTCGAGCCTTTAAATATCTTTTCTTTGAAGAATCCAGAGTAGTTTGGTCGTCACAGCAGACGTTCTATAAGAATGAATCAACCATCTGTGGCACTGTTTTATTGCATCTATTCAAACATGTTATCAGTGATAAAAGGTACCAACTAAAGTGAATTACAAAATCTGTGAAGTGCACAGCAGTGTTCCTAGCAGCCAATGAAATGTCAGGTCTGTTGAGATTTTAATAACGTCAAACATATGTAATGAGCTGCGAATTGAACCTTGGTCGCAAGAATGGGTATTTTACATGAAAGCGCTACATCATCGTCTTGGACCTTAGTTCTTTGTCCTTAAAAATGATAGAATCAGTGAAAGCAGCATAGTTTTGATGTGGTCGGTTTTCGTTTCGCCTGATCTTCACTGACAAAAATGCATCTCAAACAGGATTTCTTCTCCTGTAAAATGTTCTGAAGTGGTTCTGAAACATTTCTGACTCTTTCATCATCTCTGAGTTTCTCGTCTCTTTTTAAAAAGATTTTTGGACTGTTGTTGCTACTTTGGTATATTTTGAAACAAGTTTCAAAAAGCTAAGAGAAGTAATGTTGTTACTTTGTGGAATTTATTATAATGTTGGATTTCAAAAACACAAGAAAAACTGAAACGTTTCATCAGGATCTGTTCTGATTACACGATCAACTAAATATGAGTAAAAACACTGTGACCAATCAGTTTGGTTTAAATGTAATATTTAGGCAGAGTTAATTATTATAAAGGCAGTGGGTGGTTTATATTTGACCAAAGTTTGATTCAGTTTGGTGACCAAATTTGACCAAAGTTTGATTCAGTTTGGTACAGAGCCTTGCTTTCTGTTCAGCGCTGGTTTTAAGGTTTAGTTCACTGCAGCATTCAAACCTGACTCTTCTGGTACAAAATAGACGAAGTAAACAAAGTAATATTTCTGACTTGTTCCAAGAGAAAGTATATTTTTGTGCTCACATGTTCTGACTTAAACATAACATTCAGTCCTTTAACCTCGCTGTATCTTAACAATGGCTCTCATATATTATGTGTAATTTCTGAAGCAGCAACTTAAATGAGAGGTAACAAAACAAAGATGGAGACAGACACGTCCTCTGAGTCTATTTCCCTCTCCTATCGTATGGCCATAAGTGATGGAGACGGGTCTGTCTGTCAGGAGCCTGCGTCTCCCACCGGTGCACTATTTATAATTAAGTGTGATTTTTAGCATCAGCAGACAACAGGAAAAGCAGTCGTACAGTCTGTTTCCTGTTGTCTCTACACAATCTGTTGTTTTTAATTTCAAACCTTCTCTGCCAATTTGGAGTAAAAAAAAGGAAAAAAAGAAACAGATTTAGTGTAGCACTGATCTGCCCTCGGAATGATTTGAAATGCTTATTAATTTTACTACCTTATTAAATCAAATTGATTTCTTTAACAGTTGGCGCTGCTACATGGCAACTCGTGGGACTGAACTACTTAAAAGTGTCTAAAAATAGCAGCATAAACAGCCAGTGACAGACAGTGTTTAATTAAGTACAAAGAAAGCATTACATTCACCGACTCAGTGACCAGAACTGACAGGTAGTCACTCACACAAAACAGAGCAGAAATATACTGAGGATGGGAGAGGCAACATTTACATTTATTAGTCTTGTTTCTGACTGGTGTGGTTGAAGTGATGGCAGATGAGAAACTGATCCTGGATCTGATTCTCTGCTGAGTCTGTACATGTAGCTGTCGGCAGCGTAACAACGCAGAGGGGAATCAGATAAATAAACCCACATGAAAGACTGTGGTGCAGATACAATCCTGGAGTCATTAATTCACTTTTGTGCAGATGAGAGTTTCACACAAAGAAGTGTGGGAGAACATTCAAATCAAACGGTGAATTTCTTGCTCTGAGGTCAGAGAACTGACTCTTATAAAGTTTGGCCACTCATTTGTGTTGTCCTGAGTTCACTGCCCTGAAAACAAACAGCACAGTCGGTCTCTAAGCTAGGGACCCACCTCCCATGTCCCACTCTTGTGGTGATCACAACCTTCCCGTCATTGGGTCAGGGTGTGGTCACTGCCTTTGTTTTTATTGCTGAAGAAGCCTCTTGGATGGAGCATTGAAACGTCTTGCAGATAGGTTTTGTTGTGGTGATGTTTGTATGGTGATGGTAGAGCAGATGGAGGTGCAATGGCTCCAAAATAATTCCAGTATTCAAAGTAAGACAAAGGACCTTGCACTCATTCGTGATCCATTTCAGGAGGAAATCCCTGAACCTCCTGGAGGATATTTGCTCAGTAAAAAGCGTTCTCTCTGAGGTACATACTGTATGTCCTTTTATGGTCAGATCTGCCACGTGGGGCACAGTATGGTGCAGGAATTCACTTATGGGATGGGAATGTTGGGAGTCTCCATGACTTTGCCTGAGGCTGATGGATGTGGAAAAGTGTGGCCCTGCATGTGGTTTAAAACCTGGCAAGTGAGAGAAGCTTATTGTTCTGCTGTGGAAAAACCCTGCGCACTCAGCTGTGTTTACACCCCTGAGAATGAGGCTGCTGCTGCTGCCGCTGCTGCTGCCGCTGCTGCTGACACGCCTTTGCAGATCCTTCAACTCCCCCTGTTCTGAAAACAAGGGGCAGAATTGGGAGACAAAGCAACACCATTCAGTTCCTCTCTCCTTGTCCTCTGTGACGCCGTCTTCCAATTAGCCACACGGCCACTGTCGAGGTGAGATAACAATAGAGGTGTGCGTATCCCCTAAAGAGCTCACTAGAGACCTTTATTACTGCATTGATGTCTCCTACATGTCACCGCTGCCCTGGCTCTCCTGGCAGCGTGCCGCCACAGTTTATGTGAGGGGGAATCACCACAGAGGCTGTAAATTCAAAAGTGGAAGAAAACAGCAGGACACGACATTAAGCTGAGTGCTACATGCTATAATTAGTGAGATGCTGGAATGAAGACGCGGAATGTGTGAAGTACAAAAAGTCGAGTGACAATCCAGTACAAGAACCAATATAAAGTGAAAACATTTCACAATCCAGTACAAAGAACCAATATAAAGTGAAAACATTTCAAACCAACAGTAGTTGTAAATACTTGTTTTAGCACATGTGCCTGCAGATAATTTATCCTTCAGTTTGTTTGTTTTTCATAAATGCTCTACCCACAAATGTGTGTAAAACACAACAGTACAACATTACAACAAGAAATACAGACAATCTACATATTGCATTTTTACACACACACAGGTGTTAACGTTAGCTCGTATCCCATAGCACCACAGGTTACATAGTAAAATGAGAAAATACTGGGGGAATGAATCCCAACTAACTCAAGGAAAAACTCGTAAAAACTGAGCACTAAACGTAGTTTACATTATGTGCAATACTGTTTCTATTAAATAATGTCAGTTTGGGTGTCTGACTTATTACGAAAATGTATTTTTACCCATTTTAACCCCAGTCTTGTTACTTCAAGATAGAAAAATACACACACTAAAAATAATAGTGTCTAATGAGAGACAATGCTGGGTTTAATGTTTGCTGGATTCTGTTAAAATCAAACGACTTGACTGTCACGCACCATGACACTGATTATATCACCACCTGCAGGGGAGGTGAGGGAGGCACGTGCTTTGTGTTCATTAGAGAAAGAAAAAAGAATAAGCATAGTCTTTAAATACCCCAGTGGCCAATAGAATAATGTATAAAAAGAGTTTGTGCTGGTGTGAAAGACAATGATGCCCCATAGACAGAATATCCAAAAAAATGATGTAGTTCACAGTACGCTGCAGAGGTCATGTAGAATCTTTTTTTTTTGTAACAAATTTTGGTAGCAGCTCTTTGTGTGTAGACGATTGTGTAAAAATAGACTGTTTTTAATTCATGTTTATGGTGAATCATTAATTTCATGTAATCAACCATAGTGACAACCTATCAAAATGCTCTAATTATGGCTGTAGATAATTTAGGACTGTTAGTGGACAAAACCTGAACCAGTAGTTATTGATTGCACTAGTTACAACGGGACGCTACAAGAACATACAGAGGTTTAGAGTCACATCAAATATATATTTTTTTTATGTTTTTCAAGACTTACTTAAATATATAAATTACAATAGTATTTTTTTTTTTTTTTGAAAATTACGTTTTTATTTCTGAATCCATCCATATAATTTTAATGTCCACCTAGTGGCTCGAGACTATTCACCTTAATAAAATGTAGTCTAGAAAGAGTTGAAAAATGTCTTTAAATCAGACTTGAAGTGTCTGATTGCATTTAAAAAAAATCTTTTTTCCATATCCTGATAAAATGGTCCACACAGAGCTTCTAAGCCTTTATGTTTCCTGACTGTAAAGCTCTTTGAGTGATGCTCTCGAGTAAATGGATATAGGGTCACTACTACTGCAAAGCCAGGGTCAGGGTCTCAAAGAGCCACAGTCTGTGAGTGAGTGGTCATAAAACACCACAGGCTTCTGTTTCAAATGTCCCAGCTGTCACTGAAATACTGGTCCTCTTCTTCCTCGTCCTCCTCATCCTCCTCATCATCATCAGTCACATTTTTCATCAGGTCGTCATCTGTTAGGGCATTCACTTCGTCTTCGTCTTCTTCCTTGAGTTGTGCGAGCATGGTCTGTAAAGTGGCTTTCACCTTCTGGACTTCCTTTTCGAGAGACTGTGCAGGGAAGGTTAAGGGAGACTTCTGAAACACATGTTCACCGTGCGTTACTAAACCAGTGACGGAACATACAGAGGTCCAGTGGTTTGGGGTCACTTGAAGTGTATGTTGGCAGGTGTATTTATTCCTTTAGTACTTTCTATTGTGCGAGCTGAGCTGTCATTTATCTTGAAGAAGACAGTTAGTAGTAAGAGGACATGACTCACTATTGTAAATAAGGACATTTTTTTCTGTTACAGAATTTACTGAAACACAGTAAATTCTCAGTCATCAAAATGTTGAATTCATAGATTTAGCTTTTCATCTGGACATAATTTAAGTTTTGTAACAACATTTGTGTGTTTTACAAGGATGTTGTTTGTCACTGTGAATACATTTTAGCATTTGTTGATTTTATACAGTAGCACCCCCTGTAGGGGAGTTAGGTAGTGCTACATCTTCTGTGTTCACAGTTACAGTTACTTCATCTTAAAGACTGTTCAGATTATGTAAGAGAGTACCTTAGAGTCACAGGTTTGTACTTCTAAAAACATTCCAGCAGACGAATACGAGGGACACTGTGACATTGGTGGCTGTTAGCAGTGGAATGGTATTATCAGGGGTCTGCCATGACCATATAAGGACTCTACAGTTTGGCCCCCTCAAAAACTGTATAGCAGGGACCCAGTTCCTATTTACTATTCATGAGTTAATCTCATCTTTGGGGCTGGGTGGCGGGGCGGCGACCCAAGCAAACAGACTGTCCCTTTAAATAATTCATAAAGCATCAATGAAATGGGATGGAGGCTGTCATCAGTGCGGGGGTTGTTTAACCTGCTCAAATTAATCTAGCCACTGTTCAACCTAAACGGCAAATCAAAGGGCTGGCTTTGGTGGCAGATGAGGACCGATGGCTCGTTTTACTCCCTGAATGGACACAGATTGTTCTCATTCATAATTAAGCAGCCCTTAAAGAGCTTCTGCAGGGGAAGGGGTGT
>NC_024318.1:13683500-13701442 GCF_000523025.1 Cynoglossus semilaevis | reverse complement strand
GGCAGCCTGATCGATCTGGTCAGATGTGGACTAGGTTTCAGACAGAGAGTGCCCCAACTGTTGCTCTCAACGTTTGTCTAGGATTCAATTAAGACCAAAGTCGATGAGAGATTTGATCTACCCGTCACTATGGCAACAGCCCCGTCATCTCATGTTCCATTACTGTTCAATTTGAGCAACACAACAGAACAGAACTCTTGGTCCACTCGAGTGTCCATGGTCGCGTTTGCATACAGTGATTGCTTTGACTTAAAAAAAAAGGCCTGATAAGTGACATGTGGAGACATGGAGACAGAGAGACAGGCCAGGCTGTGTTGATGACGTACAGCAGCGGAGACGCTGAGCTGACCTCTGACACCACAGAAGACTTGAATCTCTAATCAGACATGACATCAGTCCAAACGCAGCTCAGTACACAGTACAGGAAATACAGCAGGGGAGAGGACAGTACTTTTAGACGTCTTAAAAACACACTTACACATTGTCCACTGTACTACTACTGCTAGGTACTGGATCCAAAACTTTTATCACTCCTATTAATTCTACTGTACTCAGACTAATCTTTGCCTTCACTGCAACTTTTCTCGCTACTTTTTTCACCACTACAACATTTACTTTTTTCTTCTACTGCTTAATCATCGTTTTCAAACTAACAGTACTTTTGTTACAACGGATACTTCTTCATTGCTACTTGTACTTCTACTACACTTCAAGTTGCCCCGACTGTACCATTTAAAGCCGTAACTATAAAGGTGCTAAAAATATACACAGGTGACCAATAATATATGACTTCACCCAAAGCTAAGGTTGATGGTTTCTGGTTTTCTTTCTTCAAATGTGTAATTTCATGTTGAATTATTCTCCCCTGTCTGTCTTAATAAGCCCACACTTTAGAGGGCAAGTGTGAATCAGGGAAAAAGCCACTAATCTTTCCGCAATCAGCTTTCTAATTAGCACGGAAAATGATGTATTCAGACCTGTAATCAGCTTTAACAGTTTCATCCCAGTCATTAATATGGATATTGCAATTTCCTGCGAGTGGGTATCAAAGAGGAGGAGGAGGAGGAGGAGCGGTGAGGAGAGGATGGGAGGGTCAAAAGGCAGATGGACATTAAGATAAGACGGGAGCAGAGTCATTCCGCTGACATTCCTTGGTCTGCTGTTTTTGTCTGCCAACTTTAATCTTAGCCCATGGTGACTGTCAGACCAGATCAGTGCCTCTCTAATAACCTTGCTCAGACTTTAACCATTCCATTTTCCAGAAGGCACGTTCAGCCTGTCAAGACGAATCCTCTGATCGCAGTTTTATTTTAATTCTCCCCCTAAATGGACCTTTAATGTCAGATAAAATGAGCATTTTGGTCCCTGAAAAAATAAAAAGTAATTCATCCAAAGATTACGTCATTCAGGCCAAATGTAATTTGGAAGCTGAGGAAACGAGGACTTTGAGATGGACGAGACAGGAACACACACACACACACACACAGATAGACTTTAGATGATAAATGGAAAATCAGAGGGCATTGAAAGGATATGGGTGAGGGCATGATCCTGGTTTAGTATGGCCGTTTGCAATTCATCTTCCAACATCATTAGCCTGTCACTGATGAGTTCACATCGCTCTGTCAGGTCTGCATCCTCAGCCTCGCTGCATCCATCCTGGCAGTAATGACAAACAAGGGAGAGAATTATGGGTGACTAAAAAAAGTGGAACAGCTAACAGAAATGTGTAAAATTCAAGTTTTTCTCCTGGGGATCAATCCATTTTTTAATCACACAATTTGTAAATTAGTGAAGAAAGGGAATCTATGTCGCCTGGAAAAATAGTAAACAAACAGTAAAAATCAATATTACCTGTAAATGTTGCACATAAAGAGAAAAAAATCAAACGACTCTGTGAGAGATGAAAGGATCGGGGTTGAACTAAAATTTAGGGCCAGATTTATAAAATAATAATAGTAATAATTAAAAACTCTTACTTATTACTTTATACAAAAAAAAATAACTACAGTGGGCAGATCCTGGCTTAGCTTCAAGGCATGAATATTACTGCAGACAGGTGATGTGCTCTTGTGATATTTGATTCTGGCATATGTGTGTGCAAATGAAAGTGTGCCTTTATTACTGTATAGTTCACCAACGCCAAGTCTGAGTAGACTGTCAGAAAGTAAAGTAATAACCTCATCTTTATGAACTGATGTTAGCTGGAAGTGCTGCAGTATATATACTGTATATATATGTATATAGATATATAATCATACTGTGTTATTCACATTAATAATGAAAAAACAGTTCTCAAATGAAAATAATGAGTTAGCAGCACAGTTTTTTTGTTTGTCAGTCCCTATGGAATAATGTTTTTTTGTGAGCTGACATAGAAACTAATTTGAAATCACAGCTGGACAAAAAGCTTCGACAGTGGCAGTTCAGGATTTGAGTTTTACCGAGTACTGGGCTTGTGAACTGGATTTTAGCAGACAATATGTTCAAAGTCGTCCCCAGGGCTACATCGGCATGCAGCCGAAGAAAAACGTCATGTATTTGATCGCAGTAACACACCAAACCACCGTGAGCAGTGCAGCTGCAGATCACCTGAGGATGCTGCCGGGCTGACTGTGTTACTTGGAGATCGGTGCAGGAGCAGAGAGCAGTACAGCTTTCATAGAACAGAGCTGGCCATAATTAGAACAGGCCCCTTTGCAGACGGTGTGTCCTACTTTCTTCACACTTGTCAGGCATAGGACACGCGCACACACACACACACAAAGTGCACACACCAGGCAAATAGACACACTAAGAAGCACACACACCCTGCGCTCTAGTCACACAACACATAGAGAGAGTCCAATCTGAGTCATAGCTGCAGGTAGGAAATATCAACTCCCTGTAGCTCAGAGGTGTCAGAACAATCACAGGGAAGGGTCCGTGGTCAGTCCAGGGAATAGTCGTTCGCCTCCAGGTGACGTAACACTGAAAAAGGAAATGCACAGCGAGGCAGCAGGCCTGAGGTGGGACTCTGTGTACAAGTCGTCCCAAATGCAATTTAGGAATTAAGTGGGTCTCAGTGACAGGGCGTGCAAGATTTGTTTTTGTCTCTGAGGCTCTTATGAACAGAGCAGCACTATCATCAGACCGCGGTCAGGTGTCATCTTCTCTGATCCCCGTCTGCCCGCACAAAGGAGAAAGAGAGTCAATTTAAAGATTCACTGAGCCGTTTGTTTGTCAAGGTCTTCAGAAGATAAAAGCTTTGTGTTTGTCCAGCTGATTGATTCTATACGTCGCAGCCTGCAGTCAGCTTCAGTAAAGTCAATACAGGTACTCAAGTTGAGAAAAAGAAAACAATCACTGTGAGAAATGACACTGTGGAAAACAGGCCTGGCAGTTTGTTAACAACCTGGTACACAAGGCTTTTAAAATGCTGCTAAAAAAAGAAGAAGAAGCAGAAGAAGAAAGCTTTTCCTTCACTGTTGGTGTTGATCAAAACAACATGAATGACTCCTCTGCTGCGTACGTCAAGAAAACACAGGAAATAAGATTTAAACAACGTGTCACAGGTTTTTTCTTAATCGGAGACAAAAGAGAAATTGTGATTTTTCTGACATTTTTCCTCTTCCTGCTCCTTTAAGAAGTCGCTGGAGTAAATTACTGCCACCCTCTCAGCGCTCGTCAACAACCATCCTTATTTTCTTCACCATTTACTCTTCCTATGAACTTCCACTGCTTCTACTAGTGCTGTTTGGGCCGACTCTAGTGTGCTGTGTGCCCCACTGCTTGTCATAAGTGTACCACTGCTGTAACGCTTGAATGATAACAAGCCTCCAGTCACTAGGTGGCAGCAACTCATACAGTGGTTTGTACAGATAAATATATACGTTATCAGGTTGTCAATAGTATTTCAGTTCGCGGGGGTTTGGGTCGTGGGGGCGTAGAAACATTTCTGTCCCCAAGGGGGAGCATGAAAGTCATTGAGAACCACTGCTCTATAGAAATACTATAGTGTTTGATTCTACAGTTAAAGCAGGTTATAATGAAACAGGGGACACACACACTTTTCACTTTTCCTTCTTCAATCAAAAGTAGTGCTAAACTTGAACATTAAAAGTCGCCTTATGACATAATAAAGAGCTAAAGGTCTAAAAGCAGGTATTCAAATTGCACATTAAAGAAGTTTTTATCATTCAACATCTACAGTGGTTAATGGTTAAAATAAAAATGTTGAATGGTATGGTTTTTATAGGCTGGATCATTTGATTTTACACTACGGTGATTATCCCTTTATACTGAGTGTCCAGTGTATTGTGTGTGAGTGGTGTAATGCTACCACAGCATCTCATTAGCATTAGCACTAGCACAGGTGAGCTAAAGTGAACTGTTCCGAGTCAGGGAGCAGCGTTAAACGCTCAGACTCTTAATGACCAAGTTAAGTGTCGGTGTCCAAGTTGAACAACTGGTCACAGTGTTGGTCAAATACGGCTTCACATTTAGTGAAGGCCACAGTGAGCGACATGTTAGCATGTGTGTTAATGAAGCTTTTACACAGACATGAGTGTGTATTAGCAACACAGCTAGTTTGTCTTTGTGCTAAATCTCAAATAACCTCCACTACACTATGTTTTGTTATTCTTGCCAGGGAAAGTTGATTTACAATAAATTATTAATTTTCTAGTTTATACCGTATTTTATATCTACCTAAATTCAGATATTATTGGCTTGTATTTATTTACACTAATGCAGCATTACTGTATATTCAAATACAGAGACATTCCCAGTTGAATACTCCCTAATTAACATGTACACTAGCAGCTATTACATCACTAAGACATTGGCCTTTGTCATCCAGCCGTGTGAACATTTACATGTGATTTAAATCACGGAGATACTACCAGAAGAAAAAGCGACTCAGCAAACTTCTAGCCTCGACTGCAGGCTGTAAAGAAGGATTGTGCTAACTCAGATAGGCTACAAGAAAAGGTTTAGATCAGTATTGATCAGACTGTCAAAGGAGACACCGTGTGACCTAAGGCTAATTAATAGATTCTCCTGTGTGGCGGTCAATCCCCCGTCGGAGCGCTGTTTACACTGCAAACAACCAGTGGTGCTGTGTGTGTTAGCAGAACCTACCTCTGGGTGATTATCCTCCATACAGAACAGGAACTCCTCCAATTTCTGCAACAAAAGACAAAACATATGTTAATGCGAAACAGTCAGAAAAAGTCCTCATGAATAATTGAGGCTTCAATTAGTCTGTGTACTGTGTACTGCATGTGTGTTGCATCTTCGCAATGAGACGAGGTCGTAATTATTCTCCACCAAGACTGACAGGTAGAAAATGGATTAACAGTCTCATCTGCTCCGCAGGTTTCTTTGTTACAGCACAAAGTATATAATTGTACATTCTTCACTGGGGATAGAGGTAATTACTGCACCTCCGGGAGGTAAGCAGTGTTTGTGGCTTTGGGGTAAGTACATGAGGAAGCAGGGTAACAATAAATAAAAATCAACAACACTGTAATTATTTTTTTTCTTTCTCATTAAAAAAAACAATAAACGTCATTTTTTTATTGTTCACTGTTGGTCATTTAATTTTTATCTATACCTCATAGGAATAATTGTTTTTTTGACCAGTCACACAACGGCCTAAACTTAAGTTTTTACACCAGACGAAGATTCACTTCCATTTTTTTCTTTCTGCACACCATAGTTCTGTTTGATGGACCTCATCCTGATTAGAAACATCCCTGCAGTAGGTTAGAAGGTCAGACTGGTTCGATCCCTGGACTTTCTGCAAGGAGTTTGCATGTTCTCTCCGTGTGTTTTCTCCAAAATACCTTGGTCCAGATTAAGGGTTAGTTTGATGTTGGACGCTCAGGTACGATGGTGGTTTTGAATGCTCCTGTGTCTGTATGTGTGGGGTGCACTCTGCACCCGCCTCACCCACAACCCTGCAAAGGATTAAACCTGAGAAAATGGATAATGGATGGATGTTCATAAAAACTGTGGTGAGCAGCAGAGTAATAGAAGTAATAAACTGTGGAACTCACTGTCAGAATGGAAGCGCTCAGTTATTAAGGAATATATATGCAGATTCATATTGCCCTGCTCTGCACATACACCTGATCTTTGGCATACCGACAGAGAGCAGAGAGCAGCCAAAACTGTTTTTGTGAAATATGAATACGTAGTTGGTTTAACTTGAACCTCATGGACGGAACGTACATTAAGAAAACACAAAATCTCCAGAGGCTCCAGAATTCAAAGTCTGAATGCTGGACTTTGCTAAAAAAAAAAAATCAACACAATCATTTCTACATATGGAGTTAAAATCAGAAACCTGCACATTTTTAACCAAAGGTCAAAAATTATTTTTCAGCTGAAATATAAAGCTACTAACAATATGACCTAATCACTTGATTAGGTGCCTTTTTAGAACCTGGTGCTTTTAATTATCCCCTAATGTGTCCTAATGAAGGCTATTGTGCTAAAACAGTTAGGTTTTCAATCTCTAAGATATTCGAGACAATTTTCTCATTTTTCTTCAGCAGGCTTTTTTTTTTAAACAACCCCTTATTTTTACAGACCTTCTTTTGAGATTATAAGTACAGTCATTATTGTGATTTCTGAAAAGGCTCTGCTCCTTCCACTGATGAGCACCTAGGTCTCTGGTCATTTTGCGACCCAGGCTAGCACTTTGTTTTGAATTTGACTTTTTTCATTACCTAACCAATTCTTCATTTTAACAGAGGCTTTAAAAAAGAAAAAGAAAAAAACAAGCTGGTCTTTTCTATAGGAAAAAAACTACGAATAAATTACACAAAAAAACTTTTAAAATGTTGAGCCTTCTAAAAAGACATTTTCTAGCAGATACAGAATTTAACAATCATTCAATGTTTTTTTTTTTTTTTTGGCAAAATCTACAGTTAAAAAGCAAAACAAGGGGTTAGGGTTAATACAACTGAGAGGGGAATAAAAGACAAAGGGATGACTGCCTCACCTTTTAGTTGTTAGGAGGGGCCGAGCTTTAGGAGCATAGAGAGGGAAGCAGAAGAGAAACAAAGGCAGGGAGAAAACAGATCCATGCAGTTTGTAGAATTTGTAGATTTCAGACAAGGCAGAATAAATCAATACAAAGACTATATTTACGGACAAACACAGGAAAATGGCGGTTAAAACAAAAGGGAACAACCGAGCATGTCAATAAAAACTCACAGCCTCTAACTGGAATGTATTTACAGGGAAGAGCATCCGTTAAAACCGTCTCCCAAACATCTGCTACTGGCTACAGTCCAATCAAAGTAAATAAACCAAGGCATCAGCTGTCGTTGGAGATTCTAGGTTAAAATCACAATCTGGGACAGACCTACCCAAATATAGACCCGCATAAAAAAACACACATTTATGACATGTGTGCTGTTTTATTTTTTATTAATGCCGGCTCTGTTGGCTTTGTTCCGATCTTAGGCGAGTATGTCAGACGATGTGGGCGGAGAAAAGTGTCAGGAAAGAGAATAAAAGTCCGACTCGGCCCCGAGGCAGTAGACCTCAACTCAGTGTGAGCACACACACTTTCCCACATTCCCTCTAAGTGCATGCAATCAGGCAGAAACACAGTCTTAAATCTGCACTCTGTAAAATGAAACTCTTAAAGGAAGCCAAACTGTTTCCAAATGGTTGACTCTCCTCACGCCCACATTTCCCTTGGTTTTAGAAATGCCTCCCAGCCAACGTGCTAACAGACGGCTGCTCATCTCGCCCTAATCCACACCCTTTCTATACTACAATAACAGCTGATAATATATTATCTTCATTTACGTGCTAGCCCTGATAAAGCTGGCAGACATTACCCGAGGTCACATCTTAACTATCCAGGGAAAGAACAAAAATAAAACCCAGAGAATATTAAAACAGGCTGTTGTTGGTTGACCTTTTGTAACGCTAACTTGACTCCTGCTATTGAAAAGCTTCAATCTTTGATGTTCATGGTCTCAGAGGTTCTCCAACAACAAATAACAATTATTCCTGCACCAATTAGTCATGCATGTTACCTTTGTGAACTCCGAGTTCTGTAGGTTGGCATCAGGGCACCAGCGACCTCCTAAGGCCGTCAGCATAGCACAGTCTTCCTCCTCTTCTTTGGTGGATGGCTGAGCTGGAGGTGCAGCAGCAGGGCGAGGAAGAGGAGGAGGCAGGTCATCCACCTCGGCTCCCCCGCAGCTGGGGGTCCGCAGCTGGAGCCCTCGTAAGAAAAGGTGACAGGCTTCCAGGTCAGCTTCCCAGATCCGCTCCAAACCCGGACAACCGAAACTGCAGGAAAAGACAGGTGTGAAGATAGTGTCCAGTGAAGTAATACTGAATAAATATATTTAATCTATAATTGTAAAAACACATAATATAATGTAAACTAAAGTAAAAATGAATATATTAAGCAGTAGTTTTGTGAAGACTCTCAACATTAAAGCATGGAAAATAACTGTTTTGTGTGGGAGTAACTGGAGAAAAGTTAACTTCACTCTTTACACTGGTATTAAAGTTTAACATGTATATTTAAAGGGCATTTTTTCCATGACCTTTTTGTGAATCTGTAATGAAGTGTTACATATATTTATTTATTAAGTATGAAAATGCTCTTTATAACACCACTGTATAATATAAGTTATAAATAAAAGTATGTTTTTGAATAAAATATATAAATAAGTTAAATACGTGTAATCAGTGCTAATGCTGAGCTGAGATGCTCATGGCTACGATGAAAACCTTTTACTGAAGGTTGGAATTTTGAGGGTGTCAAGTCAAATGTCAATGTCAAAACCTGTGTCAGTAGGATGTATTATCCCTGAGGGTAAATGTGTTTAACAGCCAGCAGAGAATAAATCATTCTAAATAAACAGAAGAACACACACACACACACACACACACACACACACACACACACACACACACACACACACACACACACACACACACACACACACACACACACACACACACACAGCAGCAGCACTTACAGCACTTACAGCATTGACATTTTACAGAAACAGATAAGTTGTTCAGAGGCTGATGGTGACTGGGACAGATGAACTCTGTACCTGTTTGTCCTACACTGGTGTACAGTACACTGGGCCCATATGGAAGCAGTTTGTAATAGGAGTGCAGCGGAGGACAGGGGAGGACAGGGGAGGACAGGGGAGGACGGGTCTGTAAGGATTGACCTGACCTCAGTGCTGGTACTTAGGTCGTACTCAGTGTCTACAGCATTGTTTCCCAAAGACTGGGTCACCAGGTGGGTCGCATGTTTCCCTGGAGTTTATGAATAATGTCTGTTGACTTGAGTCATGAAAGTTTGTGACTTTTAAAATATGGGTCCCCAAAAAAAGTTTGGGAAACACTGGGTCCACAGTAATACCTGCTGTCATTCACCATGTGTTATTGCCTATTTTCCTTCAAACTTCTTCTATTGTCAGAGAGTCCAATAAAAATAATATAATGTTTACTGACGTGAAATGAGAATGTGAGAAGTTTTTCAATAGTGACCGTGGCATATTAGAGGTCTTTAATCTCTCTCTCTCTCTCCAATACCAATACCCTGTATAAATATACCTTGGTTTGTTACACTATACATTATAACACAAAGATTCATCTATACATATATATATATATATTCCTTCAGAAATGTCTAATCAACAGAGAAAAGAGTAGACTTCATGTTCAAAAACATGGAAAAAATATGAACAATCTGATACGTATACACACACACACACACACACACACACACACATACTGTTAGATGTTGAGTGGCTTCAGAGATAGAATAAAAGGTGATTTTTAATGACTCCTCTATTATAAAAGAGTGACAAGGCAGACATGAGTTCTCCAAAGATAGTAATTCCATTGACAAGCTGTAATGAAAGTGACTGTCCCCTCTACACACTGGCCTCCTCTTCAAAGAGCAGCAGCTCAGAGGAAGAACAGAGCCTTTATGTGCTGTGGCAACTGGGCAGGAGTTCAGTGGGAGGAGGAGTGGACTGCTTTCATTTACTCAACATTCTCCTCAATGACCTGCAATTATACTGACGCACACCAATATGTTTTATTTAGAACATCAACCATGAACACCAACCAGTGAAGTTCACTTATCTGTTGTTTTTTTTTTTAGGTGAAGGACTGGTTGCCATGTGCCAGACTTTTGCTAAAGGTTAGCAAAAGTAATAGAAATAGCTTTTGACCCACACTACTAGAACATAGCCAAACAACGCTAAACAGTAGGGGCACACATACTGTAGTTAAAACTAGCATAAATTAACTAAAACTACCTAGCTAATAACTAATGTTAGCTATAGCCAAAAGAAAGAACATGTGAAATTTAGCTAAACATTACCTTACTAGTAAGCAATATTAAGCTAAAACCATATTTTGCCAAACTACCAGAAAGCCCTAAATTGTCAAGTTGTAGCTAAAATGGTAACAGTTAGCTAAACATTAACCACAGTCAGCGTGAAACTAGCTAAAGGCAAGCGAACAAAAGACAAGAGTTAGCTTAAAATAGCCAGAATTAGCTCAAACTTGAAAAAACCATGATAAAGTAACAACTCGGTGTTAGCTGGGGAAAAAATCTGAATATGTCATTGATGAGATACTGTAGCTTGCTAATCAAACTAGTGAAACATTTTGGCTTGAAACTGCCTGCAGAAAGTAAAACCACATACTACAGTATATTACTTTAACAGTCAAGTACACAGTGTACAGTGAAGTTCTCCATGCTGCTGTCACCGCTCATGTTCATCTGCAGGCAGTTTTTTTTTTTATGATGATGTCCATTTTAAAAACGCTGACCTTTAAAGTAGTCATTATTCATGGCATTCTCTCCTCTCACTCTGTCATCCCAAAATAACTATGATCGCAGGTGACATTTCAAAACCAAAGTCGTTTTTCTGATACAAGACTGTAGCTAATTTGGGTTAAAATGCAAACAGGATCCTTCACACGCAAAGCTTCCAACTTCAGAAGACGAAGAAGAAGAAATGTGTTCTCACTTTAGTAATCATCAACCGTCCAGTTTGAATTGATTTGTGCTGAAGACTGAATAAAGCCAACAGATAGAGAGGCACAGATGAGAGTTTTTATTTGTCTGAATAAAACAACCTCCGCTATCTCACACCGAGGCCCTCAAAACCTCAATAACACGCGTTTTTATATTCTGGGCACAACTATTCTTACTCTGAAGACTCCATAATGCTCCCAGTAATTCAAATTAAAATGTTTGCTCTTGCTACTGAGGCGTGTTTAAGAAACTGTTCAGTCCCCCTCACATGTGAACAAACTCAAAAGTAAAATGGACCCAGACAATATCATCTAATCTCCCCCTCTGCCGCTCCGTCTCTCAGGGATGAGGCTGCCTGAAAATTGAAAGCCACTTGTTTTTCCAGTCCATCTCCCGACTGAAAAGACTGCCAACCTCTGTTCACTGCCAATGCACGCCTCTCAGCCCTTCTCTAACCTTTATTTGGCACACAGACAATAGCGAAATTACTCGGCACAGACCCCCTGCCCTCCCTAATTGCTACTCAACATCACTGCTTCTGAATTCTGCCATAGTGGTGATGCACCCGGTGGGCCATGCCTTTGTTGTGTGTCTCTCCTGAAGTGGAGAAGGACCCAAATATATTGAGTATTAAATAAAACAACACAACACTGTTTTTATGCCAGGGTTTTGTTTTTTGTTTTTTCAATGTTGAACAATGACGGCAAGGAATTTAATTTTCATCTTATGCGAGACCTTCGATCTGTGTATTTTAAATAAAACATATTTGGTGTACTGCATCATATACACCACACATCTGTAGACATGAATGACAAAATCTGGTCCACATCAGTCAGATTGTGTGTGTTGGACGTTTTGGGTCACCGTCATGTTTCAGTCTCCAGTTACACAGACATCTAATGTAGATCTAAAGCTCCAAACAGCCCTAAAGCAGGACTGCCACTATCATACTACATCATACTACATGGTTTTAGCTTTGAGAAGTTGAAGGGGGGTGCAATCCCAGCAGTCATTAGGTGATGTTGGCCACATGAAAAGACAAAAAAACCCTAATATTAAACAAAACATGTTTTACTCACACTAATCCTGGATGTTCTAGCCTGTGGTTACAAAATGCCTCTCTGTATCACCAACACTGTTCTACAGCCACACATAGATTAGCTCTGACCCTACCGTGTTTCTGACATGTCTATACTTGGCTTGCTACAGCTTCATACTATAGATGCATCTTTTAGCACGCTCCAGTGTGAACTCCAAGCTCAAGGGTTAATTGGTGGCAGCTGCTCGGCCGCTGCCATCAGACGGTGGCAGGATGTGGGCGAGCTGTTTAGCTCAGGACCCTGTGGGGCTGCTGAGTGACAGGAATGCTCTTTCTATGGTCACACAAACAGATGAGGCATTAAAACATGTTTTAAAGTGAAGGAGCAACAGTATATGTGAGACAATAATGTTGCCTTTAGAGTGTGAACATCTTCATAAACTGAGAAAGTGGATCAAAGTTCTCTTTTGGTTTTGGAGTTTACACCAAACACAGTTCATGTCTCAGAGACATTAAAAAAGCTGCAGGTAAAAGAAAATGATAACTGCTAGCTGGAACTTTGAGTCATGATGTAGCACAATGTACGACTAAAAGGATAATTCTACATGATGATCGAGATGAAACATTTTTAAATTTGTTATTCAATGACTTTAGGTGACTCATGGGCCAAAATGGGTCCTCATATTTGTTAGGGTTAGGGTTAGGTCATGGGCCAAAATGGGTCCTCATATTTGAAGGGGGGCCGGGTCAGGAGCAGATAGACGAAGCATTCGGATAAACTAAGATAAATGATATGTAAAAGTCATGCATTTTCTACACAATCTACTGGGGACGTGTAGGCATTGCAGGGATAATATGATATTAATAACATCATTTGTATAAGTCTGGCGGACCAGATTAAAAAGCCAAGCGGTCTGCATCCGGCCCCCGGGCCGTAGTTTGCCCATGGCTGCTTTATGTTATCCAGACATTGGCCAAAAATATACATCTAACTAATTACCTACTTATTACCTTACATAGGGAATTAAAGATAAAATAAAAGCATAAATAACTAAAGGTCTATTACAGTGAGGGTGATGAGCACATGTTGAAGAGGGAATAACACATGATGAAGAATCCGCCGCCTTAATTTTGCAGGGACATCTGGAATAACAGCAGCCGACACGAGGTGCTAATAACATGACAAAAAGCCGACTGCTGACTGCCGGAGGAGGTGTGAATGATGGTGAATGAAGTGAACGCGTCGGACGGTGGGTGGTTACAGCAGTTGCTGATATCAGCCAAACATTATCTGTCGGTCTGAAACACATACGCTCTCCCTGAGCTACACTGAGGACATTGGACAAGTGTAACATGGATTTACAAAGGTTACTTCAAGGATGAGTCTCATTTCTGTCCTTTAGACGCTCTCGCACGCGCCTTCCCTGAGAATTTCAATGACCTACATGAGCTGCGCCGTGTCCATTAAACACGATAAATGTCATCTGAACAGGAGGCACGATAAATAAAGGAGAAAAGCGAGAGGCATTTCTTAATGAAACATCTACATCCTGTAATAAACAGCCATGCTGTTCCACTAATGTGAATAACACTATGTTGTTCTGGTGCTGGCACACTTACAGCATCTTCACTGCTCCAACATCCTGTTCTGGTCTTTAGTAAGAAGGAGATAATTGGCTTTTTTTTTTCTCCCCCCAACACTCTCCGTCTCCACGGAGACCAGACATCTCGCTCGTACTAATCTGTGCCCTCCTCCTCCTCCTTCTCCCTCCTCCCCTCCCTCCTCCACTTCTCCTCACCTCCATCACCACAGCACTCCATAACCAGTAATGTACATCAGAGTTGACTGATTTAGAATAGATGATAATAGGTCCATGAGCGTGTGCACAAGTGTGTGTGTGCGTGTGTGTGTCCAATCAGTCAAGCCTGAATATGTGTCACTGTGCCAACCTGGAGCTGGTGGAGGCTAAAGCTGTGTGGGTGACTGGATGTGAACTGCCTCTGGTTATGGAAGCTGATCCAAGGTTAAAGAACCAATCAATGATAGGGGGAAGTGATGAGCAGGTAAATGATGTTACAGTGCCCCCGGGGTAAAAGTGTCCTTTTAATGTGACTTTTTCTCCCTTAGGTCATAATGTGAATACATACAAATGATCAGAGTTGACTCTTGACTGAAAATAAAGGCAGCCTTTTGGTGCAGCAGCAGCAGCATCTCTGTGATATTCATCATAAAGACTTTTCAGAATGGAACACTGTTGTCTTTTGTCATTTGTGGCACTTCCACAGTGAAACACAGCTGCAGTTATTTTCAGTTAAGCTGCACCGTTGACGATGACGGGAAACTGTTCACACCCACACAACCTGATTTCTGGCATCAAAGCTGGTTCCCTGTCATGTACCACAAGATTTGGAGCGATCAAAATCATTTCATGATTGCATAGTGTCAAACACGTCCATCCTGCCACCAACGTGTGTGCCAAGTTTTGCACGTCAAAGACAAAGACTTTTGCATACACTACAGGGTCTGGTCAACTAAAAAAAAAAAAAAAAAAAATCAAATCCCAGCTCTCAGTTTGGGAAATGCAAAAAAAAACCTGTACCCAGTGCTTTAAACCAGAGGAGAAGTAAAAGGCCATTTTCAGTATCTTTCTTTAAAATGAACTGGAACTGAACTTCTCTGGAGGCGTCTTTAAAGCAGTAAAATGAACAACAATGACTTGTGTGCTATAAACTACATTTTATGGTATTTTATGCCAGGTTGAAGAACTTGGACCATAAATATAATATTCAAGGGTAAGTCTAACAGTTCCCAGACTGACGTTATAATCTCAGCTGTCAGAATTTTATAACTAGTCCATCACATTTTCTACCTAAAAGTGAATGAAAACTGTTGCAGGAGTTGTTCATTCAATTACACAGAGTACATAATGGGTCTTGCAGAAATTGTGTGAAAATGTTTGTTGCCACAATTCCATAGTGGAAAATAGAGAGTGTTATTACAGAAAAAGATGCACAGACCACCATCATGAACACCCCCTCCAACACTCAGACCTCCAGCCTCTGCGTCTCTCAATAACCTATAGCAGCGAGTTAATGACTTCTGCCTCCAACAGAAGAGGTCACCCTGTCTCTCATAAAAGCAGCAAACAAGTCAGACCTGCGAACGGCTTTGACGTTCAAGAGCATCAACAATCATCTGGGTTTCTCCCCCCCCCCTCCCTCTAGTCGATAACAGAACCTTTCTGCACAAAACGGTCCTGTTGTGTAAGTGCTAAGATGAGCCAAAGGATCACCAGTAATACAGCACGAGCAAGCTAAGCTAAGCTAAAGATTTAAATAAAGATGGGACAAAACCAAAAATAAGATAGTCACAAGACCAGATCAGACCAGACTACAAACTGAGCACAATTTGTCATTGTCATTCATCCTGGTATCCATTATGGGGCTAAAGAACAATGAGGGACACAAGGACAAAAACATAACCCATGACGGTATGTCCTATTTCGTCACAGAGACGGCATTACTGGAGCTACCGGCCTTTGTTTTATATTTAGACCTCTGATTATTAAACAAAAGACCCATAAGCTCCAGCTGGAGAGACATATTGTGACATATTTGGAGATGCATTACATTACTAATGAGAGGACAACAAAGGTTGAGGTGAAAGTCCTCTGCTCCTCTTGTTCCTTGGATGTGGAGAAACACGGCTCCTACGTTCTTACCTGTGCAGCCTGTCTTCCAACAGCTCAATGTACTTGGTTGTGTTCTCTTTCAGTCGGCTCTCTGTACAAAGAGAAAAGCACACAGAGAACAAGAGGCTGTTACTTTCATGTCATTTGCCACTTTTATTAGCCGCGATGCTAGTATCCTAGCAACAAATCATAGCTTCAATGCCATTAGGACTGATTCCACATTAACGAACTTGAACTTGTTAGAGAAGGTAGTCATCACCGTTGGCAGTGTGCATTGTGGTGTGGAACTGAGAGAACAGTGTTCAGTACAAAGGCCCAGCTGGTTCTGTCTTATGACAAAGACCTGTGTGACAAAAGATCACTGCCTGTGCCCTATGAGAGGACATATAAATGGAGACAGCTTGAGGACAAAGGGAGATTCTGTGATGTCATTGGTCCTGTTCAGGTGCCTGGTTTTCTGTAGGGCAGAATGTTGGAGGGCGAGCTGGTGTTGCCTGAATTGCCCTTCCACCAGTTGTGATCGGTGCCAAAGAAATGCCAGTGCAGACCAACTGCTGAGCACTAGTGGAGATAAAGATGAATTCAAACTGAGCATACTTAACCATCTCATGTATGAAACATGGAGATGTTCAGCCCCCAGCATCAGCAGCAACAGCAGCAACGGCGGCAACAGCAGCAGCAACATGTCAAGAGCAGTTCTTTCAACACAAAAGGATGTTCTATCTTTCTATCTAATGGCATATACAGTACATGCTCACAGACACACTAAATGCTCTATTCAGATTCAGCTAGTCTGGAACAGTGCTTGAAGTAAATGGGAGATGAACTTTTCAAATTTGTAATAGAGCGGAATGACCATAAAAATATTCAAAGGACGGACGCAGCAGTTATTAGCCTATCACTGACAAACTCCTCATGCTGGTCAGGACTGATGCTTCTACGACACAGGTGCACATTGACAAAAAATAATATTATGTGAGACCTTTAAAATATTTTACCTAACAAACTCAACTACCTTCCTTTGTAATATTTCTATTGTCAAAATAACCTTTATTTATATACATTGAAGCAATGAACTGGTAAGTTAATGTACTGCAGGACTGGCGATTATTTACAAAATATTGCTGTTGCAGGGACAGTGTAATGTTTTGGTTTTTTTTACTATTTTGGTAAAGGACAGATTTAACCAACATAAATGGGATCTGTAGCCACTTAGCTTAGCAAAGTATGACCTGAGGATCTGCTGTCAATAGCAGTTAAATCATAGCATACCCTACATCTTAAAATAATGTGACTTGATTTTCAACTTTCAGGATAATAGTCGCTGAGGTGTTTCCCAAACAGTCAATTTAATAATCTAACACAGATTATAAAAGAACTTCATGTGGATTTTTTAAAATTATTTTAGTGGAAAAAGAGCCAAAAATAGTTTGGAAACTACTACAGCGTAATGCAATTTAACTCACTCACCCCGGCTCTGGCTTCCACGCAGAGAAAGTTCTCTAATTGGCTGCTCTGAATCTTAGCGAGGTTTGAAATATAATTTACCCATTGTCTGGGTGGTGTTTTTAGACTGCATTAGCCTCAGGATGAGACAGGCTGGAGGCTGGCACAGCAGGGAGTCTATGAACGTTTCTTAGGAAAAGTGGTTTTGACAAGCACAGAGGGAAAGTGAGAGAAGAGAGAAAGAGACAACTGAATAGAAAATAAAGTAAGCACTCCTCTGTATACTGCCGACTGTTAGAGAATACAAAAAGGATTTTTACTTCTTTCTTCGCAGCAGAATGCATTTGTTATTTTATAACTTCTTTTTTCAGCTAAGCGACAGAAACTTGACAAAAAAGGCAACACTACAGGTCCTGTTATTCCAAAGCTATTTTTGATAGACTTTGCTGCTGGTAAAATCTGCACCAGACTATTAAAACCAGTCTGTTAGTGTGTTCTCCAAAATTCCGTAAAAGGTTGTGTGGTAGCTTGGTTTTTAAAATGAAAGGAACAATATCAACAATAAAACCTTCCCTACCCTGTAGAGGGTGCTATCAGTTCTGTTTTAATGCCTTGTTCCAAGAGTAAATTATCTAGTTTTGGAGAGTACGAATTTCATGCTTGATATGAAATAAGTGCACCTACAGACAGACATGTGTGAATGATTTTTAGGTATAGTCAAAAATAGCTT
>NC_024318.1:13640171-13683459 GCF_000523025.1 Cynoglossus semilaevis | reverse complement strand
CTGCACATCAAAAACCAGTGTTAATCTTTTTTATTATATTCAAATGTTTAAACATTTAGCTCCAATTTCAAAGTGTGATACTTACTTTCTCAGATATCACACTTATATTCTCATTTTAAATACTGTCACAGTCTTTTTTCACTTACAATAACAGTAATCAGCGGTGCTAACAGCTGCTATAATCTGCAATTTCCTGTTTAATTCATATGCATTCTCGTGTTCTCCAGAGAGGCTGTGCAGAGTTCAGGGCGGAACACATTATATTCCATACAAAGTCACTGTCAGAATACAAGTGCTACAAATCAGGCTTTTTAAATGTACTGAGATATTTCTGTTCAGTGGCGCACCTGTTAGCTTCCAGCTACACTCTCCGTAAGGTGTTAGCTTTGATTTTCAGTCGGCACGAGATTAGGACTAAGATAAACAGTACTGAGACGACACAATCAGATTCATCTTTGTCCGTGGTGGGTGAAAAAAAAAAGTACGAGTCATCTTCAGTCTCAGTGGCTGAATATGCCCAATCAAACGGAAGAGAGAATCCACTGAAGGCGCTTCCTCAGATCTGATGAGCAGATACATGTCTGTGGACCAGGAGGCTCTAATTGCTCTGTGAGATCCTTTTCTACCGTACAAAGTCCTCCTTGTCAACTTCTATTCAAAGTGTCTCCATTCAGCAGCACAGATAGCCTCTGAATAAAACATGGGAGCATTAGGCTTGACTTTGGATGGCACGGAGCACCAACTGATGAGAGATGACAAAGATGGCCACAGCCTGAACAATGGCAGGAGCCAGATTTGGAAATAATTATATTAAAGGAATAGGGAGAGTCCAAGTGGAAGGCAGATGTAGATGGGAGATAGAAGCCGGAGTGCATCAGCTGTTAACTTGATTTTTCATTCAACGCCCAGACCGAGGAGAGTTGACGCGCCGTCCTGTCACCATGCCAACCAAGTGTGGCTTTTTTGTGCATAAAAAATGTTTTGATATAGGTGGACAAGACATGAAGAAGCACCGAGCCTTAGCCTGATCCTCCTCCTGTGCTCAGGGAAAGATATAATGAATGATGGTTTCTGCTATTGCTGTATGAATTTTCACAAACTACAAAATCCATGTATTGAAAAGACACAATTCTTTATACATGTTCTTATGATTTAATTAATTTAACTCTTCTACGTCCCCTTTTCTTTCTTCTCCTTCTTCACTAATCTCTTCCTTCAAAGCCCACCTCAGTGGATCATCTGTCTTCGTGACACCCAGTGTCTTGCCTCTTCTCTGGTACCTGTTCCATTCCTCCTTCCTGATACCTCCAAATGTCAAAAACGCCTCAACTTCAATCAGAGAAAATATGATTTTCGTTTATCTCCCAGCTGCCCGACCATACAGCTCCTCTGATCTGCTCCTTTCTAATCCTGTCCATCCTGGTCACTCCGAACCAAACCAGTACCTTTGACTCTGCCATTATCACTCCTGGTGCTGTTCTTCCTTTACACTCCATCACTCCTCTTCCTCATTGCCCCTACACCCTCCCCACACCTCTTTAATGCACTGTGCAAACTTGAAATAATTCCACAATCTGCCTTCACTACATCGACTGCATGCACCTGTGAAGGTGAAAATGAAAACTCTACCATTCCATCTTCATCTTCAAATAACCAGTTAATAAGACCACATACATCATATATTGGCAGTTAATACACAGTGAAATATGACTGTCGGGGGCCACGGGGTGGGGAGGGGGGCTGTATGTTGTAGATAATGTTCTATATACAGGAGGAACCTCGCAGGGAATTCACAGAAGGAACATTGGAAAATTCATGAGCTCAGCGTCCCGTCACACCAGTGCTCTCAGCAGGCACTAAACATCGCTGATTGTTTCCAAGGTCTTTGGCCAAAATGGAAAAGGCCACTCATTTATAACACCACCAGAATTAAAGTATGACAGCACTGAAAGGTGGTGAAGACAAAAATACTGTAAAAATAAAAGGACCGTTTGTTTTACATAGGTACAAAATCCTAGATCAGTTCTCTGATGAAGAAATAATTACTCCAGCTCAGCAGATGTAAATTTGATTAAAAAATTATGCACCTAATGACAACAATCAGTGATGTAAACGGAGAGAGTAAATGAAGCACATTTACCTTTGCATGCTAGTCCATAATTTGCAATGATGAAGTTATGAGCTTTAATGAGCCTGTAAAAGTTAACGACAGCAAGGTGTTTGGATTTGCTGCTGCATTATACGCATTTGCACAGCGCTCTAATTGAAAGTGAATAATGCAGTCATTTCTGCACCGCGCTGTAACAATAAAGGCAGGCAGCATCTGTGAGGCCTTCATGTTGTCAAACAAATTAGAGGCAGCCTCGTGCTAACGGAGCACCGGCGATATGGCCGTTATAAAAGCTCCTGCATAATAAGGCAGATGAGGAATTGTGTGCCTTCGTAACTGAGTTTGAGGCAGCGACTGTGATTAATGGGCTAAAGCTCAGCTCGAGCTGTGCACGTGTGGAAGCACGGCGGGTAACGCAAACACTCGGCGTATGCAGAACCTCACACCTTACGACAACAAAATGGTTGAATTGTTTAGAGTTATTCTTGTTTTCTGACAAAAACAGTTTCACCACTCTGTCTGGGACTACACCGATACCAATACAGTTACTGACATGTATTTATATATATATATTTGTATTAATATTTTATGTATCTAGAGTGACAGTAGTGTCATTTCGAAGACTTGTTTTAATACAAATGTATTAGTTCTCTTTCAGAGTGAAATGAACTTCTGTTTATAAGACACAAAAGAATGCTAATTGAAGCGGTTTATGAAAAATGGAAGCCCGTCAACCCCTAATTATCAGCCTGTGTTTTTGTATTAGCTTATTCTACATACAGTATTAGCATTGATCTAGTGGTACATTTATTCTGCATATTATTGACCTTATTTAATCAACAACTGGCCAAGAACTGTGCCATCTCCAGAAAAAGACCTGGGTATTAATAGATTAGGACTAGACTAGAATAACAAACCCACTAGATTCAAATATTGATAAAACACAAAAGAGAAAACAGCCTTTTTCACATTAGCTCTTTTGGATTTAGGTTTAAATAGATCTGGTACAGAGCTAAGATGCAACACGCTACAAATATACGGAATGTTTATCATGACCTGAGGGGCAGGTTTAATTGCAAATACCTCCAGAGCTGTGACTTCGAATGTGAAATTAAACACATGTTTAGTAGTCACAGGCTGCTTGAATACTTTTTTTTGTTCATTGACTTTAGCACACCTGTTATTAGTCAATCAGATGTACTATCTGATGCGTGTGTGTTCCACTCCTATTCAATCAAACACAGTATGGTTGCAATAACCACTAGTAGCCCAGCTTTTACTCTAAGATAATATGAAAAAAGTAGTAGTTTGAAACTCAAGAGACCAACAATGTAAGGTTGCTGAGTTTTGGGGGCTGCCAGATGGCAGCTGGCGGTAACATATTGCAGGGCTCGGCATGAACGCACAAGAAAAGGAATCAGTTTGTCAGAAATGCTATGTGTACAAAATATATGCCTGGGCAAATTAATGTTTTCTCAGCACAAACTGCTTGGGGTTTTACACGTGTTTATTGATTCTACTGCATACAATATCAAACATAAAGACGGACGTTAATGACACAGGGCTCAAAAATGAATGATTACATTTAACTAAATTTAACTCTTGTCTTTTTATTTACCATTTAATAAATTAAATTACATAAGAAGCAGTAGGATGTTATTAGTGTAACCGTTCTGCCTTGGGATAATTTGTGGAAAAAGTTAATTTTATTATTTGGCTACAATTCAGCTACTGTGGGCTAGTTTTCATTTTTCTGGCTCTTATTATGTTAATCCCTTTTCACGGCTTAGTTAACTTATATTTATAATTACTTAGTAAAACTTGCCCAGCTGTTTTTTTATATGTGACGAATGTATTCCTGGGTTTTTCTTTTTCATTTTTAATTTGTAAATCTATTTATTTTACTCCTTTTAACTAATTCAAGGCTAACATTGTGCTATAGGTGGTTCATTTCACACACATTGTTTGGGCTGAAATACGTTTTGCTAGTATTATTTCAATGTCGGACTTAAATTGGACTTGAATCAAAGAAGGAATGCTTCTTAAACTGGGTGATTTGGTTTGAATTGAAATGTACATAAAACAGACTGACAACAATAGCACAGCTAGGAACATATGCAGTAGATGGAACTTATTTGCACTTTCATGAACTTCCATATAGTGGAACACAATCTTGATCTGAATACCTAGTATGGATTTACTGTAAGGAATCTGATTGATGCAGTGTCAATAGAGCTGTATTTTTTTTTTTTTTTTTTTTTTTACATCCACACCCTTCTCTTTGTTTCACTTCCATCTTGTGTATGGGTGCCATAATACATCAAAAATGGATATTGGCAAAACTTTAAAGACAAAAAAATGGAAGAAAATCCTCTTGGGTCTATTTACTCAACGCACTGCACATAATAATTCAAGCGCTCCTTAGCAGAAGAGCTGTCATATGTTCCATCAAGCCCTCAACAGAAGCACCCTGAGAGGTGCAGATCCATGAATAAATCATACAGCAGCCCCCCCCCCCCTTTACTACCAACACTCCATTAAGAGGAAACAGCGTTTGTCTAATAACGCAGAGTGAAGGTATTTTAATGTGTGTTTCAGTTGACGGTGGGCGTGCACGCTCGACACTGACCTGGCGAGGGCCCGTAAATGTGCACTAAAGTGTCAGAGGTGTGGGATGAGCTGGAGGACATGATGAATGCTGGTGAATGGATAAAAGTAAAAGAAATCCCTACATTGGTGGAATAACGATCATAAAAGTCACTGCATCGCTGATATTCCACTAACCTACAGTTAAAGTGTTAATATACTGTACGGTTGAAGCCAACACACTGCTAATAGCCTTTAAGAGTGTGGCACGCTAATGCTGTATTTTAACGTCCTCCATCATTGGGGTCATTTTCTCATCTTGCTTAGCTCTTTAATTATTTATTGGTAAATTTAGCATGACTATAGGTCTCTCTTGAGGACAAATTATCCCCTCAGTTGGGAATCAGACCACAGACTATAATAGGTTTGGTATTCATCAACACTCATGCCAATGGCTATTACCAAGATAATTACTCCCAGGCCTAAAACACCCGCACCACAAAACAAACAGGGCAAATATTCAACACGCTAACGCTCGTTGTTTGATCAAAGTAACCCCAGTGTGCCCACTGGTTTCAGCTCATGCTGTGACAAAAGAAGATTTTTTTTTCTCCCCAACAAGGGGAGAAATGATTAGCTTGTTACACAGTGACGTGCTCGCATCGTCATTTTGTACAAATGCCTCTGACAGGACGGCGATCTCCACTTTCAAGTATACAGTAATTTCTTATCCCCTCGAGCTACAGAAATGCTAATGTGCTGTTTGTGACCTATCGGTTTCCAGATACCATGTGCCAGCCCTTTATTACCAAAAAGGATGACAGCTTAATGAGCCCCTTGCTCAGTGTCGGGGACACAATGTGAAACCGTGCCTGCTGCCATATTGTGTGCACCCACTCCAGCATTACAGCAAACCACATAACCAATCATTAACTTGCTCGATCTTCCCACACGTGCGATGCTTTTCCCACCTGACTTCAGCTCTTTTGTTTAGCTGCAGCATGTTACTGTCAACGCTTCCTCGGCCTGGGAGACTTTAAGAGCTGCTTTGTTCCCCGGCAGACGTGGTCTGGAATTTGAACAAGGACATGGATTTGTGCATTTCTTTGTTGGTCACTTAAGGTTTCCCATTAACCAGAAGGTTAAAGCTAGTCAGCGATGGACTTGACACCGCTACGTAAAGATGCTTCACATCTCAACATGACGATTTCAGGCTCTGAAAGACCCGCATCTGGTATAAGATGATCACACTGTCAAACAAACTGTACAGCAATGTGAAAAGCGAGGAGCGACAGACATAAGATGCTACAGTGATAAGATCGCTGTGTTTGTGGTGTTGTAATAAAGACAGACAAACGACAGGATGGAATAGTCAGACTGGATTGTTTCTCTTCTGCTCCTTTTTTGTGTCTGTCTTTTGTCTACTGTACCAACTCTTAACATATTTGGTTCAATGCTCCTTATTGTAAATGTCACTGATGTGTGGATTGTTGAAGGAAGGATGAGTGTGAAACATGTCAGAGTCTCCTTTCTTTGGGAGGTGAAAAATCCCAGTCTGAATTGTAAACATATCTAACAGCGTAAAAATGTATGTTGTGTAAGGCAGGCATGATAACCGCTACACTATGGGACCTCATAGTAACCTCATGGGGAGTTTTGAGGCGCCTGGGTGGGCTCGAACCAGCAATCTCTTGGTTCACAGAACTGCATGGCATTGCATCCGGTGCAGATGAAGACATCACTTTACGGTGCCTGAAAATTTAACAGCGCCACAGTTTTAGCCCCCTAGTGATTTGTAACAAAACAGTGCGAACATATAATTCTGCAGGTCTTGGCTGATTGAACTGCTGGGAAACTACAGCAGCAAAATGGTCTGGGGTCTCCACTGTTCAACAACCTGCTGCGACCCTTTTCTTTAAGGTCCACCTTTGCCTAGCGGTGGGTCAGAGATTCAAAGAACCCAGTGGCCTTTCTGTTCATAAATACCCCAGTAACTGATGGACTGGAGAGAGGGAGGGAGAGAGAGAGAGAGAGGGAGAGGGAGAGAGAGAGAGAGAGAGAGACAGACCGTCCCCCTCGATCTGCACCCCTCACTGAGCCCTAAAAAGCCAGCACTGTCCTTAAGCAACATTCAGATCTTCTTCAGGTAGAGTGTAGGAGAGCACTGATACACCATATCTGCCCCCAGAGGCCGTGAGGTAATTGGCTACTTCACACAATCTGACGCTCATTTCCTCCACATGTACACGCTCGTGTACACACACTCCTCATCGTAACAGGTGCCAATTCTTCTGGTAAATTATTTTGTGTCCAGGTCCTCACTGATCATTTTTACTTCATTTGGACGAAAAGTCAAAACATCATGATTGAACTCAAACCTCATTTTAAAATCCATTCAGTGTTTGACTGTTTCTGTGGTTTTTACTATAACACATAGGACCTGATAGAACAAATCCATCTAAGGCTTTAAATAGTTATTTTGTTTATAGCAACCACCTTTATTGGAAGAAATATATATATATATATATATATAGTATATTAAATCATTAGCAGAATATTGCTTTAAACAGTTTACCTAGCTGAAATAACCAACAAGCTAACACGCAGGTACAATGTGAGTTAGATGAGCTACAATGATTGCTAAGGAAGTAGCTAACATACCTGTACAGCTAACCAAACCACTATACACTGCTAGTAGGTGAACTGGGTGAACTACTATTATCTAATTATACAGTTTACTGTGTATTTTATTTTCATTAACACTTTAATCATCTGAAATCGTCTGTTTTCATCATGAGATGAGGAGATAATATGAAAATGGAGGGAAACCGTGGTCTGGCGTCCTAATCTGATGTCAGTTGACGTGATTTTGAAGCGACTCACCGTGCCCGGCCTCCCTCTGCTCCAGCTCCTGCCGGAGCTGCTGCCGCTGCTCCTTCATCCTGGCCAGCTCCTGGCTGCTCCCTGAGCTGAGGCTGTGCAGCCTCTTGGCCAAAGACTCCAGGCGATCCCTCTCCTGGTGCACGGCCTTCATCTCAGCCTTCAGCTCCTTAGCACTGCTGAAGTCATTACCTGCACCACGCAAGGACATTAAAGTTAATGGGCGCCTCCATCATTAATTATGAGGCGATAGCAGTGGGTGAGTCGTGTAAATGAGGTAAATAAAAAACAAGGACTGCTCGGGGTGTGGATGAGTTTTTAACCGTACCGGAGATGGCGGCCAGTTTGGCCTCATGCAGCGCCAGAAGCTGTGTTTCGGTCTCACTCACTTTCCTGCGCAGGCTGCTGCCCAGCCTTTGACTCATGACCACCTGGGGGGAAAAGGCAGAAGAGGCTGAGGTGGGGGCTGAGGTGGGGGCTGGTAACTAACAAAACCTTTGCAGACACATGGATCCCACAGGATACATCGCTCATCCTCAATTCCGCTTTCATTTTCTTTCTGACGCTCATTCTTACAAGACCTTACAGATTCATTTCCATCCTTCTAGACTCTCCCTGCGTAGAATACAGAGCAGAGCATCAGCGTCAAAGTGCCGCCTTGTCTATAACCTTTAGAAAGAAGGTGCGTCCGTCCTCCTTTTCAGGGGACAGACGGAGAAACGTGAAATCTCCATTACAGATGCCATTAGAATGTCAGAGAGGGAAAAGGCCTTGAATGTCACAGGTCTGACAGGGATGTGGCTCATCATTTCTGCAGCTTCACAGAGGGGTTGATGGCTTCAGATACAGACTGCCTGCCCTCCATCTGCTCTCTGCCTGCCCTTTAAACCTCTGTTCTTTCTAATGTATTCACTTTGAGCTATGGCAGGATACAATCCCCACGATGAGTCTCCATCTTTCCAAGAACTGTATTCCCTCCTCTATGGGATGCCATGCAGTAATATCTGAGGCTTATTCTTGTTGAATATGACACAGGTTTTTTTGTGTGTGTGTGTGTGTGTAGCACTTGAAAATCTCTGTCATGTGAGATGATATTTCTGCAGTTAGATCATCTCCCGGGAGTTTTCTTCTGACAGAAATATAGAAAATACTTTTTTCAAACAACCTGGCATAATTTTATTTCACGTGTCACGTCGTCTCAAAGCCCGTCTCCGACCTCGAGTTTCTGCAGCTGCAGGATTTCTGACATTTGGTGATGCGTTTTTAATACACCTGGCTATTGTTCAATTGTTGTTCAATTCTGAAAAGTTGATGAAAGGAGAGAAAGTGCTTTGGAAACAGTTTGTGTTTCATGTTCCACCATAAGAAAAAAAAAAAAAGAAAACACATTCAACTTCAGATGAAGTTCAGACCTGGGATTAAAGCCTCTCTTATTTTTGGAAAGACTAAGTTAGCAGTCTACATTTATTAATTTATATTTAATAATTGATAACATCCATTACAGGCTCACTGGCCAGCAGTTGTGCATGTAATAGTTTTTCTCTTATTCCACCTTGTAGTGGATTGCCATGTTACCCCACAAGGGGGCAATGTCTACAATCGTTTAAATGTTAAATTGAAGTGCTGCATTTTTTTTTCTCAAAAATCATCTTTCTAATTATTTACCCTGAGAATTGATTTTCTTCAGAATTCTGTCACTGTTTTTAATTGTCATTTGAAAGTCAGTTATTTTGACACAAACATGTTTGTTTACTTACTGGCCAAAGAACTGGCCTGAAAAAAAAACAACAACTATATATTACAAACTCCTGAAAATATGCACGATAATTCAGCTGGTCTTATAATTATTGTGGTAAAAAAAAATCCCTATTGGTCAATTTGGTCACATGACAGTGTTTACTCTATTAGAATCAGCCAAACAAAAGAATGTGTCAAAAACAGTGACGTCTCAACAACGGCTACTGGATGTTCTTAAAGAGGATTAACAGTTTGTGAGGGTTACTAGATAAGGATAGATACTCTAGATGAGTATACGTTAATGATTTTCTGCACTGGAACATTTTTTCTGCTGCACTGTTAAAAACACACAGACTTTGGTTTTTAATGAAATCTCCTGTGTTTCTGAACTTCAGTCTGTGGGGATTTCACTGCCACGTTGTGCAGACATCAACTCATGCATACAAACTTTGACATTTAGTGTGCACTTCCAACACGCCGATGCAGGCACATAACACGTCCTGTCTATTTTGGCTGAGGATGAAATTAGATATTCGTGCTGGTTCAGTGGTTGTTTGTGTTGCCGCGGGGAGTCTAAATCTAAATCTAAATCTAAATCAAGCCACGTCAGAGACAAAGGCTTACTTTGGCAGTGGCTTCCTTGATGGACAGATTCAATGCTTGCTCTTGTTCCTGGAGCCTGTAAAATAAAGCGAATAAGTCACACTTTTTTATCTTCCAATCCAAAGAAAAAAACTGAAAAAAAATCTTAGAGATAATTTCTTTTGTCCACTGTTAAATCTACAACCCTGCAGAAAATAGACTGAGCAACAGATGATAAAATACATAGAGTGTGTCTAAAAAGACATCGAAGACAAATGTAAAGACAGACGAAGAAGACAAAGACAAGACCATCGAACAATTGAAATATCAGTATTTCACTCCCACAAAGACGACCTTTTGGTTTGTCTCACATACTTTTCACCTGCTGTCTGTTCGAATTAGAACCATTTGGACAGCAGTGACGGAGGAAAAACAAGAACCTTTCAGTGGAAATGTGTTGTGCTCAGCAGCTCATTAGACTGAACTGTGCATCAGAACACTTTGTTAATGCCGTGTGTAAACATGCAAACAGGACAAACCATTAAGGTCACGTGATTCATTAACAGAGACATAAATCAATTAGCAGATGAGGAGAAAAGAACATAAAATCGATTACGGCCGACACGGTCACCTTGAGACCGTCTCACTTGTCTCACATCGTCCAAACTGTTTGTCCTCTACAGATCATGTTAGTCGAGCTATTGCTGAGAGGAACCAGGGTTTGACACAAATGTTCTGGAAAAATGTGGGTTTCTTAAATCCAGAGAGCTGGAGGAAAAAAAGAAAACTTGCTATTTTTTGAAACAGCAACAGTGTTATCACAGTAAACTAAAGTCAGCCACCTGGAGATGTGCAGCTGAATATCCAATTTCAGGTCGGAATTTCAATCAGCAGCGAGAATGAATGCGTTTCAGTCGGGGTGAGAATATGTCAGATATCAAATTATGCCAGCGATGGCGGGTCACGCCACCGAGAAGGCGATAAGTACAATTTACGTCTCTTTCTAACGAGAGGCAGGATGGAAAGGGTTTTTGCACAGTGCTCCCTCACAAGCTATTAACTGCATAGGTTATGATGCAAAGTAATCTTCAGCATCTGAGGGAAAAAGGAAAGCGATTAAAATTCAGAGCAGGTTCAGGCAGGTGTGAGGAGAGAGGATGTGAGGGCACAGGAGAACATGAGGGAATAAAGAGAACGCAGCTGTAGCTTCTCAACACCAGCTCCATAATAAACACATTGTTCTTCATTAGAGTCTACAGATCGTGTCGCATTCAACCGAGAGAAACTTTTGTCCAAAAATACCTACAGTACTGTAAATGACAGTCATTAAAGTTACACAAGTGTGGGTGTGTGCGCAATCTAACTCCTATTTTAATATTAAAACAATAAAATTCAGTCTGCAAAGCTTCAAAAGTTGTATGTGGACATTTGGAATGCTAATTTGGTTGAAATATGACTCAATTATGATATCCTGACGCTGCGTTGGACAAAATTGTTAAAAGATGCCAAATTTAAAAAAGAAAAAAAAGCCACGGGTCTTGTGGTGAAATAAGATATCTCTATGATGTACCATCGTCCCAAATTTGCGAATTTAATCAGAAAACGTGTCTTAAAGCGTTCCTAGGATAAGCACTATCTATCTTACAGCTCTTTACTACCACCACGTGGCAACTATTGGCTCTACAGGGGCTGTGTAATGATCAATGGAGCAGATAAAGTGCACGAGCAGATAATATGGCAGGTATAGCTACAATTTAGATTAAAATTATCAGTATTAGCCAAAGGCTAACCAAACGTTAAACCAAACAACACCTGAAATAAAGTTCAATTAATAAACACAAAAACCTGATTTTTTTAATTCAGGGCTAAACTGACAAAAATTCAGCAAAAACAGATTTACAAAAGCATGCTTATGCTAATCAGATATCCTAAGGTTATAAAAAGCAACCAGATGCTCAGTAGGAAATATCTATAACAATGCACAATAATGCATAAATGCTTTAACTAGTAATACATATAAGCAGAAACACCTAAAAGATAAGTAATTATTAACCCTGCGAAAGCTTACAGTTAGCAAAAGGCTAACACTTAGCCAAAAGGATGAGTTAAATATTAGATAAAACTGTTGCCACAGAAACAATGTTAATGTCAATGATCTAAAATGCCTTAAAAAAAGGGGAGTTTCCCAGTCTGCTTCAAAGTCATGAGGAATGAATAAAAAGAAAATGTCAGGAGTCACATGTCCCTGAAACATGTCCACATACATTTGTTCCAGGGTTGGACCTTGAACATACCTGGAATATGAGATAAAAATGACTAACTAAAATCTCTTTAGGTGGAATTTATGGAGGGTGGAACCGACTCGTACATAAAAATTAATTCAGTTCTTTGGAACATACTGTAACTAGGGAGAATGTTTTACTGGGTGGCAACAGGGAGTTCACAGAGCAACTATCTCTGACCTAAACAATGGCCATACATCTGAGGTTGACTTTAACACTCATGTGATCCATAACATGAATAGTAATAATAATAATGTGTGAATAAAACAGTGGTCTGAAACGGTTCAGGCCTCTGACAGCCCGCTCAGATGTCAGCTCAGCACCGCAGCGATGCTCAGGTTCCACCAGAAAAATGTCCGACTCCCACCTGGGGTTAAACTGCAATGCAAATGTGTGAAACGCACATGTGTAAAGTGTGAATATGTTTCTTCAGAGAACACTCTGGGGTGCTGTTTGACATTTGCATTTTCCACCTTCATTTGCACTTTTCCTCAGCTGTGGAGAGCTGAACTGAAGCACACAGGGATAAAAGGGGGGTCACTAATATTTCCTGAGGGCTGTAATGAAGGCATTTTGGTATCTTTATACCATTTTGTTTCTACCTGGTTTAATACATAAACACAGACCTGAGAATGGACGGTGGCAAAGCCACAGAAATCTGCATTCGGTTCTCAGAAGTGACCAGGTCCCTCAGGCTCCGGCTCACGTCACAGAGCTGGGCCACGTTGCAGCTCTTCAGCACGGAGCCTTCCAGCTCCTTAGCCTCCACCTGCTGCTCCTGCTGCTGGATCTGCTGCTCCAGACACCGACTGCGGTCCTTCAGCTCTGCCAACCTGCGCTGCAGCTCGGTCATCTCCTCCTGCGTGGGTTTTAACAGTCAGCTGTAAACCAGACTTGACATTCTGTGTACTGTATATCCAAACACCAGTTGTTTTGATACGATCTCGTCACAAATCATCAGGTGAAATCACCTCCACCCTGCGTTTCTCCTGGACCAGCAGATCCCTCTGATGTAACGGACCCTGCAGTGACTCCGATCGCTCCCCTCCATCAGCGCCGGCGCCCTCTCTGCCAGACAACAATAATTCACAGTCAGTGGTTGTTTTTATCATCCATATTATTTACAATTTTAATGCAGTTTTTTTTGTCTAACTCAGCATTACACCTTAGTCATTTTTGTGTCCATTTGTTTAGGTATTTCAGATGAAAGTACACAGGTGTTTACTCTGGATTACTTTAGTTTAGGAAGCAGGGGGGGTCTCTGCTGAGACCCCGTCTGATTTCCTTCCTGTTTCAACAGCTATTTTAGCCACAGCTCAATCACAGCTCTGTAAAGAACAACAACACTGAAAGGGAAGGGAAAGAATACTAACCTCAATGTTTGTCAAATGTGGTGTTTATTTCTGCCTACATGTTGACAATAACATATATTCATAGTTAGTCTCTTTTCCCAGATTAGAGGCTTTAGATCAGAGGTGCGCTGGCGACTCCTACCGTATCTACAGAGGTACTGCAGGCCGTCATTAAGACTTTAATTTAATCTTATTTATTTATTAATTGCCAGTGAAGTCTTAGTTAACAAAATAGTCCTGTTTCAGCACTCCTGTAATTTTTTGTTTTGAAAACTGTTTTTGTAAGTGATACAATAAAGAATTTGAACATTTTTCAAAATAAAACACCATCTGTACTTATAATCAGTAGAATTTAAAAAATTTTCCCCCACTTTCCCAGTTGTTAAATACCTGTATTAATATATAGAATGAATATTTGCAGCGTTAGTTTACCAACCTGCGTTGACCATATTCTGCCCTCTGGAGGGCGCTGTTCACCACCTGTCTCAGCCGCTCCAGGAACAGAGCCACGCAGGGCTGCAGGGAGGGTAAACCCAGCTGCAGATCCCCTCTCTCCTTATTCAACTCCTCCAGCTTCTTTCCAAAACGTTCAGCTTAAATATAAAAAAATTAAAAAGTTAAATTGAGCAGTAGTATATATGTAGCAGTTGCATATGTATATGTACAATCCCGTACTGAACAGTACAATCGTACAGTACATTAGACAAAAACAAATCATCCGTGCCACTGCAGTTCAAATCAAATGTCACGTTTTCTGCTTCTATGTTAATATCGTCATCATGTAATGAATCAAACAAATGTCATTTTACAGTGACCTGAATAATCAGAGTGCAGGAACAGTTCAAGGTCTGAACGGCAGGAATCAGCAGATGCTGGTTCTATTTCTGTCACAGGCCAAGAAATGGGTCAGATTAAAGTCTGGTTTAAGGAGAATGGTCCAAAGAAATGGAACATGTTGCTTTTCATGTTAACTCACTTTTCTCTGTGATGTAGTTAATCTGAATTAGGTCAGATTACAGTTATTTAATTAGAGGAGTTGCTGTGAGTGGTCAAAGATCAACCAATGATCACAAGCTCAAGGACTTCTAATATCAACTTGTTTTTTGATTTAGTTGGTTTGACTCCTTTGACTACTTTGCTGATTGATCTGAAATTGCACTTTGAAGATCAGACTTTTTTTAATGTTAGTCTGTTGTTGTTGACAGACACTATACACACAGTGGACCACAGAAACATTTAGTGTTTATTCTCCCTAAGATAAGATCAGATAAGAAGGTTTTTATGTCAGTAAACAATCAAGTAATTCTCCCGTTTAATACATCAGCCCCAGGAGCTCTCATGATTTACCCCAGAACTTTGGTATGATCTAAATCTGTAAGGTATCAAGAAGAATAACACCACTTTAGTCAAACTGTTAATTTTCCATATCGGTCTCATTTGAAACACACAGTTCAGTTGCAGTAAAGCCCTCCGCTGGCTTGTCCGCAGCTTTATTATCTCATCATCCGATTGATGACCTGCTTATTAAACCAAAGGCTCAGTGGAGTGTGGTGGTTCACCTGCGTCATAGTCATCGTCCAAAATGGACTTCTGCTGGAGTCTCTGCAGCTTCAACATCATGGACTCGATCTGAAAAAAAAAAAAGAGAAAACAGAATTTTAGCTGTGCAAAGATGAAATAACCCAAAAACAGCAAACACTACTACCACTACCTGTAAAAACTATGAAGAAGAAGATCATTGTTCCTCAATTAAAGATGAATTTATTGTAAAATACATAGAAAAAAAAGATCCGGGGAAAAACAATTCAAAAGTCCCCATTTCCTCCACTCACCTTTGTGTGTGTGCGATTGTTTTGGAGACAGTCCTGCAGCACCACATCGTACTTCCTCACCAGGATCTCCCAGCAGTGGTCGGAGGCAGGTGTCGCACTCTCGTACCCCGAGGTGACTGAGGAGGCCGACGCCGTGTCCGAGTCCACGGACAACGATGATGTGATCTCCGAGTCACAGTCCGGCTGATTGGTTGTAGCCTCTCTGCCGTCCCAGGGACATTCACGCCAAAATCTCACACCTAAAGATAGCTCCTCTCTCTCTGATTGGCCGACAGAGGAGGACAGTGACTGGACCGGAGCGGAGTTTGTGGACACATCAGTGTAAACAGTCTCTGGTTTTGGTTGAGACCCAGTCGGTGCACTAGTGTGGTTAATAAGTGGTTCTGGGTTTGAGGCCCTCACAGCAGTGGTTGTGTTTGTCCTAGAGTTCAGTGACTGTTGGATAAAACTGAAGCTGGAGCTGAACGAGTCCAGCGGTGGAGGCAGCGAGGACGCACTGGTTTTCCTGCAGTCTGTGTTGGACAGAGGAGGGGTCACCAGGCAGACGGCGCTCTGACTGGTCCTAGTGCTACATGTGAGTTTACCAGTGGGTGACTGACTTTTGAAGGACACAACAGCAGGTGTTGGACACGTCCTGTGAGTGCAGGTGGCTTCAATGAGGTCATATGGACATCCAGTCTTCCCATTGCTCATGCAAAGTGTCCTTCCTTCATCTTCCTCCTCCTCCTCCTCCTCTTCTTCTCCCCACCCATTCTGAGGAGACTGTAGTCTGGACTGCTCTCCTCTCATGTACCCTGGTCTTCGGTGGAGCCTCTTACGTCCAGAGCTGGCAGCTGCCGTTGACGCTCTGCCACCTGTCAATGCAGAGATTAATCATTAAGCTGTAAAACACCGTGTCATGTGAAGGACAAACAGAGAGCTCACACTGCTGTACACACACAATGTCCAGATATAAATGTGATAATTAATATAATCACATACATTTATAATAACCCTGAGGTGATGCAACCAACTATACACACGTTCAACTCAGTCTCTGCTGTCAAGGCTAGCACCCTGATGCTAAATGAATGAAAACACTGGAGCAGCTGTGTGACATTTCCCAGGGTTCATCTCCAGCTGTTGGGAAATACCAGCGCCACACAGTCACTGTGACTTTAGACTTAGTTCTCAGACCAATGTATTGAGAATAATGTAGTACAAATATTTCACTAATACGCAGTAGCAGTCAAAGCAGAAGTCAAAGAGAGACAGATTTTAATTCTCATCCCTTCAAGTATTGGCCCTTGTTTTCAGGCCACTGACATGGTAGTGCCAGCGGTTCACAAAATATGGTAGTCTTAGCAATGGTGGTACCTGTGTAGTTTGTTTGTTTTTTGTTGTTGTTTTGCACCAAAGCCAAATCAAGGATGTACAAACGATAAAGGGTAGTAAACACCGCAATCATGGCTCTAAATGTCAACTCTCAAAAATACTAGGTGGAAATCATGGACGTTAGTATTTCAATGTCCATCATACCGGTAGAATTTGGAGAGACAAATATAATTTCTGTGGTATTACACGTTGTAACCCACTGATGTAAACAGGGACTGAGAATAAAACATGGGTTTTCTTGTTCTCACAAACAGAACTTAGGGTAGTGAAGGGTTTGAGCTGTGACCTGTTATTACATCATGGTATAAAGGAAAGGACAATGTTCTTAGGACGTTTCTAGAACTTGACTCCTTCATAACAAGCAGTCAGTTATTCTGTCCTTAAACACAGAAATCCCCAAACATATACTATCTAAACAAAGAAAATCATCCTTCATCTAGATGTTACTGTTTGGTCCTGACCGTAGTCTCGCACTAAATCTGTGGAATGAACTGAAGACCAGGCTCATGAAGTCAACAATCCTCGTAGCAGGTGGGGCAGAGGGACGATAGGGACGGGTTTGTGTCCAGAGCTGGACACCTGCTGCACATGACTAGTACATATAATGTGTAGGATTCAGAAAAGGGAGAATGGCTGAAAGACTGGGGAATGAACAGTGTCTTTGTGTAGAAGTGAGCTGCTCTCTCTTCTCCCCTCTCTCTCTCTCCCCCCTCAGTTTGCTCTTCCCACTCTCTCTCTCTCTCTCTCTGCCTCACCCACACACCACCAAACACACATTGCTCTATAGTTGAGTAAAAAAAACCTTTCCTCCAAAACATCCATTAAAATGTTTGTTGTTGTTGTTGTTGTTGTTCATACTACTAGTGTTTACTTTAATGTCTTTATAACAAAATAAGTATTTAGTAATTAAATACTACGACTCGTCCATTCCAATATTCATAGGAACATTTTATGTCATTTTGGATTTATTTATAGATCTATCTATTGACTAACAGTTATCATTTTTTTATTTTCTTGGTTATCTTTTAGCTTTTTTCTAAATGTTTTAATTTAAAATGCTTTTAGGGTTTATTTCAGCAATCCTTCAGCTAACGTTTAGCTATGGTATTTCTATAATTATAACAATACATTTTAGGTTCATTTTAAGTTATTCTGCTTTATGTTGGGCTAATTTAATTTAATTGTTTTAAATGTTTCATTATTTTTAGGCTAACTGTTAGCATCTTATCTTCCTAGAGGACAATTTATAAACAAATCTAGTTCTAAACCCAAAATCAGCTTTTCAAATATTGAAAGTTGTGTTAGCACAATACTGGTTTCACACAGTTTCACACACGCAAATGAATCAGCTGAGGATGCTGAAGTGAACTCACACATTGACTTAAAACAGTAGCAACTGTTTTGTTAAAGGTCAACACACAAGCAACTATTCATTTACAAAATACAAAATCTAATACCAATTTCTTCGTCATCCATAACGCGTGCTGTTCCCAAACTGCTTTTAACCTAAACCTTGTGTGCCAACACAAGACAAGGACATGGAGTTTCAGACAATCCATCGCTGCAGAAAAACAACCACAACTTGACCCCTCTTGACCTTTGGTGATGTCATTGCGAAAGACATCCCATGTGACCAAAGAGGAAAAGGCACAGTGACTGCACTTCAGAGAGGGTTGGGGTAGGACTGGAGAGCCGGATATAGAGAGAGGTTAACACAGGAGTGTTGTGTGTGGAAAGCGAGCAGAAGAAAGTCTAATACGGGCGCTCTCTCTCTCTCTCTCTCTCTCTCTCTCTGTGTGTGTGTCTCTCTATAACAAACTGGGACCACACTTAGGCTCAGGTTACATTAGTCCATTAGTGTTGTCTCTGCAGATGTGATCACTCTTCCATGGCTGGTTTAAGAAACCCAACACTGTGTGGGTACAAGTGCCCTCAAGTGCACCACGCCCACCACCTGTTGTGGTTAAGACGGAGTCCATTCTAACAAAGAGGTGAAGTCAGAGAGTCAGAGAGTGTCTGAAAGGAGGAAGACTCACTGAAAGAGACTGTCACTGCGTCCTCACTGTGTTTGGAAGCCACAAAGACACGGGCTTCTCTCAGTTTAAGGGAAGGAAATGCCTCAGGGCCCATTGACTGTGTATATGTGTGTGTGTGTTTGTGTATCACGTTATGTTATTGGCTACTTCCTGTCGAGTGTTTTTATATAGAGAAAAAGTACGCTGGATTTTTTTGAATACAGAAAAAATTGAAGCTGAGACTCAAAGACTGAAACCTCAGAACTTTTTCAAACAGTGAAAATATCAGACGGAGTGGAAGAGATTATTTACATTTGCAGATTTAAATAACCTCCCAGAGTGGTGAACACACAATCTGATTGGCTGCTGGATGTGCTTGAGCAGAAGAATGCAGGGCATTTGATAGAAACACAAATGTCTGAGGAACACAAACACACATGTGCATGTCAGCAGCTTCCAGCACTTACCAGCACTTGTGACTGAGCACAATGTAGGGAATAAGGAAGTGAGAGTCACAGAATGATGTACGAAAGAATCCATCTGTCTCCGAAAGTCAGTGATCAGAGTAATGTCACTGGTCTTCAGGTTTGACTGTGGCTGTGCTGTACTGTACTGTACTGTACTGTACTGTTTCAGCTCCAGATGCCGCATTTGCCCGTAGGCCAGCAGAACGAGGTCCCACACATCTGCATATGTATGTCAAGTATGCAGCTCAGTTGGGCAAGACTAATTTGACAAAGACATGTTGACCTAAATCACATACAGCCGTCTGTTCGTGGGGGCAATCAGAAATTGCTATATGTTGCCAAAATAGCTATGAGTTGGTTGACAGATAACTTTAGTCCAAACATAGTTAAATAATACTGCCAAATATCATTTAAGAAATTAGAAGGAAAAAAAAGTTAGCCAACAATACAAATTAGCCTGAAGTTAAGTACAATACTAGAGAGAATTAGCTAAATGTAAGTTAAATACAGAATAATTAAAGATGGAATAATGCTTAAAGTTAGCACAAAAATAGTTTAAGTAAGAATGAAAACAAAACAACATTATGTTACATTATGTTACCTCCAATTATAAATTAAAGAGGAAATATACCACAGGGATTTTCCCAAAATACAAATGTAGCACAAAATCTAATGTCTGACTTTACTCTGCTGCCAACTAGTGGTTTTGGTTGGTTTTCTTGGTTGGTCATTTCAGTTCAGTTGTTTGCTTTAAATTGACCATCAGTTTGACTATGATTGTGAATGGTTGTTTGCCAGTGTGGATCAGTGGATTATGAGGATGTGGGCCACAGGGTGTGGACCACAGGATGTGGGCCACATAAGTTATAAGTTTGGACATGCTTCATCATGAGCTCTACTTCTTCTAACTGGGTTACAGAGGGCATTAAGAGTGTCACAGATTTAGTGACATTATCCTCCAGACTACATCAGTGCAGCAGTATAAGAGTGAGAGACCACTCAGATGGAAGACCACCCTGGTCTTACAGTCATCACTAAATGACTATGACCTACTGCTGGGACATAGAACCGTTTGATTTATTTTGAGATGTTCTGGGTATAACTACACATCTAAATTCAAACTGACTCTCGGTCCAAACAGCTGTTTGGGTGGAGGAGACTCTTTACCTTCACTGAGGTGCAGCAGAGACTTGTTGTGACAGTCCAGTCCCAGTAGTCCTGCGAACATCTTCCAGACCCTTCAGTATTGTGTGGAGCCACAAGTGAAACAGCTCAGATCCCGGTACAGAGCTGCTGGATCCCATCGACCATGTTTTTTAGCAGAAGTGGAATCAGCCGCTGGCTCTGATCTCATTTCCGTTGTTGGAAAAGTGAATCCAGTCTCTTCCTTTTTGCTTCTCCACAGTTTTGGAAGAATAACGCACAAAAATCCGGCTTTTACGCACGAATCCAATATGTATAATAACACGTTCTCTGATCAAACAACAAACACGTTCGCAAGAGAATATACCAACGTGTTACATTACATACTGTTTTGTGTTTAAGAAGCGAGTTCGAATGCGCAAAAACAGTCAGAAACGGTTCATCTTAATGTGGATTTTGGCGTTGAATTAAAGAAAATGTGGAGGAAAAAGATGGAAAATATCCGAGAGCTGTGAGCGAGGTCTGAAGCTGGAGCAGAGACACATCAGTCTGTCATCGATGATCACTTCAGCTGTGGTCCGTTAGACGCTGCGTCGTAGGAGTTGGAGCAGCGTAACGAGCTGCTTCCTTCCTACGTGTTCAGGAATTTGACTCCGGACTCCTTCGAACGTACAAATACAACCAGAGCGGGTCCGTGAACGCAGCACAACACACGTCACTAAAGACTAATAATTAATTCAGCTGTGCGAGCAGAACAAGTTAGAAATGGTACCTTTTGTCGGGAGTTACCGAGAAGTATTAACAACGCATTGAGAGATAATGGTAAAAAATGTAAACAGTTGTAATATTAAAAATCAAAATGAAAAGTTTACAAGAAAGAAGCCATTTCTCAACGAATGAAGCCCTAAGTTTCCAAAATAAAGTAATATGTTTAAAATATTAAGGTCACGGGTTAACAAAATAACAATAAATCAAACGTTTAAGGATAAAAGTATAATAATTTATGGAAAATATTACTAATAAAAATCCTAAGTATATTATGAAATAAAAAAGTTGTAGTTACCAACAGTTAACTGTGTCTCTAAACCAAAAACAATGGCGTGTATTTAAAATGTTAGGCTCGACTCTGGTGACTTTACATGGCTACACAAAGTGCACCGCGTCCATTAAATATGTAGGTCATACAAAAACCAAAAGCCTATATACTGTTTCACGTGAGACCACCTCCAACACTGCTCTATGTTAATGCGAGTGCTCTTTTGTTTATGCAGGGAGGGGAGGCATGAGAAGAGGAGAGACCCCACCGAGTCTTTTCACCCTCCTCCCAAATGCTCCATTTATTCAGCTTGGCTGAGCTGCAGACTGATGGACAAGTCTGTGTGATGAATAGCTCAGCTCAGCTTAGCAGAATGAACACTTCTAACTCAGGCTACGCCACGCAGGATAAAAGTTTTGCATAGAGTACAGCGAGTGAGACCTCCTGCCTTGTTCAAAGATGACACGCACTCGAACATAGATGAGAAATGTATGTAAAAGTATTTAAAACAGAAAATAAACCCTCAAACATAAAGGGAAAAACCCCTCTTAAACACAAACAAGGAACTTCCGGACAAGGATGATAAGCTATTTGAAACAAATACGAATTTTCCAATTATAGATAAAAAAAACTCTCAGAAACTCCTTGATACACATGAGAAACTCTCAAACAAGTGAAAAACTATTTTAAAAAAGAAACCTCTTAACACAGATAAAAACGCATTATGAGACGGAGTGATGAGAACCTCACAATGATGAGAACATACGAGAAACTCTGAGATACTGTATAAAACAGATGATGAATATTGATGGGATGTTTAAAATCTGGGCTTTATTATTATTATTATTATTATTATTATTATTATATTTGCAGTAGCGACCCCATGAGAGGGAACGGTGGGGAAAGAAGTTATATTTTTCTTAATGCGCTTTACCAGAAGTTACCACTAGATGGAAGCATTAAATCACAATAACATCTATGCTAGCTATGAGGGAAAACATCATGCACATAACCGGTTACCCACCCACACTGTTTTCATCTATTATTATCTGTAGGCTCTACAGAGGGTGTAGTAGTAGTAGTTGTTGTTTTACAGTAAAACTATCTTTTACATTTGTTCTGAGTGATTTCCCTGGCAGTTATATCACCTTTACCTAAATATAAAAAACTTCAGTTTGTGATGATGCTGACAGTTACAACAATCACCCATTGATACTGTAAACACAAGAATGGTGAAAACAATGAGGAGATAAACAGGAAATGCAGGAGAGTCATTTTCTGACAGAAATGTTCCTCAGCACGATAGAAGGCTTTAATTTGAATTGATTCGAGCTGCAGTGTTGGTATAACACAGCAGATTGGACATGTGCGTGCCAGTGGGTTTGCCAGTGAGGAGGCACGTACAATACACCAAGGTCACATGTTCTTCCTCCATACAGTGGAGTTTGCAGCGGGTGCAGGCAGCCAATAGCTCTACCTCAGGTTATCTGTGTAATAAAAAAGAGAGAGGCTGAGAGAGGAAGGGAAGAAAAACAAACACACCCTTCATCAAAGCAGCTGAGAGACAGGAGACCATGGCCTGTTGGGTGAAAAAAAAACCTTTATTCATGCACAACAAGCAAAGGCGTCAGATCTGTATCAAAGCAGAGGAATCTTTTAACTCTGGTGACACGGTTTACTTTATTAACACAACTGAACCTTAACAGGACTCCACACAATCATCCGTCTAAAATACTAAAATAATGACTGCAAAGTTATAGAGAACAATAACAGGATTAAACGACCCCTTCCTCAGGGTCGATGAGCGTGGTCCTGCTGGAGAACACGTCGGCCAGCATGTGTTTGGGGATCTCAGAACCACGGACACGCAGGGTGTAGCAGGCGTCCTCCACCTTAGCTAAGCTCTGACGCAGCGTGTGCAGCTTCTTGGAAACCTCGTAGGGGCCGGTGTTCCCGATGTAGGAGAAACCGTCGTGGATCTGACGCAGGAACTGGCTCAGCTGAAAGGGCGTGTCAATGTCACCGTTGCCCACGCTGCTGATGCACATGCGCATCAGTTCTCCCGTCAGGTCGGCCACACCCAGCAGGTAGTCTGAGGGCGTCACGTGGAAAGTCAGAACCTGGGATCCAGGGGACAGAGCATCAGCTGCTCCCTGAGATGATAACATAAAAAAAAAAAAAACTTTTCAGTAGTGAAGTGTGCACATATTCATAGGTTATTTCACTTGATGGTAGGTGATCATTTAGTCTAGTTGTTCAAGCCTCTAACACAGTGGTGGGCAAACGGTTCAGGAGCAGATAGATGGAGCATTCGTGTGAACTAAGATAAATGACATGTAAAAGTCATGCATAAAGGCTACAATGCTAAAATGTTTTTTATCATTTTCTACACCATCTATTGGGGAAATGTGGGTTTTGCAGGGAAAAGGCAGAAATATAACGATAATATAAATAAATTATATAATTACGAAAAGTTTGGTGGGCCGAATTACAAAGCTGAACGGGCTACATCTGGCCCCCAGGCCTTAGTTTGCCAATGCCTGCCCAAACATAATAAAACATAATAAACAGTTTTGACATGTCGGTTGCTTCTTCTCCTGCTCTGTGACAACAGAGTTTACTGTACACAAACTAACTGGAACTGGTGGTGAGTCTAAAATGAACTGTGATTCTGTGTCGGTAATTTGCCAAAACCAGACTTCCCTTCCTTTTAACAGAAAGTTGTCCTCACCTGCGAACAGAACACCAGTCTGGCGTTTATCTCCTCCAGGCTGATGAGGCGGCGGTGGCGGATGTAGTGCAGGAAAGACACGGCCTCCACATACTCCTGGATCCCTAATACGAGATAACACTACATCAGAACAGCTTCATCACAAACAAACATACAGCTGCTGTGGAACCTGAACATGATGCTTTTCTTCTCCACGTTTATTGTACACAAACTTATCATTTGGTGAAATCTACCATAAAACAGCATGTGTCCAGTTGACCAAAGCAGGTTGCGTGTGTGCAAACGCCACAAACATCTGCAGAGTATAGATCACAGATGCAGATAAAGATTCATAAAACCTGTTTCCTGAAGAAGTCTTTTGAATGAACAACAGTGGCCACTTTCTGAGCAGGGCTGAGATGACCCTCTATTTGTTTTCTGGCCCTGTGTCAACAACAATCAAATAATGACAGGACGGAAGGCTTTGTGTCTGAAGTCTACTTTTGGAGCAGCAAAGTGTGCACATATTCATAGGTTATTTCACTTGATGGTAGGTGATCATTTAGTCTAGTTGTTCAAGCCTCTAACACAGTGGTGGGCAAACGGTTCAGGAGCAGATAGATGGAGCATTCGTGTGAACTAAGATAAATGACATGTAAAAGTCATGCATAAAGGCTACAATGCTAAAATGTTTTTTATCATTTTCTACACCATCTATTGGGGAAATGTGGGTTTTGCAGGGAAAAGGCAGAAATATAACGATAATATAAATAAATTATATAATTACGAAAAGTTTGGTGGGCCGAATTACAAAGCTGAACGGGCTACATCTGGCCCCCAGGCCTTAGTTTGCCAATGCCTGCCCAAACATAATAAAACATAATAAACAGTTTTGACATGTCGGTTGCTTCTTCTCCTGCTCTGTGACAACAGAGTTTACTGTACACAAACTAACTGGAACTGGTGGTGAGTCTAAAATGAACTGTGATTCTGTGTCGGTAATTTGCCAAAACCAGACTTCCCTTCCTTTTAACAGAAAGTTGTCCTCACCTGCGAACAGAACACCAGTCTGGCGTTTATCTCCTCCAGGCTGATGAGGCGGCGGTGGCGGATGTAGTGCAGGAAAGACACGGCCTCCACATACTCCTGGATCCCTAATACGAGATAACACTACATCAGAACAGCTTCATCACAAACAAACATACAGCTGCTGTGGAACCTGAACATGATGCTTTTCTTCTCCACGTTTATTGTACACAAACTTATCATTTGGTGAAATCTACCATAAAACAGCATGTGTCCAGTTGACCAAAGCAGGTTGCGTGTGTGCAAACGCCACAAACATCTGCAGAGTATAGATCACAGATGCAGATAAAGATTCATAAAACCTGTTTCCTGAAGAAGTCTTTTGAATGAACAACAGTGGCCACTTTCTGAGCAGGGCTGAGATGACCCTCTATTTGTTTTCTGGCCCTGTGTCAACAACAATCAAATAATGACAGGACGGAAGGCTTTGTGTCTGAAGTCTACTTTTGGAGCAGCAATTTAACTTCAAAGAGACTCCGATCTCACTGCCGCTCACCACAGTGTGCAGCGGAGACGGAGACACCAGGAGGATCAGCGTCACCTTAACTGGAGTTTCACATCAGTTACAACCAAACATCCAGAGGCCATAACCACTGATACCAAGATCCCTAGAGATGTGAACTGTTTATTTGTTACACTATCAGTTAAAGATGTTTAACTGCAGTGACTGTAGACCTGAGTGGCTCCATGGACTGTGTGTGCTTCACACATTTAACAGAGAGAATGTAAATACACAAGAAAAAGTCAGGTAGAAATGAGTGTAGTAATAATGAGTAACACAGCAGGACGCATCATTGAGTAGTTTGGCATGTGCAAAATGGGTTAAAAAAAGGTACATATACATATCCATATACTGTATACATGTGCATGTATGTATATACTGTTTATGTATTTGATTGGCCGGGAATGAATCACAATTAATCCTTATTTGTTGAGATGAATCAACATTCCAAAATAAATACAAATGAAACTAATACAAATGATAGAAATATTAATATGGAAAAATATCAAGATATGTAAACTCAACTTTCTGCTTCGTAGAAATGGTAGATTCTAGTCAATATTGTACATTTCAGTACATATATATATATATATACATATATATATACATACATATACATGTAGTTACTTTATTTCTTGTGGATTTGTCACACAATTACCTTTACAACACAACAAACATGTGATCAAACTGTTACAACTGATTCCCAGCAGCTCCTCTTTCATTGTGACATGTGACATTAGTGTAGAGAGAATGCAAAACAATGGGTCATGTACGGGATATAAGAAATAAAACGTTCCTATTGGCTTCAAGGACAATCTGCAGATTTCAGTTCCTGAGTGTGCTGCCGGGAACTTTGGGTGTTATTTACTCTGAAGCTGCAGTTACCTTTGGTCAAGGAGACCTTGAAAAAAAACTCCTACAGATATTGTCTAAATAATGACTCAAAAACAGCTGGAGAATTAAACGGTTTTACTGGCAAAGCAGTTGGGAAATAATGGAAGTTTGATGTTGTGGGTCTGCAGATTGACAATGCAGGTTTTCTTGGGAAGGAAATCTAAAAATAACATTTTAATGAAATGCACAAAAGTCCTCAGACGATTGGGTGATTAGCTGAGCTTAATGTTTGACCAGAGATTTGTTCCACGATCTGCAAGTGAACCCTGAGAAATACATGAAAGTCGACTTGTGTTTGCACTGTCTCTGGCTAATACAGCAGGGTCAAGGTAAAAAGCTTATCAAAGCACTCTGCCGCCTTTTTATCAGTGGAAATTACGCACAAATTTAGCTTTTAGTCGTGCTAATGTAAAAAGAGAAAAATCAGACCAATTACACAAGCACGGAGACTGCTCATCAAGCCAAGATTATCTGGGAAGTCCTTGGAACGTGGCCACTCTAACTCTAATAAAGAGGATGAAATTTAAAGGAAGAAAGAAAAAAACGACAGATCTAATTGGTGGGAGGTGCCACTGGTCACGTCGAACGATGCAGTGTGAGTGACCACAATCTAAAAATGACTTCCCCAGCAGCTAGATAACAGCTAACCCCCTTTGCCAATCATGTTTTTCTTCAAAGACTGCAGACATTTTGGCTATGTGAACAGAAAACAACTTTATCAGAAGCTGTGCTGTTCACATCCAACGAAAATGGAGCAGAGGAAACTGTTATCACATGTTAAGACTTAAAATAAACAAAAGTAAAGTTCAATTATCCTGTATTCTATTAAAACATAATAATAACAATAATCACTGTACCCTTTATGGAATATTCTCCCATTTCAAATAAAGGTTTATTTCATTATACAAATTGTACAAAGTTACTTTATGATTGATGTTAGCGCAACCAAAATTGTGGGGGAAAAAATGAGTGAAAATCAAAAACTATATGGCTGTGGAACAAATAAATCCATTTGTAGCTGTAAATTCACCATGATCAATCACGATTAATACATAAGCCCTGACTACACCTCGATCCTTTAGGTTTCAGAGGTGATCTTCCAGTATCCCTCTGCTTCATTGCTTTGGCTGCTTTCATTCCAAACACAGACATAAGCTCTCACCTGGAGTGTAGGCTCTGTGAAACTGATAGATGTCCTCTCCCATGAGCTCTTCAGCTATTTGACCAATTTTATGCCTGACTCCATCCAGTTTCAAATCTGCTTCCTTTAGAATTTCCTCTGTATTTGGGACACTTTCAAATGACACAAACAAACAAAACAAAATCTTATTTAATTACTTTCAGTGCTCCAAAAATCAATAACAAAATCAAAATACTGACTGTAATGGTAAGGTGTTTCTAAACATTCAATAGAACTACAGAGAAAACAGAACGTATTTGGTGATGGTGCAGTGTTCTACATGGATACGTACCTGGTTACTCTATGCAGAAGAAAAATACTTCTCTTGCTTTCAATGGTAACATCTCGAGAGAGCTTCACAAGGCGCTCATATTTGTCATGTCTGGTGTCAAGCTCTTGCTGAAAGACTGAGGGAAATAAAAATAGGTTATAGGTAGTTATGTATATTTATGTAAATAGAAAAATCTATTTACCTTTGAAAGCAGCGAGGACAGGTGAGGATGACTTGACACTAACGTCACGACTCGTATCAGCATATTTCTTTGGACATCCTTCACCTGACAGGAAGTGAAAATGGTCGTTAATATAACAGTTTTCATTGATTTAGTTTTTGTGATATGTTCTTCAGGTTCTGCTAAACTTAATCACGGCTAAACTGACAATTAAAAAACGAGAATATGGTTGTCTTAAAAATGTAGTTTTGATACAAAGAGCTTTCTTTATACACTTTACACAAACAACAGCATCTAGCATCATTCGACATTTGTTTTTATTTACTTATGAACTTACTTTGGTTTTGTTCACACCACTTAATTATAAAATTTACTTTTTAATTTTTCGAATGTTAAGAATGGCTACATGTATTTTTTAAAATTGTGTTTTGTTTTGTCAGGACTTGCTGATGTGATTGTTATTATGGTTAAGAGTTCAATTGGAAGTGACCGATAAATCCGTTAATTAATCGATTATTCGCTTGTGATTGCCCAGTGATTGTTACCGGCTTTATCCATAAAGAAACAAAGAATGTTTTACTTTGGGATAATGTTATACTTTTTTTTTACAAATGAGTAATGTACATTTTTGAAACCCTATAATTTGTACCACTACATCTCGTAGAAAGCAGATTGTTTATCATTAATATGCAGAGGATTTACTGTTATATTCATCTCCGACAGTAGCTACCTCATAGGTAGCTTAGCTGCTGACAAAAACATAGCACATTTAGGTCTCTTAAAATGTTTAGCTAATAATGGAAATCCAACTTACCTTGTCGCTTATTCATGCTGTCAGCAGCTGAGTTTATTCTCTTGTTAGGTCGAGGTTAAGTTGTGTTGTTATGTGATGTGATGCAGAGACAGACTAAGGCTTTACGTAACGTCAGAGACCAAACTGTTAAACAAGCACGGCAGCTGTGTTCTCTCTTAATTATAACTATCCCTAAAAAATGACAAATAGTCTGTGAAAGTTTAAACAGCCCTCAGTACGATCAAACACGCATATTTACTAAGACACACTTTACATGCGAGAATCAACACGGCGCTGTTTACATACGTAGCAGGAAATTGACGCGATGCACACTGGGAAATGTAGTCGCACCGAAAAGGGGAGAACCATCCATCCATGGCATCCATAAAGATATGTGAAATTATGTTAAATAATTAATTTACCTCAGGATGAATGAAATGGCTCCGTGCTGGACCACTGTGTTTTCACATTGACAAAACCGTACTTTTTAAAAATAAAAACTAAAAGCCTACATTTTTTTAATGTCTCCTATATATGTGGGGAGAAAATTGTAAGAAACAGCAAATCAAAACATTAAAAATAAACATTCAACTCCTACCTCTGCCTACTGCGGACAAGTGTTCATTTGGGTTACAGGCTTCTGTGATGCTTTTCACCAAAAGTGAAACGTCTTCTCCTGCAAATTTCTTGTTTTGTCTCACGTGACAAAATAAAACGCTTTGAGCGTGCACTGCATTTGACAGATTGTCTTTGCCTAAGAATTATTGCATTTCTGCGTGCAGCATGCTGTGGTTGGGCAGTACATACGGTAACTGACTCAGTTTAGGGGGTGTGGCTGTGCCAGCCCATAATTTTTCTATTTGCAGTGTAAACACTGATTGACCAGTCATCTCTTGACTGGCATCCATGTCATGTGTTGCTATAAAGTATGTTTCATCTCTAACCTTTCTTGATCAGATTACCCACTTCTCTACTCTAACCCCTCCTCCAGGGACTCCAGCAGACTGTGTACGTGCCACTCGACTGGTGCCAACTCCAGCTCACTGTAGCCTCGGCACAGCTCCCTCCCAGATATCCCAAAACCGATCTCTCACTTATTAATGCGATTAGTGATCTCAGCTACCGGCACGTATTAATTCAAACAAACCCATGTTTTGTTATTTTTTCAACATGGGTTCGTTATTACAAAACAAATTACCGTTACCACATAAATCTTGATCATGATTTATTTGTGTTATTTGTGTCATTTGTGTCACTGTTATACGAATAAAGCGACTAAAAACGAACGAATTGTTTTATACCACCAGCAATAAGATGTTTATAGACATATATTCTTTTGTTTTGTAAAAGGAATTTCACATATGCGAGCCTGGAATGAGGTCAAAACACTGACTTTGACGTTGACTGCTGCTGCATTCACGTACTCCCATTAAGCTCGGTGTTTCAAACATCGTCAATTTTTGTTTTTCGATTACTGTATGTCTTAATTGTGATTTAAAACGTAATCCCAATTGACAATGCATGGCAGTACTTCCATAAGTCAAGTCTTATTTTATAACTGTTATTTCATAACAGAAACTTAAAAAAATGAATAGGATGTGCATGATTGAAATATATATATATATATATATATATATATATATATATATATAAGAATTATACTATAATATTGTTTAAATTAAGACAACTAGAAATTGTGAGCTCAGAATTGATTGTGAATAAAGCGATTGAAGCGCTGGCTCTAATAATTCATTTATTTCAAAAATCCTCTTCTTTAAACTCTTTAGGAAAGAACGCATTTTAGATATTTTAAATAGAATTTTTTAGATTACAGTCAGAATTATGTTTTGATGCGAGACAACGCTATTGATTTTGTAACATCAGAAAAGTGAGGGGATAGTTCTGATGTGTGGATTAAAAACAGCATTTTGGAAAATAAAATTCTCTTAAATCTTTTCTAAATCTAGAATTCTAAATTTAGGATTGACACTATGTTGACGTTGTAAAAACTCTGGGATTTCCATAAGATATGATATGAAATTCGCTATTTTCCTGTACATTTATTGCCCGACCATCTTGGAAACGATCTTTCTTAAACTAGTAGGCATGACAACGACGTACACATGTTTCTGACCGTACACGATTTGTGTCTTGTTTCCTGAACGCAACAGCTGAAGGTGGTGGTGCTTGCGTAATGATGTCAGAATGGGCCGGGCCTGGGATAGGCTGAGCCCAGAGTGAGCGGCGCCATGCACAGCCCTCCACACTAACCGCTAAGCAGCACCAATGTCTCTCCGACTCTTCTGTAATGTGTGCTCCGAGGTTTATGTTGTCGTGTTATTTCACTGACACAGGATGTAAGAAGGGAACATCTGTAATAAAATGGCGGCGGTTTAAGTCTAACTTTCGCGTGTGGCACGGCGAAGGGTGGCAGAGGCAGTTGGCCGTTTCTAAAGTTGTCGGTAAAACAGGGCGTTAAAGGCGCAGTACACTCGTTTTGTGTGACCGCAAGCATGGAGAAGCAGCAACAGCAGGAGCAGAGCAACTTGGACCGAGACAGACAGTACTGTGAACTTTGTGGGAAGATGGAGAACCTCCTTAAATGTGGCAGGTGTCGGAGCTCCTTTTACTGCAGCAAGGAGCACCAGAAACAACATTGGAAGAAGCACAAGCTCAGTTGTAAGGAGGCGGACCAGGCACAATCTGCCGTGCAGAGAGTGGAGCAGCAGCCGCCGACGACACAACCACAGCAGCTACAGCCTGGGGACAAGGCATCGGGGAAAGCCGGTGTTAAGAAAACACATCCAGCGCAGGCGGATTCACCACAAACCACTCAGACAGAAGCGTCCGGTGATGACGGTTCAAACAATAACAACGCCACGCCAAACGGACAGACCAGCTCTTCTCCTCAGAAACTTGCCACGGACTACATCGTCCCCTGCATGAACAAGCACGGCATCTGTGTGGTGGACAACTTTTTAGGAGCAGAAACCGGACAGGCCATTTTGGACAATGTCAAATCTTTGTATAAAACAGGCAGGTTCACGGACGGACAGTTAGTTAGCCAAAAAAGCGACTCCACTAAAGACATCCGTGGAGACAAAATCACGTGGATAGAAGGCAGGGAAGCCGGCTGTGAGAAGATTCGCTTCCTCATGGGTCGCATGGACGACCTGATCAGACATTGTAACGGCAAACTGGGAAACTACACAATAAATGGAAGGACGAAAGTAAGTATTTCAGCAGTTGGGAAGCGTTATTTATAACGACTGTCCTTATAAATAACGGTTGGTTTTGCTCGTATCTTATGAACAGGGTTCTGCCAAATGACACCTGCCAAACGTCAGATTCACGTTGTTCAAATGTAGTCTACAGGATTTATCCCAAAACTCCGTTTTTTCTCTCTTTATTATAAATATTCACTAGTGGGCAAATACGTAGCTGTAATGCAATCAAAATGAAACATGTCATTTTAACCTCAAAGTTGTACAATGTAAAATAATAATAATAATAATAATAATAATAATTTCCCGCGTGAGGAATCATTCAAGTTCAACCGTAGTTCAATTTAAAAAGGTCCATTCAGAATTTATTGAAAAGAGAATGCACATATCCTGTTCTGGGAATTTTGTCTTTGCCACCCTAAAGTCTGATCCATACTGAATAAATAAAATATAAAAAAAAAACTAAATCAATGTAATGATGTAATAAAGGCATTGTATTGGTTCTACAAAACAATATAAAGCTTACCAATGCATGTGGTCTTTTTACAACACTTCACTTAAGACTAATTACTACTTTTGTAAAGGTTTAGGCCCAAGTTATACTTTGGTCAGGTAAATACAAAAACTAATTTATTTGGAGAACATCAACACTATAAGGGGAGGATGAGGAAGAATACAATGTAGTGTTGTGAACATGGCATAGACATGTTGTTGCAGCATGTCTATGCCATGTTCATTTAAATCCCAAACATACACCAAAAATTCATCTTTATTTTTAGTACTGAAGTACTGCCCCATATCACACTGAAATTTAACCGTTTATAACCCTAAAGAGTTCTGCAAGCTCTTATGCTGAGAAAAAAACTTGAATCTTAAAGATAGAACGAGGGTAAGTACATATTAAAACCTCATATTTCAGGTTGTCAAGAAACTAGAGCACTTTGACTTTTATTAAAGTGTTTTTACACAATAGATGTCTTTAGTTCTTCAAAAATCTGCTGTCCTACAGCACGTGGTCATTTCTGACAGTTTCTTAATAACAACGTGGCAGTCGAACAGTCGTTCGGCCTGTGTCATCCAACAACAACAGCAACATCTAACTATCAAGTTACACGTGACCTCAGACTCCTCTTTTACCCACATCCAGTCAACATGACCTTGTGACATTAGACTGACACAGGAACAGTGGTGTTGGACTCAGCCTCAGTCCTTTTCCTCCTCTTCTTTGTACAAGGGAAATGCTTTGACACAGGCGTCACTGCTAGAATGAATTGACATTTGTCTGAGTTCCCACTACACTGGATTTGTGTTGAGTATGTCTCATTACAGAGTCAGTGTTAACATCATTTGACTTTTTGTTTTGGAAAGAGCGTCTCATGTACATTAAATTTATATCAGACACTTTCATCCAGTGTGATTTGCAAGAGGAGAATTAACAATCAAACTACATAGAGAAACTCTTGATGGGAGACTGCTAGTTGCGGCGCTTCCTAACTAGGTTTAGAGTGCATATAAATTTACTGTTTATATTTTTTGTCAGGCCTAGCAGTCTCTTTAGTCGCTTTGAATTGTTCACTGCGACAACTGTGATGTTTGTAAATCACAGTTGTTGTCAGCGTGGAGCATTCACAGGTTTGACCATTGCTTGCTGCAGGTACTTGGGCTTTTGACCTGGCACAGAGATGTGGACACTTCATACTGCTGTCTTTTACCAAAATTCTGTTATTTCAATTTCCTTCTTACTGGTTGTTTGTAGAAACAGCATAACGCTTGTGCTGTTGATCCTCACAGCTGGCCACGGACTCAAAGAACTTGATTTCCTCCCCTACTGCCCTAGTTGCCTTGGCAAACACGGCTGGACTGTGACCAGTGCACGTCAGCATGACTTGCACATTATGGAATCCTGCCAGTATCGTTGGCCAACGGGATACAACAGAATACACACTGAGGAGTATAGAGTAAGACAATTTAGCTCAAAAAGTTATTTAATGTCATTGTTTCCATTTCCCCTCATCCTGTGAATATGGTGTGAGAAGTGGCAGCAGCAGGATGTGTTTGTTTCCCTGCAGCTCCTGCGTGACTTATTCTCTCTGGTGATGGCGTAAAGACAAAAATTTTTGCCAAATGCTTGATGCGGACTTCCTTGTGCCATCTATATGATGGCATTTACACCATGTTACACTGTGGATCATTTAGCCAAGACTGTATTTCACCGGTGGGTGTGAAGTGTTAGCGATGTGATAGGTATGCGATACAGGAAACATAATAGTGTGTCAGGGGAGTCATTTGTGGTTGGTGCTATATGCTGCCTTGTTTGATCTTATGTCTGGCTGCAGTGATGAGTAACTAATCAATTAGTGCTTAATCCACAGCTCAGTTTGTAAACAAGATAAATCATGCAATTAAGTTCACTGATTTCTACAGTTTTCAGAACCCTCCTGCAGAGATAACTTAGGTGATAAACTAATGGGCCGTAAGAACTTTAAGGAACTTTATTTATATTTATATTATTTATTATATATATTATGGAGTAACGGTGATCACACAGCTGTTTGAGGTAGATCAGGGGTCTCAAACTTCCGGCCCAGGGGCCACTTCTAGCCCCTGAGCCCCTCCATATCTGGCATGCGACTAGAAGCAATTTGTTTTGTTTTTTTGGCAAAATTATTTAGGTCAACAAATGTTTTATTTGGTCATTTCAGAATGAAAAATACATTAATTTCATTAAAATATCAGGGTTTTTTTTGCATTGAACATTGATCTCTGATGTGGCCCTCCAATATAATGAGGGTGGCAGCAGTGGCCCTCAGTTAGACCCCTGATGCAGATAGTGGAAAGCCGAATGTAAGTTCACAAGTGCTGCTACTGCTACTTGTGCAGCTGTCACTCAAATTGTACTGCTAAGAAGAAATTACAGTATAGATAATAATAATAATTCATGAATAATTGTCATAATACCATCATGTTATTGTCTTTAAGACACCAAACATGTCAGAAGACAATGTTAATAACAAAGTAGATATCTATTGATGTCATAAATCTGTTAAACGTGATGTTCATTTTTATTCTTCCCTTTGTTTTGCAGACTTTAATAACTAAAACTCAATTTTTCTACTTTGATTCTAAAATCTGAATGCAACCATAATGTTTTATGGTTAATTTACTACTTTTTGAGAATATTGTTGTTATAATAATATAATAATGTCTGCTCAGTTATTTCATTTCAAGTATTAATTAATTTGCTAAATTATTCAAATTTAGCAAGCACAATAGCTCAGCACAATAATAATTATATTTTTTTGATCTAATTAGTGATATATAATCGTTAGAAAAACAAATTAATTTAATAAAAACTAGAACATTCCTGGATGTAACAGAGAGATGAACTGGGTGTCCACACATCTCTATAGCTACATCCATGTTGTCTCTCAGCTCTCTATTTGACTATCTATTGTCTTTTCTTCTCAGCTTCTCGTTTTCAATGAGAACTGCTGACAGACACTAAGACGCTTTTTGTTTTAAAAGAAACCTGGACAGTATCCACAAACTCAACCCTTCAATCCCCAGTCCTGCCTGTCTGTGCTGCTGTGGACACTTGCCAGCAGAGTTTTAAAATTGCAGGATGTATAGTAATTTGTTGCGTCATTTTAATCCCACCTCGCAAGTGCATATGCGTGCTTTCATGACCGTTGACCTAAATCTTAAAGCTGAATCGAGTAAGCAGGCTAATAGGAAGTCATGTGACAGTAGTCCTCTTCGCACTAGTGCCGACTGTGCATTACACTATAGGTTGCAGGAGCAGCTGATTCAATCCCCCTACTGGACAAGCATGCACTGTACAATCCTACGCCACGTTTTCCCTGCCTATTGTGTTGCCATCATACGGCGAACTAGAGAGGGGCCGTAGTCTAGTGGCAGCAGATGTTTTTATGAGTGGCAGAACCCACGGGAGAAATGAAGGCAGGAAATTTAACATGACACTTTGCATTAGGGCCTTATGAATTGTGGCGTATGGGCAAAGCCTTTTTTTCTAAACTCTATTCTTTGTTTATTTCCTTGTGTTTGTCAATTGAAAGACATTTTTTCTTACAACGCAGATGCAGGCGGCAGATTAGCACGAAGGCAACACAAACACACACGGAGGATTGTAAAGCGTTTGCCTGTGACACAACACAAAGAGTGATCATGGTGGTAGCAGATTTCTACCTCTGTAAGCTACTGGGGTGGCTTTGGATCAGCAGTGCGAGCAGGGCGACTTCTAAATGTAAGGTCAACGTTTGATCTGTTGTTTTTCCAGTCTGTGTGCCTTTGTGCACATTGAGCCCCACGTGGCCGCGTGTAAGATTGGTGTGGACAGAACATGAATGGGACCGAGAGCAGGCAGTGTGTTCCAATGAATTTAAATAGATGTACTGAATTAATGCATGTGAATAGGTCAAGGGCAAGAGCTGTGTTCATTAAGCCTGAGAGCCCTCCTGTCTTTATACACCATTAACATTTGCAGAGCCTTAATATGTATAATATATATATATATATTCTGTATAATACAAGATTAATATTCCACTTCAATATTCCATCCCATTCCTTAGCTTTCCAGCAGTTGCATGAAGTTTAATTTACATTGACTAGGTGCTTACGTGACACATTCAGTGGAATTTGGAGCAAATCCAAGTTTGAGCTTATCTGTCAGTTTACAATGCAGTGACTGTGTCTAAGAGCACCTGACTGCGTTCTAAGTGGAGAAAGAGGTTCTTCTTCTTTGTGTTGTCTCTCGGCAGCTGTTAAAAGAAAAGAAAAGAAAAGAATTGTTTTTGTTTGTTTGTTTTCTTGGCAGAGGACTGGATTAAACAAATTGTCCTCATTAAACCCTTTAGCAAATACAACAATTAGGACATTAAATGCAACGCTTCAATGCTAGTTGGACTTGAAACTCGACTGGAGCTGTAACAATCATTAATGATTTTGATAATTCTTTAATTGTTTGGATTTTACCTTCCCTTCTTGTAAAATCGCATTCATCTCATGGATGTCATTTGTCCAAATGTCAGTTTTTAAACTGAATAATTTAAAATAAATTAAAAATAACATTTAAACAAATGGGACCACACCAAATGGAATCTTATATACAAAAGACAACATTTTTGCTGTGTGATTTCAACTCAATATTTGCCCATAACCAATATATTTTTAGACTGCTCTGTTATTAAATACAGGCTGAATCGCTCAGAGTATTTTTATCCAGGGCAACTCTCTGCTGTTTGAGGTATAAAAGCCAGAAACACGTCTTATTATACGGCCAAATGCACAATGGTTAATTTAGTGTGTTCAACTATAACTCAACAGCTGAAATACCTGTCATTGGATATGGGATTTATTCCAGGTTTAACACATTAAACCAGATCAAAACATCAGTTTGAGTCCTAGCAGGTTTTTTGACTGGTGGACTGGAGCCTTGAGAAGTTGTGAATTATCTAAAAGAGATTTGAGGACAGTTTTTGTTCATGAACTGCTATGTTTCAACTCTAGAAGGGTTGTGTTTTTATCTGAGATATTGGTGTTTTCATTCCTTTATTTATCCATTTAGTCCTGAACTCTACAGAGTGGGTGATTTTTACACAGAGCACACCAGTGATTGTGTAATTATGACACACTGTTTTTGTGATTTTCCTGCTGCTGTAAAGAACAGTTAGTTCTGCTGCTATATATATATATATATGTCCTTATGTTGTTGAAGAAGAAATAGTATGGTTGGTTATTCCTGTAAACAGGATTTTCCTCTGGAGGCAGCAGACAGTGAGCTCTACTGGGCTGGGGCCCCAAATTCCCATAATTCCCTTTGCTACAAGGTCCCCAGATGTGTCATCTGTAAAGTAATTAGACCACTTGAAGATTTTTGTTACCTGAATTTTTGTTGTACAAACAAGTCAACTGAAAGTATTACTGTGTGTATTATGTGTAATTTCATCTTTCAATTATATATAACATCTGTTTGTACCATTTTCCTATTGTTATTTTTCAAACCCTTATTATGAAGGGATTTTCATAAGCACTTTTTGGCTTTGAACAAACTTAATTTATAGGTTTGAATTAGGGACGCTCAACTTTTTTATGTCCAATACCGATACTGTAACTGGGAGGATGTGCAGATACCAATATCCATCTGTTACCTTCTTTTCTCCTGCAGCATGAGGTGGTCTGCTGTTGCTAGAGCAATAGTGTCCCTGTTTGTTGCACAAAATTCAGTTAAGCATTTGGGCTCTGGTATCAGACGGGCTATACTTGTTGTTGTTTTTCGGCCAGGGCCGAGGTGTCTGAATGACCTTCTCTTATTTACACATGGTCTGTAAATACTGATCATCCGCTGACAGTACAGCTCAGGAATGTAAACAGACAACACAGTGAGAGAGGTCACCCTTCTAATGAAGGCCACTTAGGCAGAGAGATAATTGGCTGTAGAAAGTAGGGGTCAGAGGTGAAGAGGGCAACGAATAAAATCCTCCATTCACCACAGTAAAGTTGTTATTATGAAGATGGGTAAAATAGAAACTGGCATTTCTACTACTACTGATATTGTAGTTTCTAGTGAATGTTCTTACTTGTATATGCTATTTTTGGTAAAATAGTTTTTCCTGAAGTACCATCCTTTATTAGGAAATGATATAAATAATCTGTCATCAGCTTGTCAAATGTCAGATCCTAACCTCCAGCTGGTGCAGCTCTACCTGGATTATACAGAGGGGCATAACTGACCTTTACTGCAGTAGATGGCCGGCCTTATAGAGTTTCTACAGCTGTCCAGTTAAATGAAGTGAAAGTCAAAAGTGCTGTGTCAGTTTTTTTTTTGTCCATGCCAGTGTTCTCATACCTTCTGTGATCAGCCCCTCCCCCCCCCACACACACACACTCAGACACACTCACTTTTTCTAGCAGCCACTGTTTACTCATCTCTAGTTCTGCAGCATGAGCTGAGCAGTAACGGGTGGGAGGGGTGTCATAGCCGAGGATCAGCCAGCCTCCCTCACGCTCTGCACGTAGCACAACCATTAAAATACTGCTCTCTCTGGAGAGAGGCCATGAGTCAAAGTTTACAGCAGTTCACTCATCTCTTCTGCTGGAGCCCCACCCATGTGTTTTCCCCTTCCTATGCCACCCGTATATTCTCTACTCTTTCCTCTTATACACGCACATGCACAGAAGCTTCGTTTTGCAGCACACTGTACCAAACCTACCAAATCCTCAGTCAGTTTGAATCGGTTTATCCACAACGAATTCCAGCTGTTGGTCCTTCTTAGCCCCGCCTTTTATGGGTTTTTCCATTTATTTATTTTTTTTATCGATAAAGTACTTTGTTGATTCATGCTGCTGACGCAAACATCCCACACCCCTCATCTTTATGTCGGGGTTTTGTTTGTGTTTGTGTTTGTTTTGTTTTTTTTACTTTGAAAGCCCCGATATGGTGCGTTCCAGCGGTAGCCTGCATCACTCAAAAGATGTCAGCACAATGCAGATTGATGCAAACGCCCGTGATATAAACCAAAAAAGTGTGAATTTCTGTTAATATCATATAAGAATGGTGTTTTGTTTTGTTTTTTTTTTACGATTTATGCTTTTCCATCTGCATGAAAGAATGTGGAGGAACTTGCCTTTTGTCATCTCACTGCTTAGACGCGATGCATGAGGGCATAATCTGCCCTCTGTTTGTGCATGTCCTCCACTCACTCCAGCCCTTCTTTCAAGTAAGACGACACACACGTTTGGTGTCACACAGGAACTACGCTGTTGCAGTTTGTTGCACCACCTGCAGACTGATAGTGAAACTGAAGTTAGTGTTAAACTCACACAGATATAATGTTTGGGTTTTTTCCATTTTCTAGAGTTCTTCTTACAATGAAAGTTTCTTAATTAAAGAAGAGACAATTGTTTCTTCTAACCGGTCTGGTAGTAAACGAGTCCCTCTGTGTGTGTGTGTGTGTGTGTGTGTGTGTGTGTGGTGTGTGTGTCATATTCCCCAGGGAATTTGTGTGTTGCATGAGCACGTTTGTGCACTGTTTACAACATGAAGTTTACAAGAGCTCATAGGGGTTCACTGCCAACACCCAAACAGATCACGCGAGTCTTAATAGGGCAGGAAAAGGCCAAGGAAGTTGATTCGCAGTACAATATCTCTCCCTCACTAGTTTCAAGTTTATAATGAGACAGCCGCATAGTAAGCAGCCAGTGTGTGTGGTTGTTGAAAAGTGAGGTAAGGACAATATGTGGGCCCATGCCAGGCCTGCAGACCTGCCAGCAACATTACAAAGAGTTTCCTACGAATTTCTATTTTATAACAACCTTGACTCCGTCGTGTGTTCAGACTCGTGGAAAGCCTTGGATGAATATTTAGAATAAGTTGTGTATTTCTCTGCTTCTGTCACTTCTGTCATATCTGTTTTGTACTAATCACACTTTTTCATCTTCCTGTCTCTAGGCAATGGTGGCTTGTTATCCTGGAAATGGAACAGGATACGTGCGCCATGTGGATAATCCTAATGGCGATGGGCGCTGTGTCACATGCATCTATTACCTTAATAAAGACTGGAATGCCAAGGTATGTGACTGATGTTGTGGGAGTTATATCTGTGCGTGAAAGTTGGAATTTATTTACGTCTGTTTTTTTATTTTTTTTATTTTTTATCACAAACACCAACCTTTTTTTCAGGGATTACATTTTACGCAATTTGCAAGGCCACTATTTTTCTGGATTTGTACTAGGGCATGTCTCATTACAGCTTATTCTTTTCCTAACTCTACACCCACGAAGAGCTAGGTCTGCAACTTATGTGTTAATACGTGCTTTCAACTTCTCTATTTCTAATCCCCAATAATGACATAGATCCTGCTATTCCAGCCACACCCAGTCAGACAGAAGAGCTCACTACTGCTGTCTTTCTCACACAGAAAATGAACAACGTTGTTTGTTTTAAAGACTTTATTGAAGAATTTATTGAAAGTTGTTATTGAAGCTTCAATGAAGCTTCGAGTAACTCAGAAACAGGGAGTATGTTGATGCAATTGTCAAGGTCTTACAGGAACTTAAGAAAAGATAATGAGTAGCATCTAGCATCTAGCGTCAGTGAGTAGCATCACTGACAAACATACACATAAGGTCAGGCTGGTCGGTTCAGTGTTATTCCACTGACTACGTGAGTTTCAGTATAAGTCAAATGGTGGATAAAAGCACAGAATATAAGTTTGCCATAACACGTTACATGTTATATTTTATAGAAAAGTAGAAATACATAGAATACATTTTGAAGTAATGTAAATGTCAAGAACCACTGTAACACTTGATTTGTGCCTGCCTTTTGATTGAACCCATCACAAACATGGTGCTACTTCCCTCATCTGTTCTGTTTGTGTTCGTCCAAGTTCTTTCCCGCTGCAGTAGCTATTGTTGCCAAGACACTGATTTTTGTTTTTTACAGTAAATGTGCCATTAATGACACTGTGACCTGTTTGCAGTAAATATCATCTGTGAGGTTATGTAGCCACAATGTTAGCCAGAAGATGCTGGTCAGTGTTGCAGCAGATAAGTGGTCTGTACTGACAATCAGCGTGTGGAATACCAAATGTCAGCGGTATAATTGAATGGTTTCATTTCCACATGACAGTATGTGAAAGAGCAAAACAACCATTTTTTAGTGCCAGCCAATCAAATAATTAATAACTTTTCAGATGCTATCCAGGACCCGGCACCTTGAGATAAAGTCATTATCCCATTTAGAGTAAAACTGCTGATAAAGCATGATAGGAGGCAGTGCATTTGAGTGCACATATTTCCAGATGTCTTCACTGGGCATTTTTGTCTTATTTATCCCACAATGCAGTGGTTGCGATGCAGGCACAGTTCCTCTTGCCAAACAAATGTGCTGATACACACACACAAGTGACTGATCTTTCCAGTCATTTCTGCTGTTTGCCTCACCACAGTGACTGTGGCAACAACACTAACTGGTGTAAACCTGACTAATAGCCAGGAAGGAACAACTTTGTACCACAAGGATTAGCTTCTTCATGACTGCAGAATATCCCTGTGCAGGGAGGTCTGGTACTAGATCTGTCGACCAGAGAGTGGGAGGGAAAATGTTAGCGGAGGAGAGGGTGACATAAGTGAGCTGATCTACGTCCTCAAACTGAGCCACACATGTGGGCAGTGTGATAGATGTTCATTTAACACAACTGTACAAGTTTGCATTTAAAAGAATAAATAATAACTGTACCACAGAGATGACATGCAGACAAATGCTGCTTAATAATTAATAATATATGTTTTAATTTGTTAAGTATTGAACATAAGACACAAAACTGCTTTTCTGATGCTGTTAAAGTTCGGTAATTGAAAGAATAGTTAGCAGCTTACAGTAATGAAAAGATGAGGCAATGTAATTACTGTTAGCCAAAAAATACCAAAATGAACATAACAGTTTGTCAATAAACTAGGGGAAAAGATCAAGTATTAGGGCCAGATGCTTCTTGCTAAGCTTAGCAATAACAGTACAACAAAGTACAATTTATCCCAGAACATCTAGTTATAAATGAAAGATAGTAGAAGCTAAAAATTAGGAAGGGAGTCCTCCATGAAAGGTCATTAATAACAGGTAACTGTGGGGGGGGGGCTGAAAGAGAGAAAGAAACGGCTGGTTCTTTGCTCTTAGAATAAACAACTTAGCATTACCACCTTTTTCATCATTATTAATTCTGGCTACTGTAGTAGCTAGAATGAAGTTTTCATGGAAACAGATTTGTCCTTGACCTTGCTGACGTACCTCGTACTGTACATATGTATTGATGTCTCTCATGACATCATCCAGGATCAAAACTAACCAATCAGATCATTTAATTGTGGTTTGCAGTGACCTCACATTTTGGTCTAGTCCATGTTCTTATTGATCCAGTCAGTTCTGTCTGGTTTAAAGCCACCCACAGACCAGCAGTCAGTGACGACTGTAGTCCACACATTGTGGTCTGCTCGCTGAATTTCACCATCGACCCTCACGCTGACAGTAAACCTG
>NC_024318.1:13629628-13640116 GCF_000523025.1 Cynoglossus semilaevis | reverse complement strand
CCCTGGACGCGGATGCGTGGCCTGGGGAAAGAGAGGGAGAGGGAAAAACCCAGCGGTATTCCCCCCACATACAGTTGGCTCTAACTGGGAATAGCATTACTGCTCCAACAAAGGCTGTGAACGGAATGCCGTGCAGGTTTGCGTGTGAAGAGAGGGGCCTGTCATATCAGCTGTGTGAAAGTTAAAGTGGCGACACATGCGGCAATCTGCTTTTTCACTCTCCAGCTCCTTTATCCAGGCCCAGCAGTTTTCCTGTGGTTTATTCTTCCTATCCCACCACAGGAAGGCCGTCCCCCACTGCTGCTGCTTCCTATCCTCGGCTTTCCTCCTAAATCTTTTCCTTCAATCCTCGCTCTGTGCTGATAGTTGAACGCGCCGGCCTCCCATATTAAACACTGATGAGTGATTTATACAGTTTCCTGGGTCAACCACCTTCTGCCCCTTCAATGTTACGTGGTTAATGACAGCCCAGCCTCTGTCCTCACCTCCTGCCCTCCCTAATCCCATGTTCTGATTTGTGCTCTAATTGGATTGTTCCCCTGTTCTTCTGTTCTTGCAGGAACACGGTGGTCTTCTTCGAATCTTCCCCGAAGGAAAGGCTCAGTTTGCGGACATAGAGCCCAAATTTGACCGTCTGCTGCTCTTCTGGTCAGACAGACGGAATCCTCACGAGGTTCAGCCTGCCTTCTCCACCAGGTCTTCATCCCCGTCACCTCCACCTTTCTCACCCACAAACACACGCATAGAAACGATTGCCTGTTTTGCCGCGGCTCACCGCTTCCTTGTGTCTCTGCAGGTATGCCATCACTGTGTGGTATTTTGATGCGGATGAGCGAGCCAGAGCTAAGGAAAAGTACTTAACAGGTGAAGATCGGATCAGCCAGCCAAACCACCTTGTTTCCCTCCGTTAAAAGCGCCTCTATGCTGTTATTTAGACACCATCCCTAATGACTGTGCTTTCTTTGTCTGCAGGAGAAAAAGGTGTCAAAGTGGAGCTCAACAAACCGTCAGATCCCAGCTAGTGGGAACCCTCATTCCCCACCAGCAGCCATTAAGTGCTCTCTTTCCAGAAAGTGGCCTGAAGAGTGTGTGTGCGTTTTACAAAACAGCTTGAATGGGTGGAAAGTCTCCTTAAGACAAAACAACCACGCCGATATCTGCTCGTTTCCAGTAAATCCAGTAGACCTTGAATGTCAACACGTCATACTGAAAGGGATCTTGTGTTTTCTCACCCCCTGGGTGGAGAAGGCCTACTTCATAAACTGACGTTTTCAGACCGGAAATTAAGCTTGGACAACTTCTACATCCATTGCATTTTTGTTCATTTTATTTTATTTTTTTTTCAGTGAAGTCATTTAAGGTACAGTGTTTGTGCGTGTGTTCAAAGTGCTGAGCTTTTTACATGGAATCAGCTGTTCTAAGATGTTGTATGGCAAATTGTGATTGAGTTCGCAATAAAACCGTGAATGATCTGAATTTAAAAGGTAGTTTTTTCATTACCCCGTCATTTGTCGGAAAGTTTAAATCAAACAGCTGAGCTTCCTTCTTGTCGCTTCACTTCAGATGAGGTTAAGCTTCAGTATCCTCGAGATAAACATCCTCTAGAAACCCATACAGGTTCATTTTTCAGATCACACTTAAGACACTTGTCTGTTTTTGTGCTGCTGCGTCAGTGAAACAACACCGTCTGCTGGACTGTCTTTTCTGCTGTTTCAAAACTCAATGCTGCCCTCTGCAGGTAGTATACAGAGCACGTCTGCAACAGCGGGTTTCTGTGTTAAATGTTTAATTTCGTAATGAAAATGATTATTTACATTAAATTTAAAAAAAATAATCTTCAACCATAATTAAATATTTAAGGGTACTCACACGTCTGACTTTAACCCGAGAACTGCAACAGTTTCATTCTCAGAGTCAAAACACCCACAGTTCAAAATTTCATTCCCAGTATTTTTAAAAATTAGATTTCTAGATGATTGCTCTGAGATGCAATTCAGATCCAGATAAAAGCTGGAAAATGACAGGTTAATGCAACTCTGAAGTGACTTAGATAGACGATAGAAAGTGTAAACATCACCTGCTGTGAATTGACTGCAGCCCATAATCAGTGCTTTTTAGAATAAAAACAAGTCGGTAATTTAGCTGAACTGTGACTTTGTTCTGATTAATGTCAGGAGGAGGATAAACACACATGGACTCAGAGTCAAAACACCCACAGTTCAAAGCTGAGACTTTTATAAATCATGTGTTAAGAGCACTTAGGTTTTATTAAGTATTAAATATCACTAAAATAAACAATTTGTATGAAAAGTAAAACATGACATAGCAACAGTACATACTACAGGGGTCAGGAAATATATTAGGCACAACTCAATATAAGCTGCTCAGTGTAAAAAGTCAGAGTTAGACTAAACGTTTCTAAAAGGAGTGTGCAAAGTCATTCTTCTGCCTCCGTTGGTCCTTCAGTGGGACATGTCTGTGGGTTTTCCTCTGGACGACATAGAAAATCAAATGTTTGCAGTAGAAGGACAAAGTTCAGCCACATGTTCCTCCGTCAGTGTGAGAGACTGTGCAAAAAATACACAGAATAGCAAAGGTCATCAGGAGTCACCGGTCTGGGGTCAGTAAGGGCTGAGCTCCTCTGGAGGAGGCCGGGGAGGAGGGGGGGTGTGGTAACTGTCATCTCCAATGTAGGCCCCGATGCCGCTGCTTTGACTCCCCCAATCATAACTGTCAGCAGCCAGACTGAGGGAAAACAGGAATCCATTAAATTTGTTTGTGTGTGAGTCATAGGCTGCGTATGAGAAATGAACATAAAGACCTGGACTATCAGGGTGATGTCATCAATCAACTGACAACACAGACTATGACTGCTGCGCTGTACACCACCAAGAACATACAGTACAGTTTGAGTAATTAGCTAGTCGTGCTGCAGCGTTTAATTCACCTTGCTTGGATGTTCTGAGGCATGACGCTCCAGGCCAGGTCATCATCGCTGTCGTAGCGCCTTGGGTTATCAAAGAAATAAGCCCCAGAGTTAAAAACGTGACCAGGAAGTCCAGAGCCGCTCTGTAGCACCAGGAGAGAAGGAAGAAAAATCGGATTTATGAGTTATTCTACGTCATTTTCATCTGTATAAGAGTCAAACTCAATGTTTTTTAAAAATAAGTCTCAGTAGTTAATTAATTAGTAGTAGTTAGTTAATTAGTAGATAACCAATTAGCTTAGCATCAAAACCTAAGAGAAGAGATTTATATACTCTGTCTTTAGCCTTTTAGTATGCTCAAAATATAATTGCAAGTGCTGTGTAACATGAACAGGTTTCCCCTTCACACCATCAGTGAGTTTATGTTACACCATCTATACTGCTCTTTACAGTACAGTACTTGAGTAATTATATTCTGAGTACTTCAAGAGTTAAAAGCATGTTCTGAAATTCTGACTCTGGTTTCGTTGTTGAATTTTGTTTTTAATACCCCGTGACGTCGAGGATACTTTTATGAAGTACTTCACATCATGTTCCACTGTCGGGGTAAACAATGCTGTTTTCTGGACAGATAGATTTGACTTTGTCTGCTTAAAAAACGTTTTACATTGTGATTTGAACATCTTCCATCCAGGGATTTTTTTTTTTTTTTGACAAGAATAAAAAAATAAAAGAACCTCCACATTGTTAGAAACCCCTTCTCCCTCACTGTGGCCTCACCCTGTCCAGGTCTGGATGGCGAACTCTGAAAAAGAAAACTACCAGAGACGTGGGCAGCAGCTCCCACACGAACAGGACCACTCCAAATACGACGTAACCCGTGTCGCCAAGAGTGGACTGTAGATCTGCCTGAAAAGAAACATCGGATTGTGTAAAAAAAAAAGTCACATTTTCAAATACTGCAAAAGTATTTCTAATGAAATCCAATGGCCTTGGAGACTATGTGACTCTCCGTTGGTTCACCTGGTCAGACACGTTGTACCAGTCGAAGTCAAAGGAGCTGATTTTCTTGTTAGAGAGTCCCAGGACGACCAGGTTGTAACAGGCCCTGGATGAGTACAGGAGAATGACGATGGCCCCGATAACTGTCACCTGACAAACTGAGGTCCCCTGGTGTTAAGAGGGAGAACATTCACAAATGGGCAACAATAACAAAACATGGACATGATCATTTTTTTCTATTTCAACTGCAGCGCCTCCTACAGCTTCTCACCTTTGACTCCAGGTAAATGTTGGCCAGTGACATTTTAGCGATTTTATAAAGACACACAGAGAGTGAGATGGCACACAGGACAAAGAGGGAGTCGTTGATGGTGACCCTCACAAGAACAATGGTGTGGACATCTGCCAAGGACGTCCTCACCTGCAGGGCACACACTAGATTCACCACTAAAAACAGCAGGCTGATGATCAGGAAGATCAGGAACAAGGGAAGCCTGTGGATGGGGAGAAGTAACTTCAAATTAATAATAATACATTTTTAAAAAAGTAAACAAACATTTGAGCAGTTTGGTCAAATGGAACCACTTTGTCTCACCTGAATCTTAAAAGCTCTGGTGCATACTTTGACTTTGCCTTGAAAACAACCTGTAAATAAATTAAAATAAAATATATGTAAAAAAAAATACATTATCACTTAGCAAATGTGTGACTACTAAAAACTTATTTTCACTTCTCCTTAATGTTTCAGTGGAGAAAATGTCACATCCTCTGGAAACAGGAACCTCACTGTAGTCAGCAGCTGTGTTTTGATGTTTTGATACACAGCAGTCACACAAACGCATGTAACTCTTTATGACTCACATTCAAATGTGACACAAACTAACACCACGACCACTGAGCTGAACCTCGGCACAGCTCGGGCAGAAATATCACAGTCAGATATGTGGATCCTGCCGGCAGACAATGGACTGATTCAAGACAGGAAATTATGAAACTCCTATGACAGAGAAGCTCTTTACATGGAGAGCGCTGCGTTGGAACACACTCTGTGGTCAGATATGATCAGTGTCGTCAGTCTCTGATACAAAATCTGAACAAGTTTAAGCCATCAGTCAGTTTCTTCCATACAGTTTTTACATGTTGAGCACAGGAAGTGTTCACTGGTTGATAATCTGAGCGGAGGAGGAAGCATAGTAACACACTGTGGTTATGACAGATTGTAGAAAACAGTATGGACAGAAGTAAAACTTCCATTTAAAAAAAAGAGAATCTTCCTGAATTATCACTACGTTGTGGTGTTTTCTGCAAGTACACACTGATGAAAGTGACAAATATTTTTGACCAACTATTTCTTTCAAATTAGTTCAATAAAATAAAATAAATGTATTTGTTTAAAATGACACCAGGACAGTTAATAAATTAGAGGCATAGTTAACAGTTATACAAATGAGGGATTATTTAGAAACAGGGAGAGTGAGAGAGAGAGAGAGAGTGAAAGAAAAAACACAGCAAATGTGCAAACTTTGTACACGAAGGTTTGGTATGTGGAACAATCACTTGTTAGGAGGCAACAATCACAAAACATGGACATGGTCATTTTATCTATAATTGAGTGGCATATGAGCAAATGTGTTTAGGCTAAAACATATGTTTTTAAATTGATAATTTACAATCCAAGCTCACAGCTAGCACTGCAGCTAGGAGTTAGCAAATAATGAAGCAGAAATAATAACAATTTACTCATTTACTTTACGACAAATGAAGCTATGGTTATATGATATATGTACAAAACAACAGCACTAGAAAGGCATGAAAATAGGCAAAAGAATTAACATTTAGCCCAGAAATAGCTGTACCTTTGCAAATACCAAAGAACAAATAGTTTAGGACCAAAATTTGGAACAGTGATCGTTTAAAAAGCCAAAAATAAAATATCTATAAATTAGTCTCAAAACTGCCAAAAGCTCTAACATAACTACAAGCTAACCCTAAATAAGCTAAAAGTAAGCTATTACCATTTAAAATATTGAAAATTAACTAGAGGCATAATTAACGGTTATACAAATTAGGGATTATTTAGAAACAGGAAGAGTGTGAGAGAGAGTGGATGAGAAAACAAACTAATTGACTAATTTACTCTTTGATCGATTAATCAATCGATTGCAAAAATGAAATCTGATTGTTTTTGCTTAAATAATCAAACAATTATTATTATTTAAAAGTAATCAAAAGATTAGCAGCCAAACACCTCAGACATCCAAAGTCCTCAGGAGGAAAAGGGAGCTCGACCACGTGACCCGGTGTTGACAGTGTGAAGGAAACAAAAACACGTGACAGCCGTGACGCAGTCTCACCTGAGCGAAATACAGGTTCATGAGGCAGAGGGTGAAGAACTGGAGACAGACTGGGAAGCAGTAGAGCAGCCAGTAGGGGAACGGGCTGAGAGTGTTGGCCGTGACGAAGTTGTTGAAGTAGAAGGAGAACAGCAGGCTCCGCAGCGCCGACCACAGCAGGCACAGGAACAGGAAGACGCTCTGGTAACTGAAGCGTTTGTGTCGGTACCGCAGGATCAGCCACAGCTGGGTGTAGATGAAGACGAAGAGGAGGGAGTAGAAGGTCGTGTAGACCACCGTCAGGCCCAGCGTGACGTAGGGAGACAACGCCGGGCTCATGGTGGGCAGGGGTTGGTCCGTGGGTGCCGGGTCCAGAACCTCCATGGCGGTGATGATGATGATGTTACCTGGATCAGCAGCAGCAGAGACCGGCCTCCGGTCTGGTTTTACGCACGGACACTTGTTCCCCGATGAGGAGGAGGTACGAGGCAGAAAGCGTAAAAGGATGACACTGTCAGGAGGAGGGAGGAGAGAAAGTCAGCCGAGAGGAAACGACTTCCACTTCCTGCAGCAGAGTCGGAGGCACAGACAGGCGGAGAACCAGGTGCATGGTCAACGAGGAGGCTGAGCCGACTGACAGGAGGCAGCAGCGGGGGGGAAACTGGCGGCCGACGACCCGCTACAGTCTGGAGATCAGAGTAGTGAGGAGCAGCCTGCGCCTCCTCCAGCCATCCCAGCAGCCTCTGCGTGACGCTTAGCATCAGCTGACGCACACTGCTGGACCTTTAACCCTGTCGTAGGGATTCCCACCAAGTGTTGAGCCCGAGGGAGCAGTTAGAGAAGGATGGCAGTGATGGTGATGCCAGTCTGTCTTTGGGATGGGATACAAACATACAGGAAAGAACCAGATCCACAACACTCGGTGTTTTTGGTTTTGTTTTCTCAACATTTTTCATGTAGAGGAGGGGGAACATACAGGAAAGAACCAGATCCACAACACACTGTGTAGTAATTCATTCTAGCTCAGTGGTCTCCGATGTTTTTCAGGCCAATGACCCCCACCTTAACGGAGAGACGTAGCAGCCCCCCCATGCATATACTGTATAAAATTATGCCCTCCCCAATAAAACCCCTTATGCAAAGTGTAAACAGTCCTTGTTAATTTCTCTGTAAAATCAGTTTTCTTTCATAGTCTCAAATCAGCTTCTGGCCTCTCTGCAGAGAAACACTTTGTTATTGTTGCCTGGGTTAGTTTCACAGGACTGAGGCTGGTGAACTCAGGGGGTTAAAGGTCACCAGGTTTTACCCTTGACCAAAAGGATTACTTCACATTTTCTCACACATGTATCATTGTTTATGATACAGTTAAAACCTTCTAGCTTTGACATAATGTACTTTAATTATCTTTGGTAATCTAAAAATGGAATGAAATTAACATTTATATTTTTTAATTGACAACTTGAAACTTACCTGAGCTAGCTGGGATTAGCTTAGCATTTCAAAAGAATATTTTGTTAGTTAACATGGGATTGTACCAAGTGATTATATATATATATATATATATACGTGAAATACACGTGATCTCAGACTGAGGATACAGCTGCAGTTTCCTGCCTTTACACCGTCTGTTCCCAGATCAGCTCCAGAAAAGGGTGCATGTGTGTGTGTGCTCGCGCAATAATTTGTTATTCTATTTTTATTCGATCTCTGTACATTTTATCAACTTCATTACTAAAAACCTAATTTCACGGACACCATGTAAAGAAACAAGCAAATGACCAGCAGGTGGCGCATTGAGACCATAGCAAGTTAAAGACAGGAACAGAATACTGTATCTCATGATAGTGATTATTTTAATGGACACTGAAACCTTGAGTATGATCATAGTACATCATCCTACAAAGTACACAGTGAATATATTATTTATGTTTTTTTAGCCAGAAAGTAAACATTGGTCATTCCTTTACACTGCTGTTTTTAACAGTGTAATTGATCATTTTTGATAAGTCTTTGACACGACATTCTTTTACAGCATTTTTCTCTATGTTTCCCAATTTACTGCTTCATAATCCCTTCCAAATTGAATCAACGTTGACTTCAAATCTTTTATAACAAGATTTCTGTTATTGTATGACCAGATGTTGGGAATTAAATAAAACAAAGATGAAATCTACTATTATTTATTTACTTATTTTTTAAATATTTCCTTTTAAACAGCACAACTCGTTAGGAACAAACTTTGGAAGAGAGTGGCCTAATATTTTAAAAGTAGTGTAGTCAAAAGTTTCAGTGGTAGTTTTTCTTTCTTTTTCTTTTTTTAAATAACCATGAATGGTTAATTACTCTATACTGTAGCGGTTCCCAAAGTGAAGGGCGCAACCCTGGGTGTCCCGCAAATGAAGTCAACAAACTTTTCCCACAGTAGAGGGCAACATTTCAAAACGGTTTGTAGCAAAACTATAATACACTGAAGGTGTTATTTATATATTCATATTTGTGTTTAAGAACTACTGTAAAATACCTGTGTTTTTGTGTCGCCATTTTATTTACAGTTTTATAGTATTTTACCATTTTATAGTAGTGGGTCAATGGATAAGTAACACAGGTGCAGTAATAATCCAGTTTTTCTTCCCCACCATTTTCACTGGAACTACAGAAATATGAATGCTTTCCAGTGACCATCCCTGATAACTCCAGCTCATCCACATGCCTCAGATGATTAGAGCATGGACCAGTGCTCTGTGATAGAATGACTTGATGAACCAGGCTGTGAGGCTCTGTTGCTGGTAACTGGTCCATGCTGTGATGTCTGTGTCCCGATGGCCCTTTGGCCTGTGTCCAGACTCCGTCCCTCTGACCTCCCACTCTGTGGCCCCTGGATTATTACTATACCTCCATCAACCAAACAGAGCTGGGGGCTCTTTAGCTTTACATATCACAGTGGAACAATGAGCTAAAAGAATTGAAACAATGTTTTTAAAGTCAGTTGTGTTCATAGATTTGTCAGGTTTGGGTTTTGTAGGATTTTACAGATTAAATGTTGGCTCCAAACTGGTCTGAACCACATCACTCCAGGAATGTTTCAGGACAAACATGAGGAGCAGGAGTGTGGGCGACCTGTGATCTCTCCTCAGCGCTGCCGGTTTATGAAAGCTCTTCTCCGCTGCCCCCTCATCTACACTACACTCCGCCCCACGTCTCTCCAACTCTGACTGGACTTTCCTCCTGTGGATCCTGTGCGTCAGTCTCCTCTAACCTAACCAAGCTCCTTGGACGAGCTGGAATGACGCTGAAAGTTGGGACCATGGGTTGGCAGGAGCGACGATGGCTCGTCTGTGCCACATTCCTGGGCTTTTTCCTGGTGTCCCCGGTGTGGAGCATAACAAGGAGCGAGCTTTTCTCCTACGGTGGAGACCAGTTACTGGAGCCAGGGAATGACCAGACGCACCGAGTGGAGCTGGACCAGCCCGTGTTGTTCTATGATGGCACTTTCGACAGCATCTATGTAAGTTCATCTTCTATTACTCTGACTATAACATGGGAGGAAAACTCCTGGAACTTTCTGGACGGAGTGGACAGTCCACGGAACTTGCGTAATTGCGCATTCCCTGGAAAAATCGGTGTGGAAAGGCGGTCAGTTTTCACAACCTCCTACAATGTTGGGAATTAGCTCGTCTTAGCGCAGAGTTGTGTTTTAAGTATTTTCAGCGTACTTGTAAGTATTGATCCTTTGATTATCTCGGAGTCCACAGTATCCCCCACATACATTCCTACAGTTTCCCAAATAGGTGATCCTCTCACCCTGAGACCGAAGTACTGAAGGAATTCCATTTTGTAATCCATTCCAAAACATCTATGTCACAGATAACAGTGTAGTACTGATAGGTGCTGCTGAGACCCAATACTTTGAACATACAACTCCAAGACTTTATTATTATTATTATTATTATTATTATTATTTCACGGTTGTTGTTTTTTTTTTTTTTATGGAGATCCCTAAAAAGCTCGGACAATTGACCTGGAAAAAAATGGGCAACAGATTTGGATGAAAGCTGCAGCCTTGTGCAGGACAGACAAATAGCCCTTTATTCCCAGTCGTTCTTCCGTTGAAAGCAAAGTGCTGGAGCTCACTTTCAACTCAACATGTCATTAAACCTTAATTACTCTAAAAAGCGGGGTTTTTTTCTTGAAGACCAGGAGAGGTTGACACCCCCCCCCCCTCAAACT
>NC_024318.1:13581199-13629602 GCF_000523025.1 Cynoglossus semilaevis | reverse complement strand
TTAATTAATTATAAAGTGTCATTTGGGGCATGGCCAACTTCTACTTTTTTGAAGTAGCTAGCAATGGGAGTACACGTTGAAAATGAAGACATTTGAATCTAAAATATTTTAATTGTTAAGGAGGTGAATTCAAACACTCAACCATAAAAACGATGTCACTACACTTTCCACGCCATGATGCCCCCTTCTGGAACAGAAATAAACATGCAAACTTCATGCACCAGACACCACCTGGTGTCAAACTGGTTATGTTCTTGCAGTCAGACGATGTCATCTATTTACATTTTTGGTGCCTTAAAATTGTACAAACCTGGTTATTTTCATTCCACAAAATAATAATACAGTGTTTTGGAGTGTATCATATTCAAATTGGAATATTTATCCCTCTGTCATGGTCCAAAGAAGACTTTTCCCACTGTTGAGCACAGCTTTGACTTATGCCTAAAACAAAACCAAGAACATCTGTCTCAGTCACATCTGTTACTGTGAACATTGATTTTTTTTTCCACTCATGTAACAGTCTATGCTGAAGAGTCTGTGCCCTGCAGTGAAACAGAAAAGTTCTTAACACCAGACATGACAGAAAACCCTCTGATCATGTGCAGGGTTTTTATCGTCTCCTCCTCACAGTGATTCATATTCCATTAGGTTCTGGTATGCTGGGCTCATTCACTTACATTAAAACATCTCTCCCTCTGTTAGTACAATTTAAATCCCTGATCCCTCTCCCAGTCCTATCTTCCATTTTGGCAGGAAGTCTCTGTCATAAAGATTAGTGCATAATCTCTGGGTTCTCCAGGGCTGTTCGTCAGGGGCAAGGACAGGAAAGAGTTGAAAAGAGGCCAGGAATAGTACTCTTGTTTTCCTCTGGTCAGGAAGTGGAGGAGCCCCATGTGTAGAGTGTGTGTGTGTGTGTTTTTGGAATTGAACCCAGCTTCTTCTTTTTTACAAGCCTTACATGTTTTTCGCTAAAAAACCCAAATTGTGAGGAATCTGCCTCCTCTTGTTTGTTCATTAGCGCCTCTGTGGGACATGGCAGCTAACTTCAATCACTACTCTAATGAGTCGGGAATAAAGTTGAAAGTGGGTCAGGCTGGAATGATCCCACTTTTGCTGTCTCATATTGAAACTTGTTTAAAATATAAATCATTGCCCTGTGTTTTGGATACATGGTGGAAGAGTGGCTAGTTCTCCTGCCTTACAACAAAACTGTCTAAGGATCGAAACTGTGTGGTTATTCAGACAGTAGTCCTTATTTATAGAGATTCCATGTTCTCCCTGTGCATTATTTATGTCATCATTATGGACTTCATTACATGGAGCAAAGATATGAGTTTGAGAGTGAATGTGTTTCTCTTCCTGTGGCCCTGTGATGGACCCCAAAACCTGTTGGGAATTTCCAGCCACCCTGCAGCCCTGACCAGGAGATAGATGGTCCTGGTCTTCTATGTCTGATTTTTGAAATTTTTGTTTAACTTCCAGATCAACACCAATGGTTTCGTTGCCACCGTGGAGCCGACAGAGGAGTCGACGTATCTCAGCGCGATGCCTCCAAAGTTTGGAATGATTGCAGCTCTGCAGGGAGACCTGGACACAAGTGACGGTGTGGGCAAAGTTTACTTTCGCCAAGACTCCAGGCCTGATGTTCTGCGTCAGGCAGCAGAGCACATCAACAGAGCCTTCCCTGATGACGATGAAGTCGATCCCACCCACACTGTGATCATCACCTGGGTTGATGTCGCCGCTCACGGCTCTCAAAGTCAAGACAAGAAGGTGAGCATCCAGATTGTTACTGTGGTCTCTGAAGAAAAACAATAGATGGACTAACGTCAGTATGTTTTATGATTACCCAGAGAAACACCTTCCAGCTGGTTATTGCCTCTTCGGAGAAGGCCTCCTTTGCTATAGTTCTATATCCAAGGGGTGGAATACAGTTTTCCTCCACACAAGACCCTGGTGTGACAATGCAGGCTGGCTTTAGCCAGGGTATTGTTCGTGGATTTCTGTTTTACCAACAGGGACCGTACTACCGCACCACCACAAATGAAGCTGAATCTGTCAGAGCGTTACAAGAGTAAGACTTGACAGACTGGAGATTGTTAACACCACAGCTGCTGCAAAAGTGTTAACTGACAATGTTACCTCTTCTAGGGAAACCAACTCTGGCGTGCGCGGTGTGTGGGTGTACGAGATCGGTACTTCTCCCTATTTTACCAATGTTGCACCAGGTGAGGTCCCTGACCTGCCTACTGAAGCCACACCACAGGGGGCGCCAGAAGGCTACGATGTTGATGTCGATGCAGTCAGGATCGTGCACACTGATGGACAGCAAGTAGAGTACCCCCCGTTTGAACCGGAAGGGGGGCAGATTGAAGTCCACCCAGTCCAGTATCAGCCACATCGACCAGAGAACCCAGAAGTGGTGGTGGTGGTGGACGACACAGACATCAATGTGGATGGTACAGTAATTCCACATAAAAAATATATATTGTTTTTCTGCTGTTTTAAATCGCTGAAAAATACAGTGTTTTTCTCTTTTCCATTTCCCAGTGTTTTCATACAACCTGGGGACATGTGCAAACAACAGGAAGAAGTGTTCCCAGTTTGCAGACTGCAGGGACTACGCCAGTGGGTACTGTTGCCACTGCAGGCCTGGCTTCTATGGAAATGGGATTGAGTGTGTGGCGGAAGGTAATTTACATTTTATTGAACGTGAACATGTCTCCGTCATCGTTAGGATCACTGCTGAAGATTTTGATGACATTTAAGTGTTATTTGACAAAAACATAACAGGTTTGTAAACAGTAAACAGTCAAGGCCAAAATAGGTTCAGTTCCATCTTTGTTGTCTCTCACTTTCAAGTAAATATATAAAAATATTTAAGTCCGTATAGATTTATCCCACAACGGACAAAGTATTTAAAGTTATTACAATTCCATTTGGGAATGAGGAAAGCTAAGTTGGATATTTGATGCTCAATTGTTTAAATTTTCAAGTCAAACTCACATTGTTTTAAACAACATGTCTGAAGTTATCCAGCCCTGGGGCCCATTTCCCCCCGGTCTTCTGGCTCTGAGCCAACATTTTATTTTATTTTTTTTATCAAGCACTCAGTTTTGCTTACCAAATTATCCCGTCAAAACATTTTCTGCACCATGTGACTTAGAAATATGACCCAATATAAAAAAAACATGACTAAATATTGTGTTTATTTTTGGTAAATTATATGTGTTTTTGTTGCCGAACTGTCCAATAAATAATCTCATAAATGAGTGTTTTCATCAGTGAGAGATAAGACTTGTCCGATGGGATTATTTAAAGTAAACACATAAAAAACGAGTCACATGGGAAAGCCTTGCTGGTGGACTGGACAAACCAGTATTTACATTTACAGTATATTCAACACATGGATGCCCCAAGACCCATTTATGGATCACAACCCAGCAGTTTAGAAACACTGCTTTAAGGTTTATGCTGTTGTGTGTCATTTCCAAATATGTATTAAGACTTATAACCTGTTGAACTTTTATGCTAGTTTCTAAAAACATTAAAAAAAATTTTAAAAGACTGTTCTGTCAGTTTGGAGGGTTTGCCCTGTGGACTTTTCTGTGTGACTAACTTGTGTGGTTTTGGTTTGTTTCCCAGGAAAACCACAGAGGATGAATGGTAAACTACATGGAAAAGTCCACGTGGGCAGATCTCCTTCAGCTGTGGAGTTCAGCAGCAACGATCTCCACTCGTATGTTGTCGCAAACGATGGCCGATCCTACGTGGCCATCAGCGACATCCCACATTCCGTCGGGCCCTCACTGCAGCCCCTGTCGGCCCTCGGTGGTGCAATCGGATGGGCCTTCGCCCTGGAGCAGCCAGGCTTCAAGAATGGCTTCAGTATTGTTGGTAATGAGTCACAAAAACATGACAATCTACATATTAGGGCTAAAGTCAGAATTAGTTTTAACTTTTTTATATTATTATTTGTTTAAAGTGCAGATATTGTGATACCTTCGATGTGTTTTTGCTGTTGTCAGTTCTCTAACTCTTAAATGTCCCATTCTCTATGCTCTCACTTACGCTCCTCTTCATTACAAAAGTGTAGAATCTTGAAGCCTAAATCCATCGCAACAACTGTCAGTGCTTGTGTCCGCACAGTTGGTCATACAGCTGCAGTTTTCCTGGCCCGTTCCAGCCGAATTCTCCTCAGATGACCTCAGACAGATGGCGGAAAGCCAAAGTTCATTCAGGGCCAGGGTCTCAAAGCTAACCTCTCCTCTGTCCTGTGAAGGGGGGGAGTTCACACGGCAGGCAGAGGTGACCTTTCTGCCAGAGAATGAGAAGCTGACCATCAAGCAGGAGTTCAAAGGTATTGATGAACATGACCACCTGGTTGTGAGCACTACCCTGAACGGTCGGGTCCCCGAGGTCCCTGAAGGAGCCACAGTGCAAGTCAACCCTTTTTCGGAGATCTACCAGTACAGCAACAACTGTAAGTTACAATCTGAAAAATATAAACACTGATTCACTCAGTCTGACTCTAGTCATTTTCCCATATTTCAAATCAAGCAAACACTGATTCACTATCACCTGTTTTGACAGTGATCACATCCTCCTCCACCCGGGACTACATTGTGAACCTGCCTGACGGATCCACCGACACCAGGACGTATCAGTGGCGTCAGACCATCTCCTTCCAGAGCTGCCAGCACGACGAGTCCTACAGAGACATGAAACCGACCCAGATGCTCAACGTGGACCAGATATTTGTCATGTATGACTCCAGTAATGAGCTCATCCGGTTTGCCATGAGCAACAAAATCGGGGACATCAACGGTGAGGTCATGGAGACAATTCCCGTCTTCCTGTTTTGCTTTGAACACACTTCCTTCCTGGAGTACAATACACACAGTCTATATTATCCTGATCAAAAGATGGTTGAAATCAGGGTTATGGTTTGGGTTTTTCTTGATCCTAAAAACCACCGGTTTATGAAATAGTAACGACAACTTTTTTGGCCATGTTTTAATTCTCAGGCGGGCAGCCAGAAGAAAACCCCTGTTTCACAGGAAGACATGGATGTGACACAAACGCTGTTTGCAGACCAGGAGACGGAAACCAGTTTACTTGCCAGTGTGCTGCTGGTTTTAATGGTGATGGCCGTGTATGTTCTGGTAAGACTAAAGTGTGATGAAGGCCATTCTTTCGCTTTAGAATTCTCTCTTTTTTTCTTTCTCCCAGACCTGAATTTAGTGGTTCAACATTATCACAGCATTTTACAAGTTTCCCACCAGATACAAAACTGAACCCTGCAAGTGGTATCTAAGCCATTACACTAAAGTAGGCACACCTTGCCTATTAAATGGAGCTGTACACCTCCAAAAATGTGTTGGAAAAATCACCTAGTTATCTAAACAATGGTTTGATTGCATTTTTTTCAAAGATAGTTTGTTTTTCTAAATTTAGTTAATGAAAGAAAAAAACAGGATATAGTCTAATAGTCTAAAATAGGACTGCATGCCTGTATTTTTGCCACTTGGTGTCTTTATATAGTAACAAAGTTTCTTTTTTCCCCTCTCCATCGTCATGTTCTGTGGAAGAACCGAACCGAGACCCTAAAGTTATTATTTTATACCGAGGTCCAATATGGCTGCACACAGAGCTTTTTTCTGCCTTTAATTAAACTACACTGTTTCCACGTCTGTTTACATCCACTGTTTAACTAAACCAGACTTCATAAAAGGCTTCCTTCCTGGGGAACTGCTCAATCTTCCCAATTAGCAGAGGAACTCCCAAATTGGGAGAAAAACTGTCCAGTTTTTTCCCAGATGGGGTTAAGAACTCCAGAATAGTTCCAAGCCTTATGGAGGATGATGGATTTAAAGGAAGGATCTATTTCAGACAGATGTTATCTTTAAAAACCTCACAATTAGGAAGCCTGATTGCACTGTCTTGTCTGACCTAACAACACGTGTGATATAGTCTGTAGTTTAAGTGAATTCAAAGTCAAAGGAGAATTTTGTCTTTATTATTACTCTTCGTTCGCGGTCAAGGGTAAGCAAAGGGAAACTGTAAATGTTTCTTGGCCTGCATAATAAGATGGACTAATATTTAACACACACGGCTCAGTTTGAATATATCACCATTCACCATTTTTAGAATTTATATTGAAAAGCTCAAAATATCAGGTCAAGTACTGTGCAACATGAATTGTTTTTATGCAAGGCTTCACATAACTCTGTTGCCCCTTCTTAGTGCCAGAAAGCTGGACATGGTGCTGGAATCTGGCACCATTAATCCACATTTGATCCTATTTGCTGCTTTTTAACAATTGTAGGTCTTAATTGAACTGGTAACCATATTCAGTACACTCACTGGACAGAATAAAAAGTGCCAAATAAAGTGTATGTTAAGTCTATGTTAATTTATTAGCGCAGTCTGAATACCTGCTCTAACCAGCGACTCCTTAAACTAGACTTTTTATTTTCCTGCGCAGCACTTGCTAAACATAGACAATAGTTTAGTCCACAAAAATATATATTTCTGTAACGTCTTAAAGTGAAGGGTGTTCTGCGGGTTTATTTTAATGTTATGGTTAATGTTGGTCGGTCTCTTTATTAGACATCGACGAGTGCAAAGAGAACCCTCACATCTGTAGCTTCCATGCTGTCTGCAACAACCAGCCCGGAACATTCCGTTGTGAATGTGACGATGGATATCAGTTTGCTAGCGACGGGCAGACCTGCATAGGTAAGTACTGTTTGTGAGTCTCCATAGTAATTTACCTCTCACCCTGTGTGGTTGCACAGGTCCACACAAAAACTGTAATGAAATGTTTGAAAATCATGGAGATCAGACTGAGCGAGACAAACGTCAGACTCCAAACTGTCACTTCACAGACAGTTGTGTGGAGATTGGCTTCACACATTCTCTAGCTTCTGATCAATAATGCAGAAACGTTCTCACTTTCCCTTCTCTCTTCAGCGGTTGACCGCCCCACTGACCCCTGTGAGGAAGGCACCCATACATGTGACATTCCTGAGCGTGCTCAGTGCAGCTATACCGGAGGTTCATCCTACATCTGCTCATGTCTGCCTGGATATATAGGAGATGGAAAAGTCTGCCAAGGTACATCAGCCAGACATTTAACCAAAAAGGTTTTTGAATAAAATGGAATCAGGCTGCTAACAGTCCCCATGTTTATATATATGTGTGTAAATGTTTTCTAGCTTTTTAAAATTCATAACATAAACATCTAAATATTAAATCAGTTCAACCACATCAACAAACATGTCCCAATGTAATGGTAGGTAGAGAATCTGTTTTTACTGGACATTTTTCCGGGTTTTTAATTGCAGATCAGGTTAAACTTCTGTTTAGTACAGGGATGTTTACGCAAAAACATTTCACACTTATACTGAAGTGTCATTCTTTAAATATATATCTACAGTAGTGATGAGTCTTTTTCTGTTGGCTAATCCTACCCAGACTAGCAACATTTCTTACTGTACTTATTCTTTGTATGTTCAGCTTGTATTTTATGGGTTAAAAAAAGAGAAAATACAGACAGAGGGTAGCACCACTGAAGATGATCACAACAGGCAACACTTCTACTGTTAAGCAAGAATTACTCTCAGTTACAATTATGACTAGAAAACAATAGCAGCTAGTCAGTCAGATTTCTGGTTATTAATATCAATTAATAAAATACTTTTTTTCCCAGTCCAGTAGATTGATATTTTGGGATTGACAGCTGCCAAAAACCTTTGCATTCTTGTTTTTTCAGAGCCTGGTGGTTTGGAAAAACATGAGCAGACAAGGACATTGCAGCAGTTATCATAGTTTTACAGCTTTAGGAAATGAAAAGACAGAAATTCGCTCTGTGAAGTGTCGTTTGTTACATTTCTTAGAAGGAAACCTCTCCTTAGACTCACTTTTGTGCGTGTGCGTTCAATGGTTTCAATTGAACCAAAGTTCACAAAGTTGTGAGAAATGTCAGGCATTTCTAACACATGTAAACACATGGAAAATAGTTGTAATTATTAAAACATCTGCTCAGGACTGGGGGAGGAGAAAAAGCTTACATAATCCATGTGCAGTGGGGGAAACAGCGGGGGAGAGTCTGCACTTCCTCAAACTAGTGCCACTGCATGAAAAAAGTTTTGCAGGCATTTAGTGAAATCTCCAGGGCAATTTATTCAAAAGTTTCCTGTAAATTTTTCATTGTTGTCCCTAATTGTTACTAGGATTCCAGCCCTTAATTTTGAACTATTTTAATATAATAGAACGGCTATATTGATGCTAGTTTAAAGCTATCTTCATTTGACTATTTTGTTTGGAATTATTTCTGTGGTGACTTTTTAGTCAATTTTGTTTTCATTTTTGCAAATGTTTGTCTGTAGCTAACTATGTCCATAGGGAGTAACATTTAGCTGCTCTTGTACCAGGCTAACTTTAATTTAGCTAGGTTTGCAGTAAATGTTTTATTCTCCAGCAAGAAATTCTTCTTTGAACTGTAGTTTTAGATGGTTCTTTTTTAGTGGGTCACGCCTCATTTCTTCACTTTGTCCCACTCATTTATTGCCGTTGTAAGATGTTCTGCACACTGTGGATCTCGGCCATAAAAGGCAGCAGCGCTCAGACAACATTTTATCCTACGATGACTCTCCTCCCTCCTTACTCACCTTCTTTCAATCCTGCCTGCAGACATCGATGAGTGCCAGCAGGGCAGGTGTCATCAGGATGCTGTGTGCTATAACACCGAGGGTTCATTTACCTGCCAGTGCAGGCCAGGGTATTATGGTGACGGCTTACACTGTGGTCCAGGTAAATCTACATTTGATATAATTCAATAAAGTAAAACAAAGTTTAATATTCTTGAAAACTTTAGAAGTTATATACAGGGATGTGCAATATTCACTTTTTGCAGAAATGCCGATATAATTTTTATTTATTTATCTGTACAAACCACTGCATGAGTATGAGATTAATTAAATGAGCGACAATGCTGCCATCTATTGACCTTTGCTTTAATATACATCCGTTTATCCCCAAAACAATTTTTTTTCACATCATTTGGCAAAAACCAAGGCATTGTGTTATCAGGTTTTCATTATAACGATTCTTACAGATATAACATAATATGCTAAAATCGGGCCAATAATACCAGTCGGCCAATAATATCAGTCGGCTGATATTCTCAGACATCCCTATTATATGCAAGTTTATAAGTTGTCGCTGTAATAAAGCAGAATACCAATATAAATGTAAATAAGCTTGTAATAAGGTTTTATTTTATCTTTTAACCTCATTCTGATGTAACAACAACAACTAATTTTATATATTTTCACCTAGGGAGGCCAAAAACTCAGTGTGAAAACCACAGAGACGGCCTCCTTTCTGTAACAGAGTTTGGTCCCAGAGGTCCGCGTCCTCCCGTTGGACAGTACATCCCCACGTGTGATCAGCATGGTGCCTATGAACCAATGCAGTGCCATGGCAGCACAGGACAGTGTTGGTGTGTAGACCGTAACGGACAGGAGATCCACGGGACACGATCTGGACCCGGCAGCAGACCAATGTGTGAGTGTGGACATCATTACTGTGCTGTACCTCCAGAAACTTCATGAGCTTTTGTAGTACACAGGCAGCAGTGTTGTGGTGGTTAGTGTTCAGACTTGATCATGTGTTTTTCACTCACCTAGGCATCGACCATGGTGTAGTGCCACCCACTGTGGGACCCGGCCCTCGCCCCGATGTCCACCCTCTGCCACCAGGGACACACTTGTTGTTTGCCCAGAGTGGCAGGATAGAACACGTCCCACTGGAGGGTTATGACATGAAGAAGGAAAATGCCAAAACTGTGCTCCATCTCCCAGTACGTTTTATTTTTTGTTCTTTCCTTTATTAGAAACAGTCTATTAGCAGACGACCTGGCCTGTGTGAATCATTTCAACCCCTGCATCTGTTTGCTGTTAGGACTCTTTGCCAGAAAAGTGACATGATTTAACACGTCTTCATATTTCTGCCTAAATCTGAGGCGAGCAGGATTGGTGGTTGACTCTTTAGTCTCATCTTCAGGGCAAACACTAAGCAGCTCACTTTCCTGATCTCCTCCCATGAGATGAGTGTGGACTGACACACACAGGCTTCATATGCAGCAGATGACCTGGGGCCATATCTGTACTCAAGCACTATTTATATCAAGCTGGTTATTTTCCAATTCTTTTGTAAAAACTTCTCCCTTCAGTGGCTGCGGTGCAGCAGAGGTAGAAGATGCCGATGTTGATATGAAAGCAGCCAGTAGGAAACCCCCCTCTTTTGAACAATCTACTGATTGGTCAATGTATTTCTTCACTGTAGGACGTCTTCAGAGTACTGCTTTGCTGCATTAGACCCTGTTAGCCTACATGCTAATGTATCTCTTGTCAAAAACTATTCCATTTTGCTCCTTAAGCCTGTCGCAAACAGTGTTCTAGATTAGCTGTAAAAGGACAAGGACAGGATTGTGCTTAATTTAACTGTGTAAACGTAGAGTCAACCATAGGATCTGGCCCATAATGGATATTTAAAAATTTTAATAATGTAATTAGAAAAAGTTTAAAGTTTAAAACAACTCAAAGCCAAACAAACAATAGTAATAAGTTGCTTTTGGTACACATGAACTCTAGACTTAAATTAAAGTTAAAGTAAAAATGCCTAGCCAAAGTAGAAACAACAGGAAAAGGGAAATAGAGAAACAGGAAATGCCTCACACAAAATGAGAAATGGAAAATGCAGTTAAGATACAGGGTCGAAATGTAAAAATCTCCCCTAGATAACTTACAGTAAAATGGCAAAAATAATCAAACGTTTAAAAAAGGAAAAATACTTTTAGAAATTTTAGGAGCCACATAAACACATCTCAGGGCCATGATCGACTGACTGGAGGATGTGTCACCTTTTAAAGCGAAGAAAAGTTCTGTTAGCAGTGACCAGTTACTGTCCATCCATCCACTCCTATACCAGTTCTGTCCTGACTCCCTCTGCTCCATACATACATTTAAGGCATGCTCTTTATTGGAGGCACATGGTGACATTCAAACTAATTATAAACATCACCCAGACATCTTTGGAATTACAAGCTGCCAAAGCAGCTGTCCTGGAGTCTGTTCTGAGGACTCACTCTGAGCATGTGACTCTGTTTGTTTGGATTTACGTCTAGACTTGAACGTCAAGAAAGAACAAGAACCCCCCCACACACACACACACACACATCTGCTTCACGTTTGGTCTTTATCTACAAACACATTTGAAACCCTTCAAAGATTGCTTGTTGACTCTTCCACAGGAAAAGGTAATCATCGGAGTGGCCTACGACTGTGTGGAGAAAATGGTCTACTGGAGTGAAATCACATCTCCCTCCATCAGCAGAGCAAGCATCCAGGGAGGGGAGCCGGTGGCCGTCATTAGATCAGGTGAGATCTTCTCTACTGTACTTTCATTTTTAGCCTTAAATAATGTGTTCAGTGAATAAGAAAAAAGAAGAGAAAGAAACTGTTGAAATGAAAAGGAACTCTCTACAGATTTGTCCAGCCCTGAGGGTATTGCCATTGATCACTTGGGGAGAACCATGTTCTGGACAGATTCCATGAAGGATCACATCGAGGTAGCCAGTCTGGACGGGTCCCATGTTTTCATGGTGAATCCCGCCCTCGTCACCCCTCGTGCCATTGTCACAGACCCTGCCAACGGGTCTGTAAAAGTGTTTTTGCTCTTGAATATTAACTACCAAAGTAAAAAAAACCTCTGTAGGGGTACAGTGGCCCCTGCCATGTTGGAGGTTCTGGGCTTAATTCCACCTTGTCCTAAATTGTGGTTATTTGTACAACAGTATTCTCTACTGGTCGGACTGGAACCGTGAAGCTCCCAAAATTGAGACCTCGTATATGGATGGCTCCAACCGGAGGGTGCTGGTGAAGGATGATCTGGGCCTGCCAAATGGCCTGACGTTGGACTCCCAGAGTTCTTTGCTCTGTTGGGCAGATGCAGGTGCTGTAGACTGTAGACAGTAGACAGATGACTCAGCTGTGAAATGATGTAAGCCTTTATGATCAGCACTAAGTGGAATCTCTCACCTGCAGGCACACATCAAGTGGAGTGCATGAACCCGGCCCAGGGAGACCGCAGGAAGGTTATTGAGGGGGTTCAGTATCCATTCGGAGTTACCTCCTTTGGCAGGAACCTCTACTACACTGACTGGCGAAGGTCTGATTTATTCTTGCATAATTACCATTGGCTTACTATACTGTTCAGAAGAGGTTTTAAAAAATACACACATTAAAAAATGTATTCTAATGTTTGCATTTTACTCGGTTGTTTTTAAATTACTACACAGATGAATTTGATGTAATTGGTTAATCCAGATTAGGTTAATTCAACACTCAAATGGAGTACAGATATGACTCTGAGTGTCAATGGTTGTTTGGTTCTGTACCTATGTGGCCTTGTGATGTTCTGGGTAACTGTACCCCTCCCAAACCCCCACCTTATTACCCATCTTGCCATGCTAAAAACGATAAAGCTGCAGAAGATGAATTTCTAAATTAAACCATGAATGAGTTAGGGCTGCCTTGATCTGTGTCTCCTCCGTGAAGTTCTGTCCAGATGGAGGAGCTAGAGTGTAGGTCAGAGGTCAAAGTACTCCCAGCACTTTCAGTATGAGTCCTTGTAGTTCCCCCACACTTGGACACTTTCTGTGTGCTGGCCGATGATATCCACTACCAGAAAGATGGGGGTTGGGACAACTTAGTGTGTGTGTGTGTGTGTGTGTACGTGTTTGTGTGTGGGTGAGGAGGCATCTTAAAAAGTGGCAGCTGCTTGCAATTTCTCAGTCTCAGCGTCTTTGAGTGAACTGCCCAGGGCCTCCTCTGTGATCTTGCCAAGGCTACAACCTCTCTATAGAAGGTTGAAAGGTGGAGGTGGGGTATCCACACTTTAGTTACCCTCACTGCTACTCCTTTACAAATCTGGTTTCCTATTAAAGGATATTTATGTCCAAAACAATCATCCGTAAACTCTTCTTCATTTTTGTCAGACTTACAGTGAACTCAACAGTCTGAAGGCGGAGCTCTGACATTTACCAAGTCTGGTTTCTCACAGATTTGTTGAACCTTCTTCCTATTTGTTTTAAACAGGGATGCTGTGATTGCAGTAGATCGATACGCTGCCAGGGAATCAGCCGAGTTCCAACCACAGAAACAGACTAAGTTGTATGGAATCACCACAGCCTACGCCCAGTGTCCTTCAGGTACCAGTACAGAGTTACATTGCTGCAGCACCACCAGATATTAAATAGAAAATAGGCGATAAAATAAATATATGTTTCAGTAACAATTAGCATCATTAGCAAGACAGCTGTGTCAAATGTGTTAGTTAATTATAGCTAACAGTTAGCCATTACAAGGCTGAATTGAAGCTTTTTTTGTTTTCTTTTTAGCCTATTTAGCCTTTTTGTTGTTTTGTTTTTTGTTGAGTTGTTTTTAGTGTATTATAGATTGGCCAATGTTTTTCCTGTTTTTACAATTTAGCTGGTGACTTTAGCTTTGAGCCAATCTGGAGCAATATCTTAGCTAACCTTAGCTGGTACAATCATATTTCTCCCTAACATCACAAACACAGGGACATTATTACCTCTGCTATTATAATTCTGATCAGACATTTGCTAACTTCTGACCACGGTCTGTGGACAGGTTTTCAATACATCTGTCACCAATGTGCAGACCCAATGAAGAGCCATTCTTAGAACTTAGAAGTAGTATGACCCTTGTTCACCTCGGGGTTACTGTTGAGTCTGCTCAATAACTCATTCCATCTACTCATCGTGAACCGACAGCCAAGGAGTAGTTCTAGGGTAGCTTGAAAAAGCTGAGAAATCACAGCTTCAACCTCAACCTCAACCCTGAATGTAGCACAAAGAATTCTGCAGCTATTCTCAATCACGTAGTGGAGGCATGACTGATGTTACTGTGCAACACCAGGCCTCACTCCCCCTTCTTGATAAGGCTGCATGTATTAAGCCAGGGAATGTGGAGCAAAGGGAGAGGGGCCTCCAACATCTGGAATTGGCCAGCTGTTACCTTAAAGTATGCTTGTTTCTGTTCAACAAATAGTGAAGAGCCCTTTTCCTGCTGCTCCTCTCTGCGGAGCCGGATGATTTGTTTGTACTGCAGCATTCATTTAGTTTGTATATTTTCTTGCTCCACCAGGACAAAACTACTGTGCTGTGAACAACGGGGGCTGCACTCACCTCTGTTTAGCAACACCAACCGGCCGCTCCTGCAAATGTCCCAGTAACGCTGTGGGTGTGGGCTGCGTGGAGAGAGACGGGTACTGACCTGAGGCAGCTGAGCCATGACACTGTTTGGAAGTTTGATCACAAATTAGGAGCCCCTCAGCATTACTAAACTATAGCTGCTGAAAATGCCACTGTAAACCAGAGGTGAACTCACTGTGCCTTTTATATTTCAGTGTCATGCTTCTCGACATTTTCCCACCGCCTTTATAAGATCACATTTGCCCTTCAGAATTGTAAATATAAACACTATAATATTGAATTATTTCCTGAGTGCACATAAACAGAGACTCAAGGGACATGCAGTATAATTTAATGTGAAATTAATCACAGTAATGTGTGACATCATCTCACGTGGGCTGTGTTACATTGTGGCATGTTTGGATTATTCCATGTGTTGTCTCATAGAAGTATTTAAGAAATAGTTGGAGTAAAAATGTCTAAACAAGCTGTTGGAATGCGTTTACATGTCGGGCAACAAAAGAATAAAGTTTTTTTCTAACGTGTTGGTCTGCTTGTTCTGTCTGTGGTAGGAGAGAAACACCTGGTGTTTGGTACTGTGTATTACAACTACATTTTTTATTTCAATGTTCTCCAGTCTTCCAAAGTTTGTGAACACATTATTGTTTTGGAACTACTTTGATTAATTTGTCAAATATTTAACCTAAATCGTTTGAACCTACGACAGGATAGATGGGTACCATACATGCGAAAGGAAATACTCCCACCTTGTGGACAAAATTAAACACGGCAACCTAGCGTCACGATGATTTAGAACAAAAAAAATTGAAATTACAATAAATGCAAATATTTGACACATTTAAGGTGTGTTGTCCAAATTCATGCTTTCATCATAAAAATCTGCTTAAAATGTTAATTACCGTTGAGTAAATAAGATGTTATTTAACAACAGCAGTCTAGTATTATATGGATTTGAATTCTATGTTGTTATATATTGTATACAAAGTTTACATGAAATATTACAGAAATGTATTATATTTTCTGTAAGACAGTAGACAAGGAAAAGGGGCGGCAATATTGCTGCCTTCCAGTCATCGTGCAGGGTTTAATCGCACCAATACACTTGCTTTGCTGGAAGGAGGATAGCATTAGCTGCCTCTCATTTCAGGAGAAAAGGTGTGTATAAAAATATTTTCTTTAATAACGCAAACTTGGTATATTAATTCTAACAAAAACAGGTTTGTAACAGAAGCGTAGATTTATTTTTTCAACAACGTTTAAGTCGCGTCGTAGTCTCTGCTTCAGTGTTGACAGCTGCCGAACATAGATGCGATGCTACAGCAGCTTAACTGCAGCCACGTTATACTGTAGGAAAGAAAACTGTCGGGACTGGGTAATGCGTTTTTGGAAAATATTAAGTCGAGGGAGAAATTGTTTGCTATAGAAACACTGAGAGGAAAACCAGCTTTTAAGCAAATATTTTTTTTATTTGAATTTGCGACTTTTCGTGACTGAGCTGTTGTAGTCGAAACAGATGAAGTAATGGAAACAGGTAGATAGCTGGATTTTCAAAACAAAATGTTCCCTACTGCATTCAATCTTAAATCGTTAAAATTTCAATGATTGAAAAATATAAATTTGTTTTTCGTTATTTTAATACATAAATTTGGTATTACTGTTGTTACTTATACCATTGAGCTACAACTGCAACAACTACTTTTTAAATGCATTCTTCTACTATCTATGCAGTTTTGTTTTGTTTTTTTCATTTAAGGTTCGGAGTGGGTTTAACAGTTTCCTGCACAAAAAACATTATTTTTTACTGTTTACAGCTTATATTACTCGACCAGTAACATGTTTTGTGTCGTCACTTAAATGTAATTTCTTGTATGAGGCGAATGTATTTATAACTTTATAATTCAAGCCTTAACTCAAGAGTTCTTTTTTTATTGTGACAGCAGAAATCTGCTACCGGAAGTGGATGTATTGAATTCGGCAGACTCATTGACGCAGCTTATGTCAGACGTGCTAGCTACAATAACCGAGTGTGTTATTAGTCGTTTTTTATATTGTTTTTATTTTTTATTTTTGTAATGGATAATGCCAGTATGTGTCGATCCGGTCTTTTCAAAGTTTCTGTTTCAGTCTGAATCAAACGCATGTCAGAAAGCAATTTAAGAGAGGCAAAAGAATATGCTGCTGTTATTGTCAGCTGATTATTTTGGCTCCACCACACTGACTCTGTTTTTCTGCAGAGTCCAGTTGAAAAGTGAAGGAACAGGACAGAAAATCATGAGGCTGATATGAAAGACTCAGGAGAAGATCTGAGGATTGGTCCCCTTCTGTCCGGGTCACTCTCTGTCACCTGGAGGAGCAGGGAGAAGACCTGCAGGAGAAATTAAGTCATTCCTGTCTCTGGCCTGACTGCTGTACAACACGACCATGGCCGGTGTTCAGCAGACTGAACTGTCATATGCGTGGGAAAAGTACATGGACTGTAGGCTGCAAGGAGCAGATCTGCAGGTAGGAGCAGATGATAAATACTTTTAAAATCACTCTTGTTTCTTTCCTGCTCAAATCCAATACTGTGAGCTTAAGGCTCTTTTCTGAAAGGCTTTAATAAAATTATTTTATAGCAGTGTTCTAAAGTACGATTTTCGCTCTCTGACACCTTCCAAAACCAACTTAATCTGGCATACAAAAAGTAAAATTTAACCATCATTTATTAGCACTATGCAATAAACCAAAACTAAAAAAAACCTATAGAAATGTAGTAGAAATAATAAAAGTAGGCAAAAAAGGTACAAAAACATGGTTGATAAATAAACAAAAGTTACACAATATATTGATCCAAGCTAGAGAATGCCTCCATATTTAATAAAGACAATTAAGATAAACAGAAACAAAGAAATACCTAATAGACACAAAAGGGCTAAAAGTACAAATTGAGAAAAAGGAAAAATATAGCATTCATTTGTTAATTTAAATTTGGCAAAATGAACCCAAGGCAGTTTTAGGACACACTCCAAAATGTAGTGCATAATGCATTTAAATAGTTCTGGTGGTGAATTAGGATTTGTTCTCTGTTAGGTGAATCTGCGGTCACACACAGTAATCCAACAATGGCAAACAGTGTTGAGATTAATTCTCTTAATCTTTTCCTTGGATTTGTGCTGAATAAAGTACTTTTTGGGCTTAGCTGGTCTACAGAGATTTGCAGTTTATAGAATCTATTGTAAAACTCAAAACATACAGTGACCTTATTGACATTTTACTGGGACATAATTACCACACAAATGTTTTGATTTTTCTTTGCTTACCGTACCGTTTCTGAGCTTACTGTATGAAGTTGTGTAAGTGTACTGGGAGTATCATAAGATAATGAGTTACTCAGTAGGTGTTTTCCAGTCTCACTGTCTTTGAACTTAAAAAACGCTCTGTATGTCTCCTGAGAGCTGCTTACAGACCTGTCCAGGATGTCAGTTTGTGTCACGTGTTCATTTGTGTGCACAGAAGCGAAATATACTAATGCAGCATTGGTGAGTCATTTCGACACACTAAGGTGGATGCAGGTGTGAACCACAAGTTGTGTCACAGTGTATCACAAAAATGAGCCAGAGCACAAAATCTCTGTCAGGCCTCAGCAGCTCCACTTACACACAACCAGCAGAGGCCAGATCATGAGATGAGGATTAAGATCAGACCTCCGGCCCGACCCTGATAAACACACACACAATAATTCTGCAGAAACAGCAGCCGTTATATTTTAATCTAATGGACGCTGTTTGAAAAGCCTCTGTTCTTTTTATCTTTCCTGGAAACCTTGCTTCCCGACTTCCTCGTCCTGCAGATGTCTTGTCTTGAGTTGTTGTTCTGCTTCATTGCCTTGTTAATCATGTTGTTGTGCATCGGGATGTCAGCTCTGGAAATGTTGCTGGTTTTTCAGTTGCCATGACGTAAACACATTGATTGCAGAAGGCGGGGTCTGCTGTTCTATTCATGGCAACTTTTCATGTCACGTTTGGATGTGACGTCTCCCCTGGGACGACTGTGTTTGCTTCTCCACTTGGCGCCTTTGTGTGTCTGAGCACGTGTGTGCGCCTGTTTGTGTGTGATAGGCGACTGAAGGATGCTGAAGTGAGATCATCTGTGCTCTTCAGTTTGCCCTCCTTCCTGATGGAATCTGATTAGGGACAACAATCACGATGAATTGCTGAGCTGCTGTTCCATGTGATTTACTGACACAACAGGGTCAAAAATGAACACGGGCTTGTGCAAAACATACTGAAAACATCTGAAGTAGTCCCTAAAGTTACAGGAGGATGTTTTACGTTTTTCATAAAAATAGAAGTTAGTAGCGATGGCATCGATCCGATACTCAGGACCCGTACTGGGCCGATTAGTCAGAAATTTTAAGAATTTTGTTATCTTATGAAGAAAACGTGTTCTGGACGTCGTACATTTGTGTCCAACAAAAAGAAGTGTAAAATTAAACCAAAGTTATGTTTAACAGTTAATGTGAAGGAGTACATTTCCTTCTGTGTTGATTTTTCTCTTCTGTCTCTGGTGTTTATTTCTGAAGTAACCCTGGGTTAGGTCAGCACTGGCTGATGATTGACCTCACTTTGATTTTGTTTCTCTTTCTGTTCTGACTGCTTTCTCACAACAGTAATGCTTCATTTAAAGGGACAACACTGTTTAATGTAATTTTGCCATGTTTCTGTTCCTGAGAAAATTATTTTCTTTATTACTACCGACACCTCACAAACACATTCACTGTTTAATCTTTTTTATAAATAACTAAGTCTGATGGGGAAAATCTGTCGCTGATGTTAAAAAAGTATCTCTTCTTGAAATTTTCTTTAAAAAACGTATACTAATTAAAAAGGTGATTTTTAAAAAATCATATTGTTTGTAGAGAGAAACAGTTTCAGTTTCCTCTGTATTGTTGCTTTCAACATGAGGTAACAGGATGTTTCAAAACACACGAGTGAAGTTAGTGGTGGTGTTAGTATGAAGGGTTTCACTTTTTGTGTTTTGTTTTTTTTTTTGTTGCCAGCAGTCAAAGGTAATTGGCTTTCAGTTCAGATTTCAGTTTGACATCAAGCACCTCCCATTAGACAGCTATCTAAATTTGTTGGACTACTTCATCTATTTGCATTTTCTTTGCGGCAGTCTGACCCCACTCGTCTTGTAAGTATTTTTAAGGTTTTGTACAGTTTATCGAAGTGATAGGTTGTAATGGAAAGTCTTTGTTTGAACAAGTCAAGTGATGTAAAACTTGTCAAACATTTTGGCCAGATTTGCTTAGCTTTCCAAGATCAGGCCTGTGTTTTCATTCTACTAGAGGTAAAACTGAATGTCTAAGGAAGATTGAACCTCATGGAGCCGAGCACAATGTGGAAATGCATATTTAAACAAAAAAACTTGTTCAGTGTTTGTTCTTTTTGTCTAGTTTTTACTTGTCAAGATTAAACAATTTGAGAGCCGCCCAACTTTACCCCTGTGACATGATGGTATAAGCTGCTCTGTGCACATTGCCTGCCTGAATACATTATCAGAGACAATATCCTGTGCAGTTTGTTTGGCAGTCAGCTGTAATATGTTTAACTGCTCGTGCTCACAAGAAATTGTCTCCATTAAAATGTGAGTAGATTCAAATCTGTGTCAGTGCAGTGGTGACGTGGGCTGAAGCACCGAGTGCTTTCATTGCTCATCCTTATCATTCATCAGTCGTTGAACAGAGAAACTATTGTCTTCAATGTTACTTAACTTTATAATATTTCAATCACTATATGGACTCTGTTAATATCTACAAGCCTTACCAGAGAGTAAGCAGGAAATACAATAAAGTTTTGTTAGCATCTAGCTGTCTATTCTTTCCACAGTGCAATTTGAATGTCGTGTTTGTCTGTTGTCTGCATAGGTACAACAACTTCCTTAAAACAACCGCAACAATAACAAAAAAAAACTATCCATATAAAATATTTATATTATAGACCTGTGTGACATCACTCAGATTATTCAGCACATTTATCCAACATTTAAATTCAATTTGCAGAGGGCTCTAGTAAAACTAGAAAGGGGAGTTGTTAACTGAATGCAAATTACTCGCCACAGTCCGAACATAAAAAGCATGCAGGCAGACTTTGATCACAAACACCTTGTGATCATCACACAACTTTGAACCCAGGCTGTTATAAGTGCTATTTTTTAGCAGCGTTTTTTCCTTTTTATGTCATTGTTTACCAGTGTCTTCTCAGTTGAGTGGCTCTGCAATCACCACTGGTTGACCACAGGACACCTTTCACATCTGCATTTGTTGTTCCACTTGTTTCCAGCCTATCTTTTACCGGCTCTGGTCTCCAGGGCAGCTCTAAACGCTTGGCTGAATGGATGAATTATTCATCTCTCTACTTCTGGACTGAGTCAGACTCCAGCCAGTGCTGTGCATCAGCTTTTTTTCCAACCAGTGGCAGTTTATTAATTCAGATCTCTCCCATCGAAAAGTCAGCCTCAGGCCACAAGGGAAGAGAAAGGCCAAAGCAGGCTTTTTGGATGGTAATTTTCACCAACAACAGCCTGGACACTATCTCTCTGTAATAAAAAAAAAACAATAGAGCAGAGATCAGCACGTTTTCATTTCCTTCACAGTGGCTACTCTTGGATAAAGGTTACTGTTTGTGAGAGTCTGAGTCTGAGACAAGCACCAGCGTCCTTTTTGATGGTAGCCTTTTGACATTATAGCATGCGTTAAGGAGTGAAAGTTATCTGCAGTGTTGTGTGTAGAGGCTTTGCTATCTGATTTGTAGTTTGTGAGGAAATGCAGAACGTTAGGCACTCCTCATGATGCTTATAACCCAAATGTCAAATTAGATCAGCCGAGATCTCAAAACAGGAAAAAAAACATTGCGTAACCAATGCTGCGTGTCCTTTCTCACGAGGACAGGATCACATCGCTTTCACTGACTTTGCCAAGTTCTAGTTTACCCAATTATCTGAAGAAAGCTTGAGAGGAGCGTCTGTAGCAGCCAGGGTGATTCAGTCACCAGACACCCATGACTAAGCCACGCATGCTAAAGGCAGGTCATGTCTCAAACTATGGGATTAAATTTATCCCAAGGTTTTTTTGTTGTTGTTTTTTAACAATTTCAACCCTGTTTTTTTACTTTGGGATTCTTATGAATGATTTTAACAGATGTATCAATGCTCAATAATCATGCATAAAACTGGCTTTATGCAGTTGACAATGTGGTTTGGGTTGAGTCCTCATTCGCACACTTACTTAACCCTAACCCACAGAGCTGTGCCACCTTTACAACACTTCCTTTCGTTTCATAGTATATTTGTTAAAACACAACATGAAAGACGTTTGTATCTGTGCTCAGTTTTGACCAGCACACAAATTAGAACACCTTTACTTGTATCAGTTTATACTATTATGGAGAAAACCTGTCTTCAAACACAAAGTTTCTGTCAGAACAGAACAAGTGTAGCTCAACTGTGTCATACGTAGTGTTGCAATGTGTCTGGCAGCAAGAACAAAGGAAACGTCAACACAACCACAAATTTTTTTTTGTGAGGAGTTTTATTTTTTTCTTAGGTGGACACTTTAGGTCTTTAGGGTTTGTAGCCATACTTCTGTCAGAAATATAAACTTATTGGTAGTCATTTAGATCACTGGGCTTTGCAAAGCATTATACCAAGATGCAGAGATTTATTAAATAAAACAACCCAGAGCTATTACATAACAGGGCATGTAATAACAGAAACTTTTGGTGAAAAGGTAGCAAAAATAGCTAAAGGTTTGGCAGAAGCTCACACTGCCTGTCTAGTTTTTTCAGTTTACTCTGTTTAGTTTACTCTGATGACAGGTATTAAAGGTATATAGTATATATATTTTCTGTTATTAATAATATTTTATTATTACTGTTATTGCACAAGTCGTAAAAAACATAATTATTTTGCATGTATTTCAAATAATTTCCCAATTAATATGCAGGCCAACTGTAGAAATTTCATTTTGATTAGCATATGTGGTAATTAGCTAGTGAAAACAGCTCATTGTCTCTACCCCACAGATTACCTGTGCAATTTAGGGTTCATCACAGCAGAGGAAAAGTCAGAGCTTTCTGTTTGTTTGCGGTAATGGGCTCTGTCAAATTTCCTCTCTAAGCTTTATTAATCTGTATTGGCAGTCTCCCACTGTCAAATCACCCTGGCTGCTTTGTGCTGCTGAGTGCTCTGTGATATTGAATTAGACCCTCGGAGGAAAAAGCAACTCAGTTCCACCAAAACTGTTGTTATTGTAAATCACTCAGTTTCCTGTGCGAAAAAAGAATGTGCCCCAAAATAGGTGCACTGATAAGACAAGGGCAATGCCAAATTATAGATTTTCATTTTAGTTTTTGTTTTTTTATTGAAGTCAGAGCGCACCTGTCCAACATAGCTTCTGCTTTTAAACCAACAAATTGGGCTTTTTTCGGTCTCCTTTGTTTTATCTCAATAATTGCTGCATTTCTTTTCATTTACCATTATGTAATTTTCGTTTTATACTTCTGTCTCCTAAGTTGTTCATTTCCTTTTCTGCCTTTTCTCATCTCCTGTGTGTGACGTTGTCCAGCCCTCTGATGTGCAGTGACTTCCACATGCCCCTAAACCCAACCATTTCTTCTCTGCTTGGTTGTTGATGTTTCGTCCTCTCTGTCTCTTCTTGACTTTGGTGAGTGTGGCTCAGTCTGCATCATTATCACCTAAAGTTTAAGCTTATATTTGTTTGCATTTCTCAGTCTAATGATTAACTATGGTTGTGACTTCCAAAGTAAAGTTTTCCTTTTACTGTTGACAACTAGCAAGCATGTTGACTCACTACCAACCTGTGTTGTGCCATCACAGTAACCGCTCAGTCTGACATTTGTCTTTTTCACTTACAAAGGTGGAAGACAATATTAGAGTTTGGGGCAGTTTGAGATGCAATTTGGTCCAAAAAGTTGGATCCATATGGGATTGATTCACATGCTCCCTGCCTAATGTGAATATCTTGTGAATGTCAAAGGTCTATTGAAAAGACAATGTTTGTGACGTAGGAGGAAAATAATTCTAAATTTATCCCAGACATTTTATGCTAGAATTTGTTCATTTTATTTACAAATCAATTTAATTCCCCCTCTCTTATTCCATGCAATTTTAGCCACGGGGTCATTGTTATTTTGTAATGTGAAATGTTTGTCCAACTTTCTCTCAGACCCCTTGGACATTTTGTCTCAAACTGATCAGTGTAAACTCCTGCTTTTCCATTTCCATTCCTATAAATGTGTGTGTGTGTGTGTGTGTGTGTGTGTGTGTATGAGTGTGTGTTATTTACTCTGGACAGCCTACAAACAAGAGGTACTTCAGGTGCCTAATGTGCCATGATTTCTCTCATCATTATGTAAATCCATGCAGCCATTCCATTCCTATAAATCTCTTGCTGAAGTTAAACTGCCCAGAGGCATGATGCTGCCACCACCAGGTGTAGCTAATACCCTCTGTAAAAAACTAACAAACAAACATATATGTAGGATATGTAGGTGTTTACATGGCTAATATCTTAGTAGGGCAGAAGAATTCCAAGTATGAACTCAGGCACCTCAGTATCTGCAGTGAAATCACACTGCACTGGAGTGCTTTGGACATGATGAGCATGTAAATCAGTTTCACACTTATACAAACGACCCTGTGCTGTGCTTTGATGAGTGAAAATTAGACTTACTGTAATTAATGCCATGTATACAGAACTACTTTAGGAAATGTTTGGTGTGACAAAACTGGTTTGCTTTTTTTAATAATAATAATATTAAGGGTCAGGTCGGAATCCACCAGCTGCCAAGTTACCACTGAGGTGCTCTGAGCATGGCACCGTCTCCACACACTGCTCCCCGGGCGCTTGAGCTGCCCACTGTTCACTTTGGTGATGGGTTAAAGGCAAAGGTCACATTTTGTTGTGCGCACTGGTGTGCTGTGTCACGATGACAACTAGTTTACTTTCACTTCACTTCACTTCACTTGATTTGAACCTGGGCGTGACCTTAATAGGAAATCAGGAAGCACTCAAGTGAGGCTTCCAAAATGTGAGGATGGTAGAAACAAATACGTATATAAATAGTCCTTTGTATCCCAACATGCTGCATTTTTTGTGTGTGTGCACTACGTTCAAGTTCAAATGCATTTTTGTCTGCTATCCAACATCACATGTTCTGATAGTGAAAACACACACGGAAGTTGGCTCAGAAGCCAGAACCTGTTCTGCCCCTGGAGCGAAAGAGAAAGGTGAATTAGTTTGGTGTAAATTATAAAACAACACAAAAGTTGTATTTATTTATTTTTACATAAGAATGTAAATGAGGATAGTAAATGACAAAAAACACCAACAGACTTGTGTGTCAATTGCATGTTGCTGGTCCTTCCATCCTGCCACTATAATTGCAAGTCAGACTGTGTGTAATGTAATTGGAAGTGACGGTGTGTATTCATTGGCTTTGTGACCCCAGACGCTCAGAGTATTGACACACAGTCAGGGATCAGTTTGGTCAGAATGAACCCAGTTAGTGGTGTCGGATTATCAGAGGCACAAAGCTAAGTCCTTGTGTGGCGTAAAAAGGCGGTGGAACAGTGGCTGTGTGAGCACGTCTGGCGGGAAGGTTTTAACGCACTACTCTGGAAGCACTAACATGGTTAAAGCAGTCAGGTGGCTGGTCTCGCTGTTTAAGACTTCAGAGAGATTCCTGCTCCTCGGTCTGACACTGACTGCAGTGTGACGAAGCTCATTTCATCTCTACATGGGCTCCGCTTCCACAGAGACTCTTCACTAAGTAATTTAAAAAAATATATAAAGATTTCCATGCTGCCAGTTTGAATATATCAGATTGTTTTGGAATTTAATGTCCTCCCAGAATGTGAAGTGTGTCCTTGACATAAATTACTTTCTGTCACTTTTTATTTATAAATATAAATATCACATGGTGATATGAATCATTTAATCACATTCTCATTTACTGTTTATATTCATCTTTGTTGTTACTTCTGCAAACACCATTTTAGCAAAGGTTTGTACACTTACTTAATGAACAATTAAATAATTTGTAAATAATAGATGTCTGCGATGAACTGTAAAAAAGAATGTTACACTAATATGGTCAAAAGATTTTGAAAGGTTATTTAACAGGTTAGCAGCTGCACGTGTTATATTTATAGGAATCTGGATTTGAAACTGAGTTTGTAATTTTGACAAAGCGATTCTTGTAATAAACTCTATATCTGTATGATTTGTGTTTCATCCAGTTTTTCTGTCTTTTACCAGGTCAGTCTTCAGAGTCTGGAGAATTTCCTCTGCCTTTTCCACTATGTGCAGCATCACCCCAACAATACCAAAGATGCACTGAAATTCTGGTAGGTGGTGTCTGTGGTTGCGAATACGTTACATTTTCTCTCAGAGATTCTTACTCATGTTCCTGCAGCTGTCTTCACGACTTAACATTGCGCCGTTCATCGTCTGCCTCGGTCTTTCCTAATCCATTGCCTCATCTGCAGTTAAACCAACCATCATCTCCACTTCAGTAAATCTTCTCTGAGGTCTTCCTGTTTCTGTTCTGCCTTTCAGCTTCATCTCCATAATCCTTTATTCAACTTACCCACGGTTTTCCCCGAAGGTGTTTTCTTTGTTTTTGACATGAAAAATAATTCAAACCTAAATGGTAAATTTAAACTACAGATACCTCAGCAAACAAATACTACGACATGGCCAATGTGCAGTAACTACACAGCCGAGCTTCAGTCATGGCAAAATAGAATTCACTGAAGAATTGAAAGATTTATTTTACTCATTTATATGTCCGACCAGTAAAGTAGAGATTGCGGGCCTTACATATTCACGGTGCGTTAGATTTGAGTGTAAAGTGCTGCATAGATTTACATAATGATGAGAGAAATCATGGCACATTAGGCACCTGAAGTACCTCTTGTTTGTAGGCTGTCCAGAGTAAATAACACACACTCACACACACACACAATACCTGAAACAAAGTATTAACATTCATGAGCTTTTTGTTCCCTTTGGCTGAAAAGTGATTAGTTAAAATTGGGCTTGGTTAAAAGGCTTGAAATAATATCCTTTTTAAAAGGTAAAGTTTGTGGGTTTTTTGGGTATTGAACAGTGCACGTTAGCACAAACTCTGCAGTGACTGGTCCTGAGCCACGTTGTCACACGCACACACACAAAACGGAATGAAGCAGCCAGGAGGGACATGCAGCAGAAAGATTTGTCTTACTAACAAGAAATACTACAGTACTACAGTAGTATTAGTGTACAGTAGTACTGTAGTACAGTATACACTACAGTACTACAGTGAGTCTATTGACAAAATGCAGTTCCTTAGCTACTTGTGCCCTGCTTTTAACCTACCACTTAAATCAGACAGATGTCTAATTTTAAACACCAAATATACAAAAAGTCCCATAATAACCAGTGGACTATCCTCATGTCTGTACATGTTTATTCCATCTGTGAATCTTCCCTGGCCTCTTCTCTGTTTCTTCTGCCTGGCGGCTTCAACTGCGACATCCTTCATCTCATATTTTCATTTCCCTCTACTCCACCCTTGACCAACAGTCTTTAAACTGCTATTTGATTTGGCAAGGGTTTCATGACAAATGTCCTTCCTGCCACATCAGCAAAATGTCTGGGTCATGTAAATTATGCTTCAAGAAATCATTTTTTATTTTTACTAATAGATGTCTGTGAACTGTACTCTGTGCCGAACTATATATAGTAATATTACAGATTACAGGAAACAGATGAGCATGATCCAATAAATGTAAATTTAGTTTGATGTAATGGTTCATATTGAAGCATGACTATAAAATAAATGTTTGAACGATAATTAAAAAGGAAGTTTCTTTTCCTGTTGCAATAAAGTAACGGTGCCCAGTGAGAACTGTCAAAGGCTCTGAAGTGCAGGACTGCAGAGGAAACATAAACTTGTAGTGCTGAAGGAGGAGATGCCACGTTTTGCAAATGTGACCTAGAGCTTTGTCTGTGTTTAGAAGGCCTTTAATCACAGCCTCATGAATATGACAGCAGGGAGGACGGTGGTGTAAAACTGACCGTTTAGATCAAGAGAGATTTAATGTTTGTTTTAGGATTTTTTTAGTAGTGAAAGATAACCCCTCCTTGCTTCTGCTGCACCTGCCTGACTATTACTGTCACTTGTCTTATGAGTTAATAAGAGATATTTATATTTATCTGGCACACAGAGAGAGCGATACAGAGAAGAAGAGGGAGGGACACAGGCGCTTTGCACATATGTATACTAAGAGACAAGACATAGAGTGCAGAAAGTTTTACTTTAAAAATGTATTCCTCTGCATTTGTTAATAGAGTAAGCAGATTGGAAGATATTTGGAAAATAAAGAAATAAAGTTAATGTCATATTAACAACTGTATGTAGGTACATTTGGAGTCATGTGACTGAAAATGTTCAGTCACTTACCAGTTGAAGTTGGTTTTGGACATGGATTCATGCTGTTGTTAAGACATGTTCAATATATAAAAAGGACATTGTGTGACACCCTTCATGCCCCAAATAAATCCCAAAATCAACTTGATCAAATTTGCCCTTACATATTACAAAGACGGCTAATATTCTACAATATGAAAGTGAACTACTTGTCATTGTGACACAGCACACCACTGCACACATCCAAATGTGACCTCTGCTTTTAACCCATCACCATAGTGAACAGGGGGCAGCTTTAAGTGCCCGTGCAGCAGTGTGTGGCGACGGTGCCACACTCAGAGCACCTCAGTGGTAACTTGGCAGCCGGTGGACTCAAACATAAAGCCTTTCGCACCCAAGTCTGCTTCCTTAACCACTAAGCCACCACTGCCCCAGAGGAATCATTTTCTTGGTATTCTTGGTAAATAAGGTGATATTTGCACAAGCTTTTATGATTAACATCCCTGGATATATAAAATGCTAAAATATAACAATATAAAGTTTGAATTTCCCCTCTGTGGGGCCAATAAAGGACTTCTTATCTTATAAATAACTCAAATCTGGCCAAAAAAGTATAAAAGTATATACATTTAAAAATTGTTTGCACCTAAAAGCCCAGTTAAAAGGCAAGCTGATAAATAAATAGTGAAAAAAACATTAAACATGGTGAATTAGGTCTCAGATTTAAGGTTTGAATCTGTCATTTTTACACAACCACAAAAACACAATCAGGATTATTAAACAGATTAAATGTTGTCCCTGTTGGATTTATTTATTTATTTTATTTGGGAGTTTCTACCAAATATTTATATCTAAACAAATGTAGTTGCATCAAGTTGTTGTCAGTCAATTACTGTAAGTGTTTGTTTTTTTGCTAGTTCTTGTAAATGACGCCCTATTACGGAGGTCCTCCTGCGCCCTGGAGGGTTGTCAGTATACTTGAGGCCAGTCCCTTGCCATGTGACATCACATGCTTTCATGTGATACGCTGATCTGCTGCGAATCTGGAAAGCTTCCATTTGAAATTCCAATTTAATGGAATTTGTGCTGCAGAACAGAAAATTCAGTCAGCACTGGTGCGAGGAGGTATGCAGATACAGCCAGCAGAAGTACACGCAGACTTAGAGAAAACACAGGATGACTGGAAGGAAACCTTTGTGGCCAGTAACATTTGGTAAGATCAGTTCCAATTTCTTCTTCTTTAGGGCAGTGTTGGAAAGGAAATTTGAATCACATTTTCCTTGTGAATTTTATAATCTCAGCGTCAACAGTCTCAGGCTCTACTCTTATTAACCTAGTTGTTTTTGGAAAACACACTCCTTAGTAGAGTATTCAAGACTCTGGTCTTTAACTTTTCTCTTTGCGTCATTACATGAGGGCCAAGTTTTGTCTATATGTCCTCCTGATGTAAAGTCGTCTTCTTTGAACAAGCTTTAAAAACAACTGCCTTCAAACTGTTACTTTAGTCCACACAACTTAGTGACTTTTTTTGCATTAATGTTATTATGTCAGGTCCAGACTCCCTTTGACAAGTGCTGTAAACATACACCCATTACTCTCACCTACCTGTCTGTGAAAGGAGAAAGTCAATTGTCATGGTTTGTTGCCATGCCCATTCTTGTTGTTATTAGTAGAACTAATCAGTTTCCACAAGGCAAACATTTAAATTCTCCCTTAATATGGAAGTTGTTGAAGTACCAAGTAACAGTTTTTCCTCCAAGAACCATTTCTTTATTGTTACACAAAGTACTGATGTTTAGGGATTACCCAGATCATCATCAAAGTGTTGAATTGAATTTGATCCATTCCTTTTTTTTCTTAAAACAAATGAGATTTTTTCTCTGATGATTTGCACCAGCTGTTAATTAGTTGATTAGTAGAGACTGCTACGTTATCAGTGGGAAAATGTGTAACACGAACTAAGGAAAACACAGCAACTTCAATTTATTCCAATGTAACCACTTCAGTTTTTTCGGTCAGGTCATCCTGCCATCAAAACACAACATTTCTGAATTTCCCTAATGACAGTTAGTTCCCTAATATTGTGGTTGCTTATTCTAGTCTGAAAAAAGTATGCAAAATAAGTATGCTAGTCTGCAAAATATTTTCAGCAGAAAACACTCAATGACCTCTTAATCAAACAAAAAAAAAGAAATCACATAAAAATGTCTTTACAATATTCGTTATTTACTACCCAACATAAAATAGGATATATGTATATATATATATATATATACATATATATGTATATATATGTATATATGTGTATATATATGTATATATGTATATATGTGTATATATATGTATATATCACTTATATATATATATATATATAGTAAGACAGAAAATAGCTTAAATATAATCAGTTGAAACTAGTCCTGTTCAGTAAAAGTTTGGCTGATATACTGTAGAGGCACATGGTGGCTTGGTGGTTAAGGAAGCACACTTGGCTCTGGAAGGTTTCAGGTTCGAGTCCACCAGCTGCCAAGTTACCACTGACGTACTCTGAGCATGGCACCGTCCCCACACACTGCTCCCTGTGTCCACTGTTCACTTTGGTGATGGGTTAAAAGCAGAGGTTACATTTTGTCGAGTGCAGTGGTGTGCTGTGTCACAATAACAAGTAGTAGCATCATCTGCCATGCCATCCTGATTAACCAACATGCCCTCAACAAGGTATTCCTCGTTGACTTTTAATGACAAATTAAGATACAGTAACGTCTAGTACAGAAACTTAACTTTTACACAAGACTCTAAAATAACATTCATTTTGGTTTTAGTATTTTATTTCTATTTTTTCTAAGTGTACTCCGTGTCATTAGCGATTTGTATAAATATTTGATTTGTCTTTATTTAATTTGCAGCGTAATTATTTTACTTGTGGTAAACCTATGAATAAACTAAATAAATAATTTGGAAAAATTCTGATTAGTGTTTGATGCTTTATATCATCCTTGACAGCTCAGACATGAGTGGAGCCAGTAACACACTGGCCAGGGAGTTCCTGACTGATGTCCACCAACTATGCAGTGCAGTGGCTCAAAGAGCTGAGGCTCGGGACGAAGATGAGGAGGAAAGTCACATGGTGGCGCTGGGGGAGTATCTGGTCAGGGGACGGGGCTTCCTGTTACTCAGCACCCTGGACTCAATCATTGACCAGGTGAGAAAAAATGAAATGCATCAATTTGTTGATGGAAGACAAATCTTACCTAATATGTGTGTGCACAGTTTGACTAACTTCAGGGTTCCAGAGTTTTCGCTAGTTTCTCTCTCAGTTCTGCCAGTGCATATTTCATTGACAAATGTGAAACTTGATGTATTTCCGTATTTTATTTCCCTATTCCCTATACCCGGGACTATACAATGTGATTTAAATACATTTAAAGAAATGGAATTTACACAACCCAGAAAAAATGTGTTGTTTGACAGGCACAAGATAATGCCAAAATTATACCAAAGTTATTGACAAAAATGTCCTACAGTTTTGCAGAATCCCAGGATTAGCAACTGCACTTGCAAACTATTTGCAAAACATGTTCACTTACATTTAGTTAAGAGTGAAATAAACTCCTTGAAGTGACCATGTTTTTTTTTTTTAATAGGTTGCTACTAGTCCACTTTTACTTCCTCTCAAATAGCGTGACTACTGTAACTACATTTTCAGGTTTATAGGGAATTGAGTTCTGCGTATTTCACACACCAGTTCCTGATTTTAAAAAAGCTCTGCAGATCCTGCTGCTTGATGTTAATGTGATGAGAAAGTTGGTTTTTCAGCTAAAATAATGCACTAAAGTTTGGAGGGCCTTCTTAGCACACACACTGTTGACAGAAACGTTTTCTTGTGCATCCAGGACATTAGGCTTCAAAAGCACATCAGGTTTCAGCATTGTCATTTATTGAGTTCACAGTTTGAACTGTACATCTTCTTTAGCTCAAGTAACGGATCAAAGATGTTCATGTGCTGCGAGAACAGTGGAGCATTCACATGACGGGGTTAATGTGACGCCGTCAGAGGTGTCATGATTGTGTTTTATCCCGTATTGTTACAGTGTGGATGTCATAGTCAGCTGCTTTTAGTCATTGAGCGTGAACATCAAAGTAGACAAACAATAGCAGGCTCTAATGATAATCTTCATAGTAAAAGAAGTGAAAAGGAAAGGTCATCAGTCGTCACCTTTGGAATGTTATTAACCTCTGACTTTAACTCCACGTCAAATCGGTTCTGTCGTTAGTTGTCTTTGAATGGTTATCGGGGTTAACACGTGTGCATTTGAATTGCATTCAAGCGCTTGGAAGACAAGCCAAGTGAACCACTTGGATGTTGCCTTGTGCAGCCACTGGAGGTTAACTGTAAGAGGATATTTTTCTACAGTTACAACAACTGTTCGGAGAATAGAGAGAGGCTCATGAAAGATGCAGGAATGGATGTGTGTCATAGAGTCTGTTTTCAAAGAGTAAAAAGTATTGTTTTACCAATTCTCAGCTTGTTGTGAAGAGAAAGAGGCCACGAGAAAGTGATTTAATGTGTCAATGTGTCAATGCTTATGGTCCAGAGAGCAAAACCATCCTGATCTGTGGTGAAAACAGAGTCAAACTCTACCCCTATAAAACAGGACAGTCTTTTAGCAATAATTTATGTCATTGGCATCTTCAGCATGAGCTTAAAAGTCTTCTTCCCTTTTCTTGTCTGCAAGGGAAGCCCTACAGAAGAAACAGGGATGGTTTCCCACACTCCCCACACTGTAATCATAGTAGTTTATAATAACCTAAAAAAAGACTGTACCATATACTGTATATATTAATGCAAACCTCAGTCAGTCTGTCTTTGAAGCAACCTGTAGTGCCATCTACAGGTTGTTGCAGTACCACTACTGGTCAGCAGGATCATTAGAAAAATAATAGAAAATATTTAACAATAGTATATGCATTTTCCCATAAACTACAATATATACAGCACTTACTTTCCAGTCTTTTTTCCCCCTCTGGTTTACTTCACCCATGGAGTGTAACTAAAATACTCTTCTTTTAAGTCCTGTATATGAAATCAATGCCTGCAAATGTTTTGCTGATGCTGCTGAGTCAGGGTTTGAACCACATTTAATCTTGTAGATGCCTTATGATAAATACTTTGTAGTAGCATCGATGCTAATCAGGTAAAATGAGCTTCCGAGAAACTGGTGCATTAGAAGCTAAATAACCAAGAGTGTAACTTCAGGGTGTCAGGGCCCTTGAAGTGTACTGAGAATACTTGAACACTATTAAGACAACTAATCCAACCCTTAAATATAATATGGTGTTCTCTCTGTTGTCACAAGGTTTCTAAGACAAATATAAAATCTAACATGCTGCTCTTTAACATCAATGTACAATGGTGTCTTTTTTAAAAAAAAACTAGTATTACATAATCATCATCTGCCTGACGAACACATGATTTACGTCATGACATTATTATACATTAAATGTGACCCTGTGTGTCAGCCCATTGGGCCTCTTATTGTAAGCTAACTTTGAAGACACTCGTCATATTTTTCATTCTTTTGTATGCTTTAGTACATAAGTGTGCCATCACAAGCTTCAGCGTTGTGAGTCAGTGATGACCTGAATTAGGGTCAAGCATGCAGTTATAATCAGTTCCATGTATTTTTTTTTAGTGAAACATGAACCTTCATGTCATTTTTGTTCAAAAACTAATACATTTTGATAAAAAGCTTGTAAATTTATTTTTCAAAATTGCATGTTTCTCATCAACTTAAGGCTTTTAGAGAAGATCTTTTGAAATTTATTTTTATAAAATTTCCAGAGAGGTTTACTGCTTTTACAGTATATTGTTTTTTACTTTTTTCAATTTAGAAATAAATGACCTTACTTTTGAACTTACTTTTGACTTGCCCTTAACTAATTGTAAGAAGGTTCTGCTCATTTGTAGATGACTTTTATTAAGCTCTTTCTTAAATTTAAGATAGCACATTTTCTTGACCCTCTTTAATGTCCTTTAAACTGTTGACATTACTCCAAGCTACATTAGCCAAGTTAACTATTTTGCACTGTGTTTGTCCTATTATAGATTGTCTTGTAGCTTCTATATTTCCATCTAATAAACTTTTGGTTCATTTTTCACCATTTTGTAACAACAGCTAAATTTCAAGAATGATTAATGATAGTATTTTTGATATGATAATGGACACACGGCAGACATGATTTAACTGTGAGCTGTATACTGTTGATATTTTTAATTCACACTCAAAACAACTAGGTTTGTTTTAATTAACACATGAAGAAATGGGTTCTCTCTGTTGTGAGGAATGCACTGGACAGATCCTTCTGGGTCTTGAGAGTATGGTTACCATATGGGTGCTACATTGCTCTGTGACACGCATGTCAAGAGTACTTACTTAGTTAGTTAGTTAACCTAGTTAAAGGTTTAGTCATATAAATATAAAAAACCACTACTGTATGAAATAGAAAACGGTCTTTGAGGTTAGTGGTGACGACTAAAGGATATTGGTTTTTAACATGAAGACATAAGAGACATGGTGGCCTGGTGGGAGTGTCTTGATGTTTAATCATGGTGGCACCAGGGAGAGAGAGAGAGAGGGGCATGAAGGCATTCTAGGTAACATCATTGTGATATTTGTACTCTTTCAGGAGCTGACATGTCGGGAGGAGCTGCTCACTTTGCTTCTGTCTTTGCTGCCGCTGGTTTGGAAAATTCCTGTACAGGAGGAGAAAGCCCCCGGTCAGTATATTGAAGTATAATTTACTCCATGTTGATTTTAAAGATGATATTAGCCACGCATACCTCAAAGGGTTCAGCTGCAACTGCATGTGACTTCTTTTTACTCATGTAAGTCTGTAACTAATCATTTCAATTAACATATTTGTTTTTTACAACTCCAAGGTTATGCATTATAGTCTCAGCGAAGTGAATCAGTGGTTTATGCTGTGAATAAAAGAGATAAAAACGGTGTTTGTGATGCTGTAACCTTTATGTTTTTTATTATACCTGTTACCACTTAGTTAAAATAAATGAATATTATAAGAAATTTGAATTCCTCACTAAATCTTATATCTTAACTAAAGATTGATGAGCCAGATTACTAACCAGTTATCTCTATTTGAAAAATCATAATTGTACGTACAAAATGGTCACACAAGGGTAGTAAAACTTTGGCACCCGACACTCGTGACCTCAGGATGACATGGGACTGCCAACCTCTTTAACATGTCTCTGAGACATTTTTACTTTAATTAATTTGTAGTCTCAGAAGATGTTATACAAAATTAGGAAGGCAGGTTCTGATGACAGTTGACTGAGCTTCATACCCATGTTAACTAATATTGTTTTGTTTTTTTTGTATTAAAAATGTCCTTTACATAAGGGCCCACTTTTTAAATAATAAACTTTCTGTATGTTATAATCAATATTATATCACCGTATACTCTTTAGCACAATTCAGGGAATAGCCCAGGTTCACTTAATTCATTAAAGATCGACTGACTTTCATTTTTGATTTTGTCTACAGAAATTGACCAATATTTGTATGTTGACAGATTTCACCCTGCCATCCCTACTAGAGGTATTCCTTAGGGAGGTGAAGGCTGTCGCTCCTAAGGCAGGAGGACAGAAGGCTACAGCAGACGATGAAAACACTGGGAAGAGGTCCCGTGTCGGTAGTGGAACCTGGAAATCAAGGAGATCGCACAGAGCAGCACAGAGGTACTCTGTAAAGGATGCTCGCAAGGCCCAGGTTTCTACCTCAGATTCAGAAAATAACTCTGAGGACAGAGCGCGCGACCCCAGGGTCAGCCGGTCCAAGGAGTCGGAGATTACATGGTTCCACCGTCAGGATAACCTCTCAGCATCATCGTTCTGAGGTTTCCCAGTTAGCAGCTTCTGCCAGCACAACTGCTGAAATCATGAGTGCACCATATCCTCATCCTAGAGCCCCTGGGTCTCAGGCAGTGGACACTGAGACCCTGACTGACCCAGCTGCAATATCAATATTTAACCGCATGGAAAACTCACCCTTTGACCTCTGCCATGTGTTGCTTTCCTTACTTGAGAAAGTCTGTAAGTTTGACATGAACATCAACCACAACCCTGGTCTTGCAGCCAGTGTAGTCCCCACGCTCACAGAGATTCTCACAGAATTTGGAGACTGCTGTGGTCCAGGGGGAGGAGGCGGTGGAACTGGGGCAGAAGAACTTGCTGGAGGTTGGACAGAAGAGCCTATTGCTTTAGTTCAGCGGATGCTATTACGTACCATCTTGCACCTTATGTCAGTCGATGTTAGTCAGAGTGAAACACTTCCAGACAGCCTGAGACGTAGTCTAACAGAACTGCTGCGAGCTACTCTTAAAATCCGAAGCTGCTTAGACAGACAGGCAAACCCCTTCGCACCTCGTCCAAAGAAAACCCTGCAGGAGGTCCAAGAAGATTTTTCATTCTCCCGTTATCGTCACAGAGCACTATTGTTGCCGGAGCTACTAGAGGGAGTACTGCAAGTGCTTCTGGCCTGTCTACAGGCTTCCACACCTAACCCATTTTTCTTTAGCCAGGCACTTGAACTTATCCATGAATTTGTCCAGCACTGTGGTCTGGAGCTTTTTGAGACAACTGTGCTGAGGCTGGAGGGGCTAGGAAAGGTGAGAGATTCTGACATAGGAGGCGAGGCGTCAGAGAGATTACGAGGTCTAATAGCTGGTGTGTTTAAGATCATCAGTGCTGTTAAAAAAGCAAAGTCAGAACAGCTGCATCAGTCTGTATGTGCCAGACGGCGTCATCGTCGCTGTGAATACTCACACTTCCTTCATCACCACAGAGATCTGTCAGGTTTGCCTGTTTCTGCCTTCAAACAGGCAGCAAGACGTAATCCTTTTGAGGAGGAAGGAGAGGGCAGGGACGGAACAGAGGTTGATGCAGTACGCTACCCTGAACGCTGCTGCTGCCTGGCTGCCTGTGCTCACCAGTGTTTGCGACTCTTGCAACGCCTTTCTCCAAGTGGACCAGCTGTTCTGCAGGTACTTGTTGGGGTACAGGCTGTTGGAATCTGCTGCTGTATGGACCCACGTTCAGTTGTTGGACCTTTGCTATATGCATTCCAAGCTCCTGGTCTGCGTAGTTACCAGTCCCATGTTCTCAGTGTCCTGGCTAGACTGATCCTAGACCAGCTTGGTGGTGGACAACCCTCAGAAAAAGCCAAACTGGCTTCTTGTAACATCTGCACCCTGGATAACAGCCAGCTGCCAGGTCTCGAGGAAACTTTGCAGCATGGAGAACCTTCATCCATTTCGGCTGCCAGTCTTCATTACCGCTCCCAGGGTATTCTGCCAAGTGGAGGTGGAACAGAGGATATGCTGTGGAAGTGGGATGCCCTTGAGGCCTATCAGGAGCTTGTGTTTGGTGAAGATTGGCTGCTGAGTCAGCAAATAGCTGGCCACGTGTGCCACCTCACCCTGAGGGGCAACGCTATAGTGCAGTGGCAGCTCTACACACATATCTTCAATCCTGTGCTCCAAAGAGGTGTAGAACTTGCCCACCATGCCCAACAGCTGGGCGTTTCCACTGTCTGTACTCAGGTCTGCAGTTATCATACGAAGTGCCTGCCGCTGGAGGTTCTACTAACATACCTCCAGACTTTACCTGCTCTCCTCAAATCAAGGTAAGCTGTTTGACTGTTATTCTATCCTTCAGTAGATGCTTAAAAACGTGCAACTTTCTATGCTGACACTATGTTGATGAAAGAACTCAAAGTGATGTGCTATTTCTGGTAAAATTAGCTAAAGGAAGATATTAGCTAACACAAAAATTGCAAATCAGGCGGAAATAACGATGAACCATTTAAAACAAAAAACAATATTTAAGCTGGAGTTGAAGTGGGTTTTATGATCAGTGTGAAAAACTCTTTAGAAACCTGAGCCACTTGAACATTGTTCCAGATCTTTGTCATAAGATCTTTCGTACCAGGTCATTTCTAATTGATGCTTGGTGTTTATCAATAATTTAATACATCGCTGCAGACACAGACAGAGGGAAGACTATTGACATGTTATGTAACACTGCAGAAAGGTATTGGTCTTGGCTGAATACACCTGATCAACTGACCAACAAACTGATCTTTGGAAAAATCTTATATTTACTGCATCCAATGATCACATCACTCTACTTACTAATATGACCATAAAGGACTGAATGAGTTCTGATATGTTGAAGTCACAGTTCGAGCAACATTTTCATGACGTCACGGTATTAGGTTATATTAGGTTTTCCCCACTAGGACTTTATATCAGTGTGTGCTGCTGAGTGAAGAAACAAGAAAAATAATTACAAGATTGCTACTTCTACAACTTTATTCAAAAACATCAATGTTGAAACTTTTCATATGCAGACTAACAAATGGAACTCCTAATGGACTCTCACACTAATGAAAGGAGAAAATGTTCTGCAAAATCAATCAAAAATTCATTACTGTAGTTTAGAGAAATGGTGATTAAAGGGTTTTAATTGGGGAAACAAACCATCCCATCATTTTTAAATATATCCAGTTTATTTGTTGACCTCAATCCCACATGACTTTGTTTGACTTTTTTTATACTTCACAAGTACATCAGCTGAATGATGGCAATAAACGCCACGTAAATCAGAAAAAGTAGTAAAAAGTTTTTAAAAAAATATCTCCACAGATAAAAACAGTTACTAATTAATAATTACTGTGTATCTCCAACCTAGAGTGTCAATACTAAATGGGTACTGTGTTGAGAGCTTTTCAAAACCTTCTGTATCATATTGCACTTGGATAAAAAAAAGTATCATCTAATTTTTGAATTTTGATAATATTTTTACAATTTTTATTTCTTTTCATCACAGGGTGATACGAGACCTCTTCATGAGTTGTAATGGACTCAATCAGGTGACAGAGCTGGTTTACCTGGACCAGACCCGTGCTTTGGCTCTGAAGGTGTTTGAGACTCTCATCATTGGTGTTGGACATCAACAGGCTTGTGGGGTTCTCCAGGACCTGGAGTGTGCTAATACTGATGAAGCTGAGGCAGTCTTGGGTCTGGCTGAAGAACTGGGTTCCAGAGGTGGAGGGGAGGGTCCACAGAGTCTAAGCAAATTCTATGAAGGCCTAAAGGAGGCGTTACCACGTCACAAAAGTCGGAGTAGTCAAGGCCGAGGACCGGGGCGCAGCCTGGCTGAGACACACCTTCATGTCATCAACCTCTTTCTGTGTGTGGCCTTTCTCTGTGTCAGCAAAGACGCTGATTCTGACCGTGACTCAGCAAATGACTCTGAAGACACCTCAGGTTATGATAGTACTGCAAGTGAACCTCTTGGCGGACGGCTCCCTTATCTGTCTCCAGATAGTGTGGCGCTTCCTTCCAAAGAGCAGGTACAGCGGGCTGCAGACGTCTGGTCAGTCTGTCGGTGGATCTACCTGGCAAGTCCGTTGTTTCAGCGTCAGTTCTTCAGGTTGGGGGGTCTCGATGTCTGCTTGCGGCTCATGGCCATGGTTATTCAGAAACTTTCCTGTAAAACCAAAGATGGGAAAGCAAAGAAGAAGAGGGATGGTAAGGGTAAAGGCAGCCCTGAGTCCACAGTATCGGCTACTACACTGAGACAGGAAGAAACAAATGAAGATTCATCTGACACCTCAGGGCTTAGTCCTTCAGAGGCCAAAAACAAAGATTCTACAAAGAAGCTGGAGGAAGAGTGGCAGCTTCAAAGTATCCGTCTACTTGAGGCACTTCTGGCCATTTGTCTACACAGCAGTAACTCAGCGCTGCAGAGGATAGAACCTGAACTTTCTTATCAGGTACTGTATAGTTGCATGACACCGATCAGCTTTTTCGTTTTTCTCTGCATAGACCACACTAATAATACTTCTGTGTATTTGTAGCTCCAGACAGTGGAGGAAACACTTTTTGAAGTGAAAGACCAGCTCTCACGCTCAGGTGTTGTGAACTCCAACCTTGCGATACCTCTGTTCGACTCCCTCCTGAGAGTGGCTTTGGCTGAGGTGTCATCGTGTCCTGAGCCACCTGAGGAGAAGCCAGAGAGGGTGAGTTATGTCAAACAAGATTTTCTTTTTGGATTTGCCCATGATATTGCCCAAAGCTTTCAATGTTCAGTGTTTTTATGGCATTGCTGCAGTTGCTTACTTACCTCAGACGTTTAGCCTTGTACAGTATGTTATTGACTTTCCAATCTAGCAGGCACATATCTCCAAGAATACATAAGGCCCAGTTAGAAGTTACAACAAAAATAATTTTTGGATAGCCATTAGCTCAGAAATAGAAAAAAAACCTCCAAACACAATCTCTATTAAACATTTTTTTCCTCTTTGTAATTTAAATTATGTATCTATTATATAACAACGATATGGCTGAAAACAGAAATCGTAAAAAAAATATATAATTGCTGCAAGTCAATGTGTTGCTCCACAGCATCTTACACCCCAAAGAAAAATTGCGAGGGATTCTAACATCGAGAAGACCACTGAGAGACAGTATACCTAAGCAACTGAAACCTTCAGGCTTCAACACTGGACAGTTACTTAAACACAATGTGGTAAAAAGCCAGAAAAGTCATAGCTTTTGTTTTTTCATGCAAATGCTATAGAGACAGGAAAAATAAAAAAAAAACCTGAACTTGCCCAATGGCAGTAGAAGCCATAAGTGATCTCACAGCCCGAGTTCTGTTTTCTATAAGGCTTAAAATGCCTATCTGACTAAGCCTGTTCTGACACTGGAGGATTATGCGTTTTATATAATAGATTTAACAATTTCTTCCTCAGCTTAGTTCTTCCTCAGTGAGTTCACCAGTGTGATCACTTAACCATTGCACATATCAGATTTAAATGCCATTCATGACTCTCCACTCCTGAGTTTGTCCACTGACTTCTTTTGACCTCTTTAGGTTATCTGGTAAGGGATTTGAAGAAAAAATCTGACATACTTTTATTAGATTTAAAACAAGTGATAAACATTATTCAAAGGTACTTTGACAAAACTAACCTGTATATGTGCTTTATGTGCATTACCTAATTGTCTTTTTGTTCTATCTAATTTTTAAACCACTTACAGGAAGTTAAAAGGTTTAGAAGTTCCTGATGTTCTTTGTTCCATAAATGGTCCACGTTTGAATTTCCATGTGTTTTCCCTGGGTTATTTGAATGTTTCATAAGTCAGCTGATATTTTTCTTGTGACCCAAATCTTTTACTCTTCTTTTTCAGACTGTCTGAAAAAAATCTATTTATCTTATTTAGTCTAAACTAAGGTTTCTGTCAATTTAGGTATTTATCGTTTATTATTACCTTTGAGTTTAAGGTTTAGGATTTCATGCATTCTAATCATCAACAAGTTGACAACTTACACTACTTTCCTGGTTTAGCAGTATTTTGACAAACCAACCCCCTCTCTCACTCACACAAACACACGCACATACCCACTTTTTTTTTTTCTTATGTCAGAAGCTCCAGGTTTTGGCTGAGGCTGCAGCTCCAACAGACGATCTGTCTGAGGAGGTGGATGAGGTGCAGAGCTGTGGAGTTAAGCCCCCTGGGGAGGAGGAGGGCTACGATGCTGACAGTGAGAGCAATCCTGAGGACATGGCCAAGCAGGAAGAAGGTATACACACACACACACACACGTCACTACACCTTTGTTTTGAGGTTGTCATGTCATTTTAGCTACAGGAAACTGGTTATCGAAACAAAACATGAGTCTTTCATATAAAGTAAAGTTACTTTATTTTACAGAGCTTCATCGTCTGCAGTGGTCACAGTGGAGGACAGTTCATATACTGTATAGTCTGTTCGTCTTGAGGATGTGTCATAAACCACATCCTCATTTAACATGCTGTGGACTCTACTGTGGCTACTTTTTAAAACTGCACAATAATAATGACATGACACAAACCGTTTCTTGCTTCCTTCACTAAACATTTGTGTGCTGTGTTTTAACTGCCTCCAAACTCACATGGTACAGGTTGCAAAAACAAGGCCTTATTATACCTCTTCTCATTTGTCATCCCCTCATAATAGAATCATTGTTTTTTGTTGTTTTACTAATGCATGCAGCTTCCCTCCGTGGCCTCATGAGTTTGATCTTATGACCAGTTTTTTTGTTTTAGTTTGTGGAATTATGTTAGAGCAACCATCAAATAGACACAGAATCTAAGAGTTTTTTTTGTTTTAGTTTGTGGAATTATGACTCTTAAAATTGTACAATGTTAAGAAGTAATTTCCTTTTCAATGTTAAATACATATCTCTGTTTTTGCCAAAATAAGATGTTCTGCCTTAGAAAGGACTGTTTTACTTTTTTACCTTATTTTGTAAATATAGTTAGTAATTTCACTTTCTATATATATATTTACCCTATATGAGTTAACTGGAGAATTTTTTTCAGCAGCTTGTACAATTATATATGCTATGCTGTGCATGTTTAGTTTTTTATTGTAAAAGGTGTTGTAATTAGGGTTTGAGTGTTTTATACAGAAGAGTGTGGTTGTGCACAGTGAGGGTGAGCTGGCTTCATTAATAGAAGAGCTCCCAGAAGGCACATGAGAGGCTGGTGGGCTGCTCCACAGTAAATCACAGGGGGACTTCCATACTGCTGTGAGGCTGAGCACGGAACTCCTCAGTCCTAATTCATTTTTATGAGCTTCCTCCACCTCAGAGTTGGGCGCAGGAGCGCGATGTGCATGTGTTTCATGAAGCTGCTAGCGGTTGGATGCCTCTGTGTCAGCATGTGTGAGTGTGACGTAAAGCTTCCTGTCAGCGTGTGGGACTGTTGTTCTAATATTGCTCCAATTTCTGTGATTATTTCTTTAGGAGTGAAGTTTGAATCTGGCGTGCTGCAGGAGTTGGTGGAAGGGGCTGACGGGCACGGGCGTGGCATGCTGCTCTTCCCAGAGATCTGCACGATGGAGCTGCAGCTCCTCGCCAGTGGCTCCCCGGACTTGGAGGTTCTGAGACATGTGTTTCACAGTTTGTTGGATGCAGTGAAGTCCAACCACCGCAATGCTGCTTTGCTTTATGACCAGGTTGGACAATCTACAATTTCATCCTTTTTCTGACTCTTACTTTCCATACAGGTAGCGGATGTAGCAATTACAAAAGCATTTACCTTGGCCCTTTCAAAATGTACCGAAGCAATATTTGCGGGTGCACATTAATTTCTAGTGATGCAATAACATTTAGTTTGCAAACACTTAAAAAAAAAAGTTAAAAACCAGAGCCACTATTATAATATTGTAACGGTCATTACATTTAACTTTGGAGCGATCAACTCCACTTGTCCCGGGCAGTTTTAATATGTTGTTCAAGACCTCACACGAGCTGCTCTTATTCGTTGAGGTGTGTGATGGTGCTAGTCAAACCAGTACTGATCAACATCCCACCCCTCCAGCGACCCCTAGATAGTCTGTCTTAATGTCTATATTTATAATTAGAGGCAGTAAGCCACATACTTTCACAATAATATTAAATTAATGATAATTATAAATGTACATAAATGCAGGATAAAATAACTAATGACAGTTCTTGAGTTTTTAAAGCCATTAAGTGACACTAATAGAATTATTTAATTCTTCTACTTGTCATTGTCACATCCATGAACAAAGACAAATTAAGAATAATGGTTTTCAGACCAATTAATTAAAAATGGATAATTTTCCACAGTACACCTAGTTTTCTCTCACAGCACCACGTTGTGCCGCAGCACAATGGTAAAAACCTGTTCCACCACAACAGTGGTTGTGAACCACTGTTGTGGTGGAACTGGAGTTTTTAACTGACTTCTGAAGTGAGAAACGTGAAGTACGCAAATACAACGGACAATAACAGAACCATAAAATTCCTGCCTTTACCATGTCGCCTATCTACATGTGCCTTTCACCTCACTGCCGGTGGATTAGGACTAACTCAATTTTTCTCCTTGCACAGGGTGGAGTCAAAACCATTCTTTCTGGTTTTTATAACATCCTCAGTCAAACCGACCCCTCCCTCACAGGTTTGTTATTTCTCCTGGCTTATTTTTATCCTATCAGTTCTCATGTTTTTTTCCTACAGTCACACATGAGCAATATCCTGTGCTTCAGTTTGCTGTGTTTGTTATTGGGCTTTATGGAAAGTTTAAGCTTGAATCATTATGTATTTTCACAAACCAAAGAAAACAACACTCCTCTTTACATTTTTACAGCTTCAAGTATTTTTAGGTTTCCAAAAAAAAAACATACAAGTATTTTTAGGTTTCCAAAAAAAAAACTTAAAATATAATTTTGATATAGCCAAAGTAGGTTTGTTTTGTTTGTGTTGCTCACAGACATAGGAATATAATATATAATGTAAGTTTCTGTGTTGTTTGTCTGTTTTGGTGCATGCCCGAGTGAATAAAAGCTGCTGACGCTGTTTTCTTTCCTCTGGTCATCACTCAGAGTGCCAGACTGTGCTCGTGGAACTGCTGGTTGCCATGGTGAGCCAGCGAATCACAGCGGAGGAGCTGGCTCTCTTGATTCGCCTCTTCCTGGAGAAGACCCCACCTACTGTAAATATCAAACCCCATCAGTCACTCAGCAGTGCACTGTTAGCTCACATTCACCTTGTTGACATTGATAGCCTACAGTATGTTCACAGCATCTGCAAACTAGGTTTCACATCGAGAACAATCAGTCATTTGTTAGTCTGCCTTCCTGTCACACTCACTTCACAATTCTTAGTAAAAATTCTTCTAAACACATGATGCTCCCCTGAGCCCCCCTTCAGAGTACTTACAATTAACACCAGTATGTGACGAAGAGACACTTCAGCTTATTCACACCCTTTTTATTTTGAATTTGGCTGCAGAACTAATTTGTAACCTGTCACTAGCGGAAATGCTTGCATTAAGAATAACAAGAATGTATTTTTAACCATTTGAATGCAGTGACATGTGACCTGCATGTTTTCTGTCTGTGAAAATGAGACATCAGTGACGACAGTCACCCTGTCAGATTGGGTTGCTCTTTCCTTGCTGATGTCCTCGCATTCCCCTTCAGAAACAGACCTTTTGTCTGTCTTTTTGTGTGTGATGCTGCTTTATTAATACCACAATTTTATTCTATGTTGTAGTTGAATACAGACATGATTATTTTTAGTTTAGAATATTACAGTTCTTGAGTCTGTTGTGTCTAAGGAAATCCCTTTCTCATGCAAAAGCCAGGAAAATTGTCAATAAGTGAATGGTTACAATTCTTTTGTTGCTTGTTTAGATAATGTATTTAACCACGAAGGAGTAACAACATATATTGCTTTTAGATTTAAGTGTTTTATCAACACATAAATAATGATGCAAAAGCAGAATATTTGACTTACAGACTATTTACTGTTTCTGCAGGAGATTTTACTAAAGGGCATTCTACAAGTTGTTGAGGCCAACATGAGCATAGAACCCCTCCACTACCTGACCTTTCCAATGGTCCTTGGGGCTTCATCACCAGGAACGCTGTCTCCTAACCTCAGACAGAACGGAGCTGCCGGAGGCAAGAGTGTTAGTTCGCTCTGGAAAGGCAAACTTTCTCCTGGGCGTAGAGAAGGAGAAACTGAGTACCGAGTTAGCCACTTCCGTTCCTCTCCCTGGCATACTGCTCCGCTACACTTGCCCTTAGTGGGGCAGAACTGCTGGCCCCATATGGCCAGTGGTTTTAGCGCCTCTATGTGGCTGAAGGTAGCAGAGCAGGAAGAAAAGGACAGAGACAAAGACAATGGTGAGAAGAAGACACAGCAAACAAAGGCTTAATTCATACAGTACTATACTATTATTGTGTGTCAGGCCGATGATGTCACAGACAGTATTGCTCAGTATTACTCAGAAAAGTGAGCTCAACCCGGGCCACTTGTTAGCCCCTCCAGTGTTATATTATACAGACTTCATTCAAACAGCAGCTGCTAAAAAAAAGTAGGTACACCAGGCTGATGCTGTTGTTAATGTGGCAGTCTAGACTTGAAGTTAAAGCATTTTATTTTCTTCAGTGGTCAAGATTCATGGATAAAGCAAACAGCTAACACTACAGTGAAGCCATTAAAAACAGAGGAAAAGCAGCCAGATAAATGCAGCCAGTAGTCCATGAGTTTTCAGATAAAGCAAATGCTGTTTCACATTTGAGCTCCTTTGTGTTGTTGGGCTCTGCCTTTGTGGATCACATGCATATAAAAGAGAAACTTTGATGCTTTGCATTTAATTCAGATTAAATTATTTTACATTCTAATGACTGTTTGTACCAGAAGAAGTGGACTCATTTTAATGTTATTGACTTTATTTATTTATTTTTTTCAAAGAGGGGAGTCCTTCTGTATCTGAGTCACATTGTGGCCCCACTCAGGGTTGCACTAGCTTTTCAGAAGAAGGCCTCATTCATATCCTGTCCATGGGCTCGAAGGCACTGATGCTTCAAGTGTGGGCAGACTTCTCTACAGGTTCTCTCACATTCAGGTGAGCTCTAAAGTAGTCTGCATCCTAAACAGCCAGACTGAAGAATAAGTCACACTGTCATATTTAATTGTTGCTCATTTGTCATCACATGTCTGTTTTTTTTTTTTGTTTTTTTTTAGAATTTGTATAGACCCAAATGATGAGATAAAAGCAGGGCTGCTGGCGCAGGCAGCCTCTGGTGAGGGACTCCTCAAACCAGGCCAGTGGCAGCACATTGGTCTCACCTACACCCAGCAGCCAGAGGGCAAGAAGAACATCCACGGGCGTGTGGTAGTGTGGATGTGTGGTGTCAGGTGAGCAAAGGCTTCACAGCAGCATTCAAGACTTGAATGTTGAATGTAAATTATGGAACATTAAAACCTGAGTCCCTCCTTTCTTGCAGGAGTTGTGAGGTTTCTCTGGACTATACCCTGCCCAGAAAGTCAAGTCTGTCATCTGACAGTAACAAAACCTTTTGCATGTTGGGACACTGTGTGGCGCCAAGTGAAGAGATGTTGAAGCAAGATGTACACTGGAGCATGGGCACTGTGCTTCTCTTCAATGGTAGGAACCTCCTAAATAATGTTCAAGCACAATATAAAAGATCTACAGTGGACACACACATTTAGTGGCCTTTCATTAAAAATAAAACTATCCCTGTACAATATTTGATCTGTAATTTCTCCTTACACATTTCAAGTGATGACAATGTTTTGTCACCTTATCGAGAAAAAATAAGCGATTACTGTGTATACAGGAATATGTGTAGAATACATAAATATAAATTAGATTTTGATTGAGGAAACCAGATGGCAGGAAAATTCTTCAGCATCAGTTGAACCGTTTTTTAAGGGGAAGTCAATTAATTTGATATTAGTTGTGCACAATTAAGTGTTGGTTCTAATTTGGTTATTTAAAAAATTACATGGGGTGAGTAATCACAATATTATTTTTAGTTTTTAGAATATTTTAGAATAGGTATTTATATATTTACATTTATAAATAGATATATACACACAAATATTTTTAGATTATTTGTAGATATTTAGATGTGTGTGTGTGTGTGTTCTGATGGTACACATGGTACATCGATTTGCAGTCATAATGAAGAAGTATATCAGTTACATGTAAAAGATTGTAGTTGACGTGATGTTTGACATGCGATGAATTCTCCACATTCTCCTGGGGTGCTTAGTGAATAGTTCTCTGGTTCCCACTAATGAGCTTTTAATGTCTGAAGTCCCCAGACAATCCCAACCTGTGAAAGCCCACTGACATCTGAATACAAGTCCTATCATCTTTGCCTTCATTTGAATTCACCTCCAGTAACAGTTTCAGTTGGTAAAATATTCCCGGATTCAAGAAAACAAGTAATAAATCATCAAAGTGTGAACTGTTGCGCCTCAGGGTCTCGCTTTGCATCACAGCATACATCATTACCTGCAGCAGGGAGGATGTTTTTCACTCTTATAAGTTTGATGGTTAGTTTGTTTATTTTTCCACGGGAGTTTGGAGAAAATATTAAAAGATTTGCTCCAAGTTTAGTGAAAAAATAAAATCTGATGAAAAGCTTTTTGTTCTTTAATTAAATCCCTAAGTAACTAAATAAAATATGTCGGTACCATATTTACATTTTCAGCTTCATGTGATGTTATGTCTTTGTAGTAAAAGTTGATGTTTTTGTACTTCAGGGGCTAGAATAGAATCTGAGGAGGCTTTCTTCCTTTACACATGTGGTCCTGACCTGACATCCATCATGCCATGCAAGTATGGCAAGCCACGTGGGACATTTTCCAAGTTTGTCACACAGGAAGGGCTGAAGTGTGACCATGTACGAGAAATTCTGATGAAGAACAAGGACGTGGACACAACAGCTTTGGTTGTATGTCAAAACTCATTTCTTATCGAGTATGAAATAGTAAAAAGAAACGCTTTACTGTCAGTGTTGTCAAAAAGCCAGTTCTTGTTAAGCTAAAGAATGACACCACTGTTAAACCTTGGACTTGTTCTCTGTGGTTCAAGCCCTCTATAAGTGTAACAAATCTTTCCTACATCTAATTTCCTGTCATTTTACGGTGTGTAAGTAATGTTCTCTTCCAATTACTTGTCACTGATGATACTGCAAGATGGGGTAT
>NC_024318.1:13551905-13581158 GCF_000523025.1 Cynoglossus semilaevis | reverse complement strand
GAAAATAGTTCAAGGGTTTGCTCAGAAGAGCTTTATATCATTCGTTAAGATCTTAAAAAAAGGGCAAGGATATATTGTACAAATATTCATAATGAAATAATAGTTCTACATTGACTACGCTATACGTTGACAATTACTACTTGTTGTCTACAGGAGAGTCTGGCTGTTGTTTATGCCCCAGGAAGCCCCAGAGTCTACATCATCTATGAGCCTGTTATCAGACTGAAAGGTCAGGCGAAGACGGTCGTTACCCAACGTCCATTTAGCTCCAAAGAAGTGCAAAGTGTTTCTCTGGAACCAAATGCACTGAAAGCTCTGCTGCCCACTGAAACCCAAGGCCTGCAGAGCGTCCTGCACAGGATTGGAGGAACAGGGAATTTTGTGTTTCTGTTTGCACAGGTAATATAACTTTTTTTTTTTTATAAAACTCTTGCATCAGACATTATACTTTATTTACAGAACTATACCTTTAGCCCCAACACTGTTGTGTCTTTCTTATTCTTTCCTCATCGTGCCTTTGTTTTCTCCAGACTGTGGAGCTGAGTGACTGTGAAAAGACCCAGGCCTTGGCCCTGCAGGTGCTACTCTCTCTGTCCAAATTCAACCAGCATCGCATCCACGAAATGGACTCCTACCATGGCTACTCTATGATTCACCAAGTCCTTATAAAGTCCAAATGCATTGTGGGATATCATATGCTAAAAGTAAGTCTAGCTTTCAACTCTTCTCTTTCAAAACCTCGGCTGATCTGTGCAGGGAAACTTATTTTGTAGCTTTTGTTCTCACTATGACTCTGGTCCATGCCAGAGTCATAGTGACCCTCAGTGTTACCTGACCCTCGGGCTGTCAGTAATGTAGCTGCATGATGTCTCTGTGCTGAAATGGAGTCAGCCTAACTCAATGAAACACTGAGCTCATGAAGAGTAACCCAGCACCGATCACTGCCTCTGTAACTGCAGGCTTTCTCGTGTTGGATCGTCTCGATTTGAACTGACTCGGGTGTATCCTAACACGTGTTTTTCCATCTGTCTGGAGAATTTTATATAATTTTTTTTTATCCCTTAAAAAGTTTAGTGATTTATAATTACTGCACTAAAGCTTTGATTTATTTTTAATTTTAATCTATTTCAAATTTGAGTTGTGAGTTTGTGGGTGCTGACTAAAAATTAAAAAATGTATGTTTTTGAATTTACATTTTTTGTTTTTGTTATATGTAGTGCTGTCACTCACTGGGCTCAGTACCACATTTGCCTAAAGCAAACAGCACTTTGGACCAACTGTATAGGGCTGTGTCTCTGATGTGATGGCCATTCTCTGTCTCTTTAGACTCTACTGGATGGGTGCTGCAGTGCCCCGATCCTCATCCTGGGGGATGATGGACAGTTTTGTTTGGATGCAGAGTCTATTGCTGTGGTGCAGGACATCAGGCTTCTCTCTGATGTTTTGTTGGACTGGAAGATCTGGGCTAAGGCTGAGGTAATTAATTAAGACTACTGCTGCTCAGAAAAATAAAATGTGGCAAAAAATTGTCAAAAAAATTTAACTCAAAATATTGTCTGACCATTATCTAGTTATTAAATACCCACAGTGGAAGTACATCATTTGCAATTTCTGCCACTGTTATCACAATAATACAATAAATGTGCAAATATCATACATTTTTTAATACCTTCCACATATTTTTTATGTTTTTATTATCCCTAGCGAGACCAAAAGCTCAAAACATCAAAACATCATAATCAAATGATGAAGTTATAGAAAATTTATCAGGAGCGGCTCTCACTCAAAGGCTCATACAGATGAGGTTTACTCTGAAAATCCCTAAAGTTTCTAACATTAATGACAGATATCAACACAGTTTGGATGGGGAAAGTCTACATTTTTAACTGCTGAAAATATGTACCATCCACTATATTTTATTGTCACACAGTTTTAAAGAAATAGTTGAAAAAAAATACACATGAAGTATGTGTATGTGTGTACATGTGAATTCCGTGAGTTCTGCCTTTTTGTTTACTCTCTTGGTTTGTTACTCTTAGTGTGGAGTGTGGGAAACGCTACTCGCAGCTTTGGAGATTCTCATCAGGGTTCACCACCCTCATCAAGTTTTCAACATCCGACAGTTTCTTAAGGCTGAGGTTGTCCACCGCTTTCTACTCACCTGTCAGGTGTTACAGGTAGGTGATGAGAAATCCAACCTCTTTTGAGCATTTAACACAGCTTTTAACTGTCATTAAGTTCAAAATCAGGTTAAAAGTCAAGAATATTATATATATGTAGTTGTCCTTCGTGACCTGGTTGCCATTGGTAACTAGATGTTGCACTAGCAGTCCTGTTCTAAATCACTGACACCGCTGTGATTGTCTGAAGGAGCATCGGGATGGACATCTGACCAGCATCCCACAGGAGGTCTGTTTGTCATTCGTCAAAATCATCCAGGAAGTGCTGGGGTCGCCTCCTGACATGGACCTGCTCAAACTCATCTACAACTTCCTGCTGGCTGTTCACCCCCCCACCAACACATACGTCTGCCACACCCCATCCAGCTTCTACTTCTCGCTGCACATCGGTGAGGCTGCAGTGCTGTTCAAAGCACCATCTCAGTAGCAGAGTTCTTTTAGTCTAACGGCTGTCTTTGATGTGATTCTCAGATGGAAAGCTGTACCAGGAGAAGGTGCAGTCCATTATGTATCTGAGACACTCCAACAGTGGAGGGAAGTCTGCCAGCAGCTCTGTGATGTCACTGTCTCCAACCATCTTCACTGACACTCCCCAGGAAGGTACAGATACTTTGACTTCATTACATTTGACATGCAGGAAAAATCAAGCAGTAAACTTTAACGTGATGCTGAGGCTGACTTTATAAGTGAAGACATCAGCAGCGCTGGGTTTTCCCTACAAATACAGAACATTTGTTTAAGGGTTTATTGCTGCATCTGCTCTGGCTTCGAAGAGATGAATTACAGTCCCCAAAGTTTTATTCTAAGTCCCTAATGTAAAGACCATTATTCAGTGAAACAGCTGATGCATGAGCTTAAGTCATTGCCGTAGGTGCATGTTTATGAAACTGTCTCCTGTCTTTCCCCTTATTTTATTTTTCCCCTAAAGGATTTAATAGAGTCGATGTCCTTGACAGTAAATACTTGCTTCACTTTACTTTGATACATCCTCGTGTATGTTCTCTACATTTTTCAGAGTTTGATGTCAAATGTAAGCCTTTATTAACATAATCAATCATCTACCACTGTTGATCAGGGTACAAGAGCATTAGAGTCAATTACAGCAGTCATTGGGTGAGTGTCAGCTACATGGATATTTTACCAGTTTCACATTGACCATCATACACTTGGTCATAACAACTTATCTGTAGGTTTCTGGACTGCAGGATATAATCTGAACAGGCCAAAGGTTCAAATATAGAATTGATACTATGATCAGCAAAAGAAGTAGAAAAATAATCTAATTTATGTCTCATTTCTGTCTTCATAAAGTTACAGTATTAACGTAGTGTACTGAATTCTATAATTGTCTATAGTCCTTTAGCTTCTATAGAACTGTCTCTCTAGCAATAATAATTATAGTAAGAATCATCAGGAAGCCTACATGCAAATATCATTGTAGGATTCCCTTCAATGACGCTTAAAAAAGAGAGCAGCTAAAGGTTTTTCATATCTTTTACTTCACCATTGCTCTGCTCTCTGTAGAGTCCGTCACTACAGGATAGACCTTCAGCGGTCATCGGTTCCAAAGCCATACCTTACACTTGGATTATTTTTCCTTTTTTCAGCTCATCTCCCTGCTCCTTCCCCTGAACATGGAGGCGATGATCAGTCTTTACGGCCGCCTAGTATTGCGCCGTCACCGTACTCCTCCCCTCTGCTGACACCACGACTGGGACATGGTACTTCAAAGGAGGCTGGTGAAGGGGACGGTGTTTCCCTCACGACTTTGGGCAGCACAGAAACACTGAAAAAAAGCGGAGGTGATGAGCAACTCCTGAGCAGCTGTGAATCCGCCAAGACCATCTGTGACTCTAATGACCATGGTGAAGGAGGGGGCCAACGCCCCCCTTCCATTAGCATCGAAGAGGAGCGAGATGAGGCAGCAGAGGAGGACAGTTTGGCAGAAGGAAGTGTCGGGGTGGCAGAGTCCGAGGACAGATTTGACTGGACGAGTGACGAGGCACCCAGACGCCCTGATAGCCTGAAAGGAATTCAGTCCTTCCAGAGGAGCCACAGCAACCTGGCCAGCCTGGGCCTGGCTTTCCCAGCAACAAATGGATCACTTGCAGTTGGCCGCTGGCCCAGTGTGGCTGATCGGGGTTCCATGCCTGAGGACTGGGAGAGCTACACATACTCACCTGGATATGAGAGAGTTCACAGCAAGACGGAGTCTAACGACAGGTATGTCAACTCATTGTCATGGAACTAGTAATAATAGAGAGGAAGAAATAAGTATTGAAAGAATGTGGGGGCTGAAAAGTACAACAACACCAGAGAGGAATGGAAAATGACATCAACAAAATCAAGATAGATGAGTTCTGAAAGATGGGCCTGCTCTACACTGCTCCTCTACTGATGAGGAATTTATTCACTTAGTGAACCATCTCTCATCTTACTGTCGTGGTTGCTTGTGGGTAAAAGGAAGTCTCAATGTGTCATCTTGTGTCTATTTGTCGATTACATTTTTAGTATTTATCTGTTTTTACGTAGAAGGAGTTCATAGTTCAGTTTTAACCAAGATTTTTTATTTTAATCCTATAACCTCTTCTATGAATTAAGAGAAATCAATGAATGCATTTCTTGTTTAAACTATTTCAAATGGAAATGAAATGTTTTTTTTCTACCTCAATTGAATATTCTGCATATTTCTACTCTTGCTCAAGAGCACTTGGCACTTTTTCACTTCATAGCCTGAGCTCTGAAGTTCTTACTGTGTATTTGTCAGATCCAGTACTGAGGACTGCCTGGTGCTGATCTGCTGTGGACTCTATGATCTTCTGAGAGGCATCCTACTGCTCTTGCCTGATCTCATGCTAGAGGAAGTGATGGACAAACTCATACAGCCAGAGGCCCTCATTGTCCTGGTCAACCACTCATCACCTCTCATCCAGCAAGGAGTCATGAAGGTTAATGTACTATCCTCTCTTAAAAAAAAACACACAGAGGGGTTTTTTTTTGTGCAGTATTAACATTAGTTTGTTCTCATCCAGTGCGAAAGGTTTTTAACTAAAATCATCCATTTATTTATTGGTTACTTCAATGTGGACATATTATAGATAATAAGACTATAGACTTATAGATATAGACTAACTATAACTATAGATTACACATTAACTGTGGAAATAGTAGAGAGAGAGAGAATATCTGTTAACCCAAGGCTGAAGGATGGATTTCAACAGCCAGTCAGAGGCAGTGTAGCCTTAACATATCATTTTTTATCTTAATAAAGCTAGTTCACACCTGAAACTGAATTCACCAGAGAAGTCAGTTTCCTTTTTCAATTCAACACAGCTAGTTATTCTGAATTTGTAACCTCTGTTCTAAGCTAATGAATCCAATACTGTAGCTTCATATTAATGTGATTGGTCTTAATCCATCCCACAGCTGTTAGATGCCTACTTCAGCCGGGCTCTCAAGGAGCAGAAGGAGAAGTTTCTGAAGAACCATGGTTTCTCACTACTGGCCAACCAGCTCTACATCCACCAGGGCAGCCAGGGTCTCCTGGAATGTTTCCTTGAGATGCTGTTTGGAAGACCAGTGGGCCTAGAGGAAGAGTAAGTAACACAGAGAATATCAGTCATTATTCATGTGCTGTATTTTTTCTGCTGTTGTTGTAAATCTATATCTGTGTCTGTTGTCTAGTTTGGATCTGGATGAAATGGAAAGTATCTCAGCCTTCAGGAAACGCTGCATCATTCCAGTCTTGGGTCTGATTGAGAACTCTCTGTATGAGAACTCTTTGGTGCACAACATCTTGTGTATGCTGCTGCAGCTACTCAATGCTTGCCCCAAATTGGCAGACATCCTTCTAGACCACGGGCTGCTCTACGTGCTCTTCAACACTCTCTCCACCCTCAATGGCATGGAGACCAGGTACTGCAGCACAAACACAGGATCACTTTTCCCTGTTATTTCAGGTAGTTTCTGTCTCCTTACATATTTTATTCTCCTTTCTTCTTCCTTTCTCTGCAGTATTCCTCTAAATGACTACAAACTCCTGGTGTGTGACATCCAGCAGCTGTTAGTGGCTGTGACCATCCACTCCTGCAGCTCCTCAGGGTCCCAGTACTTCCGCATCATCGAGGACCTCATTACTCTGCTGGGTTTCATGCAGACCAGCAAGATGCGTCGCACACAAGGTGAGAGCCGGCTTTTAGTGGGCTCATACATGTGCACAATAAATCAGCGTTGTCATCTTCTTAGCTCCTCGCCGCTTGCGTGATATAACGCTGTCAGGCTCTGCTGCGGAAATATAACTGTCACTTCATTATCTACGACTGCGCAGTGGAAGCTCTTTGAGAAAAACATATGAACTAAGAGCTATCTCACATCTTCATCTTCCCACTTAATGACTTTTACTAATGTGCTCCTAAATTAACTCTCTGAAATAAACTCCCTGTGAAAAAGTGTCTCTTCTGTCCCCTAACCATCAGCACTCACTTTTTTAAAGATTCAATCAATTTGCGAGCTTTAAAAAATATTAAACCGATGTCATGCATTGGCACGTAACACTTTCTTAATTTTGGAAAATATTATTAGCACTAATCCTGCAGCTTTTTGGGATTTTTTTTTTCTTCTGGATCCTGTCTTCTGGTCTATTGTATTGCTAAATTGTTTGGGACTGTTGTAGCTAACATTAGCTCTGGTGTTTGTGGCATTAATAAAAGTAATTGAAATTACAAAAAAAACCAAAAAACTAAATATGTGGCTAATTTCTTTTGCACCTGCTTTACTAAATGCATTCAAGCACCTTCTCTGTCATCTTTTTGGCCTTGCTTTTGCATCGAGAATATAAATCTAAGTGGCAACGGTTATGTTGCCATATTTCACGCCTGTTTTATATCAGATATTTTGTCAAACTCATAGAATTTGCTGAAATTCTATTGCAACTGAAGGTCACTCTGCTGCTCTTGTAAGTTGTGTTATTGTTCTGCAGTGAAAATCTGTTCAGTGACGGCCAAATAAGATTGGAGTGTCAGGGAGATACATTAAAAAAAAGAAGAAAATATCTACCTTTATTTGATTTAATATATATTTGTTACTTTGAGTGATTTATGTTAAACCCATAAAGTCTGCAAGAACCTATGCCTCATAGTTGATGTTATCTTTTAACATTTTGCTCATTACTTTCTATGATTTTCCAGAGATGGCAGTAGCGCTGCAGTTTCGTGTCCTTCAGTCAGCCATTGAATTCATAAAGACCACAGCCAATCAGGAACCTCAGAAGCTGAGTAGCTCCGTAAACACACCGAGTTCTCCACATCACGCCATCTACCAGAAACGTAAAAGCATCGCAGGTGAGTATTCCTTCCAGTGATAGAAACTTTCTCTGTACGGTCTTTTTTTCCCAGGTTCCATCAATCACCATATCAAGAACATTTTACTGCTCTTCTCTCATCTGACTGTTTATTGATCTTCTGCTCATCCCCGTCCGAAGGTTCCGTTGCCATGAAAGACTCCATTATCCCCCGCATTCCCCGACAGCACTACTGCTCCTATGGCCAGATCCCCCTGCCCCCTCCCTTCAGCTTTTTGTCTCAGGACTCCCCCCTCCCCTCCCCCTCAGGAGCACCGTCCTACATGCTCCACTGTGACTCAGGTAGCTTGGACTGAGGTCCAGAGCGACGAACATCCTCTCTGTCAAAGAGGCATGTTTCCTCACATTTGCTGTGAACTCACCCTCTCACACCCCCAGATCACCTTGGGAGTTAATTAGCCCAGTACGTCTGAGAGATACTGGTGCCTCCGTGTGTGCATGTTCCAATGCTTAACTGAATCACTGTTAAGCATTTCAGCACAGATGACACTTTGATTATTGAATCCTTTTAATCACGTCTCTGTTAATTGAGGAATGGGCTTCTGCATGACTTTAATCTGAACTTGAACAAGTGGTGTGTTTTCATAGAGTTCTAGGTCAGAAACTTGACTTGTTATATATTTACAATTGGAATGCTTGTAAACTGCCATATCATATTATATTGCATTGGTATAAATGGGTGACCCTTTAAAATATTAAGTTTATTTATTGGCTTTTAAGTTATTTTTTTAACAGTCATATAGTTGACCTCAACATCATAAAGCACATCATAAAAAACACATCATTATGGGATAATTAGGTAGTATATCAGGCCTATTAAACATGGTCCAGTATGTGTGGATGCCATTGCTGGATTGATAATATTATTATTATTTTATTTTATTTATTTTTTTATAGGCCGACGGCGTTTTTCTCTGGCCCAAACTGATTCGCTCCTGATGCGGATGCGCTCTGTAGCCAGCGATGAGCTCAACCAGATGATGCAGAGGAGAATGAGCCAGGAAAACCCTATTCGTGCCAGTGAGACTGAGTTTGTCCAGCGGCTGCAGAGGCTTGTTGTCCTGGCAGTCAACAGACTGATTTACCATGGTAAAATTGACTAATTTATATCATTTTTTTCTTTCTTTGTACATAATCCCAACCTGTTTTTTAATCCTGGTTCTGGTTGAAACCCTCTCTCATCTCAGAAGTCAGTCAGGACCTGTTTGACCTACTCAATATTCCGGACTCTCCAGACCAACAGCCTTTCACACCAGATCCAAGTGATCTGCAACAGGAAGATAGTGGTCCCACATCAGTTCCACACTCTCCCACACCGTTAACACTGCCACCTGCCAGCAAGAAGAACTTTCAGAAAGACATTCTCAGACTCATGATGGACGGGATCAAAATTAGCCTGGTAGAACAAAATATACTGAGCAGCTTTTTCAGCTCAATCAAGATTATTTTAAATTTAAAGTGACAGAACATGTCCTGATGTGGGGAATGATTTTAATGTCACAGGGCAGCACTGGTCGGGGAGGAGCCCCACATCAGCAGTGGCGAAGGATCCTGTGGTCTTGTCGCGACACATTCCGGGTTCAGATCGGCCGCCTGCTGGTGCACACGCTGAGCCCTGCACTTCCTCTGTGTGACAGGAAAGAGTCCCTGGATTTTGTGTTTGATCCTAGACATTTGGATATTCTAAAAGAGAGCCTGAGCCCAGGACTAGAGGTAGGTGTGAAGGAAATTTATTTTTTAGTAACCAATAAACACATACATTTAAAGCATGCAATTGCATTGGATTTAGTGCAAAAATAGCTAGGTCACAGATATTGCAGCTTGGAAATAGCCAAAACTATAGCAAGAAATTTTGAATAATTAGCATATTTGACATAGCTATTAAATGACTGAAGAGCAGAAATAGAGTAAAAAATAAAACTAGCAAAAGATGAGCCAAGAGAATAGCTCAGCTAAGCTAAAAAAGGGGCTAAATATATTGATTTATTTTGAAAAGCAAAAACCTCTCCAAAAAGCAAAAATCTTAAATTTGTGCTTTGAATAAAAAGGATTAAAAATGCACACAGAAAGTGATTTACAGGAGTAAAAAAACACCTGGAAAGGTTAATTCCCCAGTAAAAAAAATTTAAGAAAAATAAAATTCTCAATGTGTCAGTGCTAACGTTTTTGTACAAGATGTGCTTCCACTACATTAGCTTGTTTTTTCTTGTTTTGTCAGACTTCGCTTCAAAAATACCCGCTGTGTTTGTGCTCTTCATCTGCCCTTTGCATTGTTATTTTTTCACTCTGCTTCCCACCAGGCGTTGTTGAAGGTTTGCCGGTTGCACAGGGCTTTGTTTTCCTACCATCACCAATGTGACTCGCTTCAGTGCTACCTGATTTTTTTTTTTCTTAAATTTGTGCTTTGCTCTCATGCCTTTCTTTCACTCAGCATGGGCCAAAGTTGTCACTGTACCTGTACGAGATGCTGCATGATCACAAGGACGGCCTCACCAAAGATGAGCAGAATGCTGTGGGTGTTTTCATGACCTCGCTGAAGCTTTGTGGCCATCGCTGCATCCCACCCAACGCTCCACACAAACAAGAGTTGCACAGGGCTATAAAAGAAGTAATTCCTACCAGGCCAGAAAAATGGCCTCTGTGGCCGTTCAACAAAACATTAAAAATATATCTTTTTGTGAACTCATAGATGTATCTCAGTTAGTTAACACATGATAAGATTTTTTTTCTGCTTATTTCCTGTTAACAGGAAAAACTGAAGTATGAAGCTGAAGAGAAAACAAGCAAAGTGGCATGGGAAAAGAAAATGACAAATACTCAGAGAAAGTAAGTGTGGGTCTATACTTCATTTTCAACACAGTGTTGGCACAGGACAAAACGTTCTTTTGTTTACAACATTTATTTTATTGCTTATCAGTCTTATCCAGAGGCTAGAAGGAAAGTCGAAGGACATTTCCAAGATAGCCGCTGATATCACCCAGAATGTGTCTCTGCGACAAGGCATGGAGAGAAAGAAAGTCATCCAGCACATCAGGGGTCTCTACAAGACTGACCTGAGCGCCAGCCGCCACTGGCAGGAGCTGGTGCAACAACTCACACACGATCGGTGAGTCATTTTCTGTACGCACTCATCTTGGAGCCCTTAGTCAAGTTGACATTCAGACTAACTGGAGTATCCATGAATTTGTTTGTGTCTAAGCACAGTAAAACGCTCACCCTACTAAGATTAAAGAGGATGCAGTAAAGGTGTTAAATGTGGGTTGATCCAGTCAGTCTCTCAGTCAATATTTCAAATTCCTGGAGACTTGCTGCGACAGCAGCTCAACATCATCTTTGAGTTACATCGTGCCTTTTACTGTGTCTCTTTTACCACCTAAAGGCATCACAAACACTTTAAAAACAAAGCTTCAGAATTAGTAAAATAAGAAAGTGAATCACCACCATACACTTACATACATATTTTTTACCTCTGTGGATAATACATCAGGGTGTGTTAGTGACATCTGCGATGGTCTGTTTCAGTGCTGTTTGGTACGATCAGACCTCCTACCCAACGTCCTGGCAGCTGGATCCCACTGAGGGGCCTAATCGGGAGCGACGGCGGCTACAGAGGTGCTACCTCACCATTCCCAACAAATACTTGCTCAAAGACAGGCGCAAGTCTGAAGGTAACAGTGAACTTATCTGACAAACATTCTGCCACATGTTCCCTTTGTTGTTTACTTTCACATCACACACACCAATGTTTGTTTTCTTCTTTTCAGACACCATGAAGCCTCCACTGTCCTTCCTTTTTGAGGATAAGACTCACTCTTCATTCTCCTCTACTGTCAAAGACAAAGCCACCAGCGAGCCCATCAGGTATAAATTTCTCCCTCGCTGTGTTTTACCTCTGTGACTGTTTTGTCTATATTTAGAGAGCGAGAATGTTCTAAAGGAGAACACAAATACTATTGACATATTGTGTGTTTTTTTTAAGTTGTTGTCTTCAGCTTGGAAAAATGTAATTTTCTTGCTTTTCTTAGATTTACCAGACGGTGCATCAGTGTTGCCCCCTCCAGAGAGACGGCAGGGGAGCTGCTGCTGGGTGAGTACCTGAGCCTCACTCACAGGTGCTGGAAGGATAAGACAAAAGAAACTTCCAGTCACGAGGTCACAAAGATAAATGTAGCATCTCTGAAGCTCCAGAGAACGATTCTTCGCCCTAACACAAGTGTTCGTTGAATTCAGCGGGTCAAGCTTTTGTTTGTCTTCCTCTTAGTAACTAAAATCAGAAACACTGTTTGTCTCACAGGAAAGTCTGGGATGTACTTTGTGGAGGATAACGCTGCTGATCACGACAACCAGGTTACACTAAACTACACGTGCAGGTTTTGTTTTCCTTGTCACGGACGTTGATGTAAAGTTAAAACTTTATCTGCTTGTGTGATCGGACAGAGCCTTCAAGCGGAGACCGAGGCTCCTTCGTTTTCCTGGACATACGAGGAGATCAAAGAGGTGCACAAACGCTGGTGGCAGCTGAGAGACAACGCTGTGGAGATTTTCCTCACCAACGGGCGAACCCTGCTGTTAGCCTTCGACAACACCAAGGTGAGTGAGTCATGTGGATAGGCAGCAGATCACTGCAGAAAAGAAACAATTCATTTCTCATTTAAAAATGAAAATGTCACACAGGATACAATTTAAACAATAAAAACAAAAAGAACACAGTTACTCAAAGGAAAGGAAGATTGAAAAGACAACATTCAATTTAAAGAAGTCCTGCAGAAGGAACTGTTGAACAGCCTGTTTGTTATTCTGTCCTTGATGCTTGTCAGGCATTGTAGTTTTCTCTGCCAGAAATCAATCATGATAATAGGATACAAAAGCATTGTGCTCTTTCAGGAGAGGACAAATCTACACAAGCTGGATTTAAATACAAAAAGGATGTTACTATGTGACTGACTTGTACAAATTCAAGGTTTGTGAAGCAGAAAAGTCAAAATCCATTTTCCCACAGATTGACGGGGGACGTTCAAAGATAAATAAACAGGAAAATGTTTTCATTTTCTTTCTGTTTTCATTTGTTTGTGCTTTTTGCCGTCACAATCTACAGTAACTCTTCATCCTGGGTTCAATAATGATAAATCAAATCCTGTCGTTTTATGACCAAGATGTGTAGATGCACATTTTGCTAATCAGCATCAGGGCATCCTGTTCATTCATTATCTTCTGGGTTTCATCAAAACGAAACCATTAGCTGCTTCTATATGCCATTAGACTCATTTTCCACGGTACATTAATCTCAGCGGCACAACAGTGTTTTTCAGTTCCCCGTTTTATTCTGTGCTTTATTCTAATTCTCACTCTGACAGTGGAAATAAACTCACAGCTTTCTTCTGGCCCTAGTTCCGCGATGACGTCTACCACAACATCCTGACCTCTGATCTGCCAAATCTGCTGGAGCACGGAAACATCACGGCGCTGACACAGCTGTGGGGCTCAGGTCAGATCACCAACTTCGAGTACCTCACACATCTCAACAAGCACGCGGGGCGCTCCTTCAATGACCTCATGCAGTACCCTGTGTTCCCCTTCATCTTGAGAGACTACACCAGTGAGACACTGGATCTGCAGGAAGCAAGCATCTACAGGTGCGTGTCAAAGTTCAAGTGTTTGTGTGTTTTAAAGAGTTTAAATTAAAGTTATATCGCTACAACTAAGTCAGTGCAATGTGACTTGAAACTGGCTGTGCCAGATGTCAAATCAAATTTAAGAATTATGATGTGGATTTGTACATCAGTTAAATTTCTTGCTTCTTCTGTGCTGTACAGGAACCTGATCAAACCCATCGCAGTGCAGTCGAAAGAAAAGGAGGACCGATACGTGGACAATTACAGGGTGAGACGCTGCGGTGCCTGTTTAGACACGTTTTCTTCTGCTGCTGCTGGAAAAACATAGTGACACGTGTGTTTGTTCTGTAGTACCTGGAGGAGGAGTACAAGAAGGGCATCCGTGAGGACGACCCCATGCCTCCGGTCCAACCCTACCACTACGGCTCACACTACTCCAACAGCGGCACCGTGCTGCATTTCCTAGTACGAATGCCTCCTTTCACCAAAATGTTCCTGGCATATCAGGGTGAGTCACAAATTTCCTGGGAATTACGTGAGAAAAATATGTTCCACAGCTCTAAAAAATCTTTTAGGAAATCCAACTATACTGGGTCCAGTGTTACACTTCTCTCAAATGTGTTTTATCTTAAACAAAGGTGTGTCTCTAAGGCTGTGTTTAATCACATAGATTAATATCAGTATTAGTTCACCTTTGTACCTGTCCTCTGATCACCTGTTCCCTTCAGGCTTTTTCTTAGTTCTTCCATGTATGTTAATTATTGCAGTCTATTTTATTAATTAATTTCCTTTTATTCATCTCTGCACTCAGATCCTCTGAAGCTTCATTTTGTGTGATTACAAATGTATTCACCAAATGCGGCATCTACCTTCATGAAAGAAGATCTTTTCAATCAGTGAGTTGAATTTCTAATTAGATTTTTTTTTTTTATTCTTAATCAGATCAGAGCTTTGATATCCCAGACCGTACCTTTCACTCCATGAACACCACCTGGCGACTCTCCTCCTACGAGTCCATGACTGACGTTAAAGAGCTCATCCCAGAGTTTTTCTACCTCCCAGAATTCTTGGTCAATAGAGAAGGTAATTATTTTCCCTATTATTTAGCTGTATAATTTTAACTTTGCTAAATAGTTAATTTTTTTTTTACACCTGAACAGGGTTTGACTTTGGGGTTCGTCAGAACGGTGACAGGGTGAATCATGTAAATTTACCGCCCTGGGCTCGAAACGACCCACGTCTGTTCATCCTGATCCACCGACAGGCGCTGGAGTCAGAGCAGGTCTCACACACACTGTGCCAGTGGATAGACCTGGTGTTTGGCCTTAAGCAGAAAGGCAAAGCTGCTGTCCAGGCCATCAATGTCTTCCACCCTGCTGTAAGAAACTGCTATTCTTAGTGTTTGGCTCAGAACCAGTGAGAAAACTAATGTTGAGTTGATGCAGATCTAAGTGTCATTTTCACTTCCACAGACCTACTTTGGAATGGACGTCTCTGCAGTGGAAGACCCAGTGCAGCGACGCGCTCTGGAGACAATGATAAAGACGTACGGACAAACGCCCAGGCAGCTATTCAGCGCCTCTCACATCGGCCGGGCCGGACCGAAGCTCACCATGGAGGGCGAGCTGCCGGCAGCCGTGGGCCTCTTGGTTCACCTGGCCTTCAGAGAAAACAGAGAGCAGATCAAGGAAATAGTCTGTCCGGTAATCAACTGACCATTGGCTGTCTACTGAACGTTAATGAACCAGTAAAGCATGATTGTTTTTGTTGGTGAAATGACTTTTTCAGTGTCCATATAATAATAATAACAGAATCTACACTATCAGACGTTATTAGTGGAAATACTGATACCAAACTGTCTCCTGAAGGCTGTGCTGTCAGTAGCTGAAAGGCTAAATATTTAAAAGTGCAGACCATTCATCATCCACAAAGTGAAATTTATGCATCTTGAAGATGTTTTTTTTTCTTTAAATTTGGAGCTAGTTGCATTTATTACTCCTAATTACCTGCACTTCAAAAATCCAAAATAATAGCAGGGCTGTCAACAATGATGTGTTTTTTTAATAGACTAAACATTTCCCAAAATATTTGATCAATTGTCGAGTCTGTTAAATGGACAGAAAAAGTTGGAAAATGCCAATAAATGTGTTATAAAAGATAATTGTTAAATTGACTCTAAGAGGTAAGAAACCAAAAGCTAAAGTGAAACAACATCAACAACACTCTCAACGAACACAGATTCAATAATGTGAATTAGTTTTGGGCCCATTTAGTTCAGTCGTCTATTTGTTGCTGAATTATCACACAATGATCGTGGCTGCAGCCAGTAAATATGAGAGTAAAGCACAGAAAGGTGAAACCATCAGCAGCTCACCTTTTGTTCTGCTCTTCTCCCCATCAGAGCCCACTGCCCTGGATCAAAGGTCTGAAGTGGGGTGAGTACGTGGGCTCACCCTCTGCTCCAGACCCAGTGGTCTGCTTCAGTCAACCGCACGGGGAGAGGTTCGGATCCCTGCTGGCTCTTCCTACGCGAGCCATCTGTGGTCTGTCCCGGAAGTTCTGCCTCATGATGATCTACAGCAAAGAACAAGGTAAAGTTCTGCTCCGATCAGTAGTCTGTTTTACCACAGGGTTTTTCCTCTTTCACTCCACGCTCTCTCCACTACTAAGGTGTGCGGAGTATGCACAGCACAGACATCCAGTGGTCAGCCATCCTGAGCTGGGGCTACGGCGACAACATACTGCGGCTGAAGAGCAAACAGAGTGAACCGCCCATCAACTTCATTCAGTGCTCACAGCTCCATCAGGTAAAACTAAAGTGTGTTAGCTGTCACTATAAGACGACTCTGCTACGAAGGTTGAATCCCTGGGAACCAATGAAGGGATTTATAATTTAAACATTCTCACAATTTTTACAGTTAATCTGCTCTAGGGGTCTAAATCCTTCAACATCCAAAGAGTCATAAATATTTCATCAGCAAATACATATTAAAAAGATATAGGTACTTTAGTAAAACTACATATTTATGTAAAAAAAAACGCACTACAATAAAATAATCAACATTTCTTGCTCTACCTATAAATACTACACCAGATCTTGGGTAAAGAGGACAGTGATATTATGTTTTTTTTTTTTTGCTGCTAGCAAGCAAGCTGAAAGTTTAGTGTAATGTTTGAAAATGATCAACCTTGATGCAGGAATAACCTCTAAAGACTGATCTGAAGATTGAAAATGATTTTCAGATAAATACTTGTTGCGAAGCGTCTACGGACTTTTTGACTGACGCTGGTATTTTTTTGAAGGTAGAGTCAAATCAGCAAAAATCAATTCTCCCTCTCCGTCTCCTGTCCCTCCTGCAGGTGACCAGCTGTGCCTGGGTGCCTGATGGCTGCCAGCTTTTCACAGGTAGTAAATGTGGAGTCATCACCGCCTACAGCAACCGCTTCACCAGCACCACGGTGAGTTTCCATGGCGATATCTCCCTCTAACCTTCTACCTCCACATCTACTCCCAAACCACCCCCCTATTACCAACCCTGTATTCCTCCTCCTCTCTCTTCTCCCTTCTCCCTTCTCCTCTTTAGACAATTCCACTGTGCTCAAACGCTGGGCTTTATTAGTCACATCACAGTTTGCCCTTGAAACACATTTCCACTGAGCCTACAAGTAGGATTAAGGGTCTGGGAGTTCAGGCATCAGAGAGAGGCTCCGTAGTCCTTTATTGTTCCCCACCGACATGTAGCTACTTACATTTCCTGTTTCTCCGAAGCTGAAGGGTGTTTCAGTGGGAATTGATCCACGCTGCTGAGAAAATCCTATTGCAGATTGATTAATGAGCTTATTTTTAGAAATGGTGAAAACCAGATACTTCATCCACGTGAACAATGAGTCAAATGCAAGTGTTCAGAGGTGGACGACCCTCAGGTCCTCTGGTAATATTCATCATGAGTGATGTAATTACAGTAATTACCATCGGTGTTGAAGAAAAACTCAGAGACATTTCTAGCTAAACAGAGAAGCTCCACTGGTTAAGGATGTGCTCATTTTCACTTGGTTGAAAATAATTAAGTGTTCACAGACTTGAACGAAAGTTCTATTTAATAGTAATGATTTCATTTTTGAGGAAAATTGAGGAACAGTGCATACGAGCATGTGATTGGCTGCTCAACCCTAAGTATGTCAAAAAAATCAAAAAGAGGGATTTTTTGTAAGTAACAGATTGGAAATTAGACTAAAGGTGGATCACCCAATGGAGTGACGGCTCATACTATGTACGAACAAATAATAATCAAAACAAGAGGTGTTGGCATCTTGGATGGTTAACAACTCTAACTCTGCTTCTTATCTGCTCTGAAAGGGTTAACGTTAAAACCATCATCTCCATGGTGTCTGTACATGTTCTAATATTCCGAACATGAAGGCTTCAACGTTGTCTGTCTTTCCACAGCCGTCAGAGATGGAGGTGGAATCTCAGGTCCACCTGTACGGTCACACTGGAGAGGTCACCAGCCTGTTTGTCTGTAAACCCTACAGCGTCCTGATCAGCGTCAGCCAAGATGGCACCTGTATCCTCTGGGACCTCAACAGGTCAGTCCAGTCCTCAGTCCTCTAGTCCTCAGGTGTGTGTGAGTGTGATGGTGTTCGTGTGCTGTCTCTGTGAGCTGCTCCCCTGTTTCTCCAGGCTGTGTTACGTCCAAAGCCTGACGGGACACAAAAGTCCAGTCACTGCTGTCTCTGCCAGTGAGACCACAGGAGACATTGCCACAGTGTGTGACTCAGGTGAGGACCGTCCTCCATCAGCACAGTCCTTATTGTGCTAATGTCTCCCTGATACGTGACATTAACGTTAACTGCTGTTCCTGTTGTATTCAGTTGGCGGCGGCAGTGACCTGCGTCTGTGGACGGTGAACGGCGACCTGATTGGTCATGTTCACTGCAGAGAGATCATCTGCTCTGTGGCCTTTTCCAACCAGCCTGAGGGAGTGTCTGTCAATGTCATAGCTGGAGGCCTGGAGAACGGTGTTGTCAGGTGATAGTGATAGAGATTAAAAAAAAAAAAACCACACACACACTCACTAACACAACATCTGTTGTTGTGAACTGTCTTTCCATCCAAATATTTATTTATTTACATCTTTCTTTTATTCACAGTATTGGCAGAATTAACCCATTGATTAAAACTTTTAATGCCAGCCACTTATGGTCACTCTAATACACAGTCAATAAACATGGTATTATGTGGACACAGTGTTGGAGCTCAGAGTGCCGTTTGGTCTAGTGGAGCCTCAGACCCGCCTCACTGAGCACAGGGCAGTGATCCACCTATATTGAGTTAAAGACATCTGTGTCTGTTTTACAGAACTGTTCTTTTCACATAAACTCAAGTCTGGCCTTGATTTTCACACATTTAGATCAATGAAATTCTACTTAATTAACAGTAAAGTCACAGCTGGTGAATAATTAAGACTCACAGAGAAAGTCCAGAAGGGTCTGGTCCAGTTGGAAAACTGGGATTAGGACTCACTTTCCTTCCTTCCTTCCATCGAGGACAAACTCAGGGAAATTAGGGTTAAATGATGGTCTAAAGCAAATTAATATAAACCAGGACAGAGTTCATATTAGAGTTGTATTTTTGGGATCAAACCTCAACCTTCTGGTCTTCTTGTTGTTTCACACTCAGGTTGTGGAGCACCTGGGACTTGAAACCAGTCCGAGAGATCACTTTTCCTAAATCCAGTAAACCTATCGTCAGGTATGTCGTTTTTTGTACTGTATTTTTGTAACGTGTGGTATAACCTGATGACTATGTCTTGCTCTCTCTCCCTATCTCTCTCTCTCTCTCTCTCCTGTAGCCTCACGTATTCATGCGACGGACACCACCTCTACACGGCCAACAGCGAGGGCACGGTGATGGCCTGGTGTCGGCGTGACCAGCAGAGAATGAAGCTGCCCATGTTCTACTCCTTCCTCAGCAGCTACGCTGCAGGCTGACAGCGTGGTGTCTGACGTTTGAGACTGTCAGCAGGAGGAGCTCCGCTCTCCTTCTCCTTCTTCTCCTGCTCTTTGTTCCCTCTCAGGGGAGCACTTGTCAGCATGGCCTCGACCTCCCTGAACCCTCCTTGACTTTTAAGTAAAGCCATCGCCAGCTGAGCAAACACTACTCCCAGCATCCAGAGATGATTAATATTAAATAGTATTATATGTATATAAATATATATTTATAGACTCGCGGCGGGGGGATTGCGGGGTGACCACGGGTGGGTGGGGGGGTGGAAGGGTGGATGGATTATTTTGGTCGAGGCTGCAACAGACACTTTGCACAATAATGCATTTTGTCTTACATTGTCTTGTCTTGATTTTTCTGCACGCTGAGATTCTCCTGCGATTCCCTGCTTTTGGTGTTGACCTTTTTGTTTTTTTTTTGTTTGGTTTGGTTTTTGCTGCTATGATCTGACAAAATTCCAGGTGCGTGCCCCACAAATCACCCACATCTCAATAGCGGGTCTCCTCAGAACTCAGTGTGTTTGTGGTGCTGACACCGCAGTAGTGAAGAGGAAAGAACATCTTCATGTCTGTCGCTGTGGGACGACCCACCCTGTGGGAGTGGGACACTGATCCACTCAGTAGTCACAGCCCTGCGTCACATACTATACATACTAGCTCAGCAGTAGATTGTCATTGGGGGTGGTGGGCTCCGGGGGCTGGACTGATTCCTTAAATATGAGCTGATTCTTCTGCTGACTTCTGCATGCTGATGTGAGTCTGACCTTGTCAGAGTGACATCTGCTGTCACCTGGCCTCTGATTGGTTAAACGATTTATTGATTGGATTTTTTTTTTTTGGTTTGGTTTTGTTTCACTGCTGGTCTTATGTACTACAACCCTTCACTGCATCATCCAGCTGGCTGACATAATGTAAGAGAGAGCAGCTAACAAAACAGCATTAGCTTCCTGGAGCTAGAAGAGATGCAGAGAGGATTAGCCTTTGACTAGCATCATCCTCACTGAGCCTTTGTACCTGCTCAGCATTAATGAAAAGTTCACTCTCCTCCAGTCTGACCTTGGCATTACACTACATCTAGACATGTTCCTCTCTCGTACACCTGCTCTGAACCCTGCTCCTGTCCCTTCACTCTTTAGTCAGTGCACAGCTTTGGTGGAGAGCGTCATTTCTCTGAGCAGAGATGTTTAATCAAACAAACCGCGAAAAATCGAAGCAGGATCCTGTCGACCGAACATCTCCCTCCTTCTCCCACCCCTGTGTCTGTGACACTTCTTCACATTCCTAATAAAATCTACCGCACTTCGTCATTTCGTCAGTGATGATATGTTAGAATATATATATATATATATAAACTATGATTTAATTCCATACTCTCTGATCTTAATCTAGACTGTGCTTTCATTTGATGCCACTAATAAATCCCGTTCACAACAGCAATATCAGGCGTCAACATGCAATAGGTCATGATGTGAGGAACCTGTGGTTTCCCTCCAGCAGCTGTGGCTCTTCTCCTGTTGCCTTCACTTTCCGAATCCCTGTCGTACATTTCTCACCTTGCGCATTTCACTTCTTTACATGAAAGGGAATATTTCTGAGCGTGTCATTCCTTTTGTGTTCTTCTCGTCACGTCCGTGCTCGTCGTCTGTCTCTCTGTCCTTATTCAGGCCTGTTAAACGCCTGAGGTTACTGCGAATGTTTACTATGTCTCCTGTTTGCATGTGTACATACCTTTTCCTCCTCTGAGATTTTAAGAGTTTTTCCATGACAACCAAAATCCCATTTCCCTTAAGACATCTGTGTGTGCAAATATCCTGAAAGGCAGATGTAATAACTGGCGATGGAAAAGAAATATTTTTGTTAACTTGAGCTATGCATTAATGAAGATCCTTGTCTGAGGTCCATGGAGTCTGACCTGTGTGTGTGCAGGTTCTGTGGTTTGGTATCTACTGAAAGGTCATACTGTGTTGGTTTGTGCTTGTGTATATATATATATATATATATATATATATATGTGTGTGTGTGTGTGTGTGTGTGTGTGTGAGTGTGCTTGTGTATGTATGGACAAACCAAGTGATGTGTATATTATAAATATATAAATATTTGAAGAAATATTACTACATCTGTTGTCAGTTTTAACTTCACTCTTAGCATAAAAATTCACTTATTTTTTTTATAAAAATACTTTGTGAAGTTTTGATGTCACACCTGTGGTTGATCAAATACAGCCATTTTTTTCAAGATTTTCGATGAAAGTTCAGGACAGTTTTGGCCTAGCTTCTTCAAGAATGGTCTGAGAGTGCTGTAAAGTAAAGGACATAGTTATTCCAGTTCTAACGTAGAACACAGAAAAAATATTTAGGATTTAACCAATACCTATTGAAGTGCTCAGAATACTGTTACAAAGCCACTGCAACATGTTTATGTTTAAATTCAACAATTATAAATAAAAAAACAGTAAAAACAGACATTTATATTTTATAATTCTGTTAGTAAGAAAAATGTTTTTCACATCATCTTGGAATCTTTATGCTTAATATATGCAAAGCCAGATGTTTACTGCTGGGTAGATGAAAACATCCTTAACCTTCTCTACAACAGTGATGCATTTGAAACCAATTCTATTCCTGATTAGGTGAATAAAAAGCTAACTGTATTGGAGTCAACAATGTAGGTTTACTGCCAAAGGTCCTGTACAGTCAGCGGTAGATGATTAGATGGATAACTGATTATTCTCCTGCTTTGAGGGGATTACAAATATCTTGCATTTAAGTGATGTTACTGGAAGTTTCTTCCCACAAAAAAAAAATCACCTTCAGACAATCAGAGTTCTGATGACATTATGTTGCTGTGGTTCTGTAAGTAGGACAGTTTTGAAACCCTTTATTTTTGGAAATATACAATACTAATGGGAAGGGGCTGTAAATGTACTCAAGCATTGACAGAGAATATGAACTTAATGAGTATCTTATTAAAAAAGAACAATGGAGGAGAATTTGTGGACGTGAACGTCTCCTCACAGCAGTGGTGTTGAGGATGAGACCCACACTGTGCTCTGGGGGAGGGGGACACGATGATGTCAAAGCTGAGGTAAAAAATGAAAAGGGGGGGAATCCTGCTCAGCTGCTGCACAGAATAAAACACATCAGAAGAATTAGGAGGGTGGGGGTCTAATTAGACTAACAGGCGGCTGTGGTACGTTCACGGACACCCTGAGTCCTGCTCCCATCATCTTATCCCTCCCTGTTCCTCATCCAGAGCCTGGTCGTCACACTGAGGTCCCCCCCACCCCCGCCCCCCTGTTGTAGGCGTCACATCTCCTGCTCCATCCTTGCTGCTTGGTGGTGGTGGTGGTGGATGAAGTCCTCGCTGCTTGGATCTCATCTACCTACGCTGATTACGCACGACGACGCACAGAGCTGAGCGACACGGATCTGCTGAGGCGGAGAGCTCCACGTCAGGATCCACGGCGTCTGCGGCTCCGGTCCACACTGAAAAGCCAGGCTGGGATTTCCTGCTGTTATTTCATATCTGACAGAACCTCCGTGCCGTTAATTCCCTCCCATCCGTGTGTGTGAGAGTGTGTGTATGCGCGTGTATGCGTGTGTGTGTTGGGTGGAGTCAAGCAGGAATTCTCCAAATTGGAAATCCATTGGCACAGATCAGGTAAGTGTGCGGCTGTAGCGCATCTCCTCATCAGTGTGGCGTCAGCAGCTCGGTCTGTTCGATTCCTTCATGAGAAAAATCATGGTTTTTTCGGTGTTTTCCTCCATGATGTCTCTGCATGTGTGTGTGTGTGGTTAGTGTGTGTTTTCTGGGCCGCAGCGCATGGATGCACAATTTCATGCTCTCAGACACAGGAGTCGCCCACGTTTAACAGTCATCATCATCACCATCATCATGTACAGGGTTCGGTTGGATTCATACGGCTCACATCTGTCTAAGCCTCACATCCATCTGCATGGGTGATGGAGAAGGCCTGGTGTAGAGGGGGGGGGCAGGGAAGGGGTGCTGGTTAAATCCACAGTCTGGCTTCAGATCCGTGAAGGCTGGGATTGGGTTGGATTAGGATGAATTCACCGTCTGTGTCCTGTTGAACTAAACATCTGCCTCGTTATTATACACCAGGACTAATTTAATGCCACTAACGGCAGTTAAAATNCCCTCAAACAACTGCCCCCCCAAACCCCTCTCTTATTTTAGTTAGTTACTTCGTTTTTCTGTATATAAATGCCTTCTATTGGACACACACAGTTGTTCCAAAAACACAAATCATCACGGCTGGAAAATTAAGAATAGTGGAAACTGAAAAAAATCTATAGATGTATAGTAAATGCAGTATATCTTCCTTTGAAGCCCACCCCCGCTCCCCTGCACATCCTTCCTCGTCCTGTGTTGATGCTAGTTGTTGTGGCTAGTTTAGCCTCGTCCTGGTCCGTGACGTGGTTCTGTTTTTTGTTGTTGTGTGTGACACATTTTAAATACGACATCAGTGACATTCACTAACATTGGAATATGGGGACCATTCATTGACAGTTGTCCATAGGACGTTTGGACGCTCAGTGTTAGCAGTGTTTTTGTATTTTTTTCTTTGTTTACATGAATTAAAACTGTTTTATTTTATTCAGTTCTTAAGAAGATTTCTTTCATTTAGACAAAAAAATAAACCAACTTGCACACAGTGATTGACAGCACGTTGGCCGGGACATCAGAAAAACACTTAGGAGACACTTAAACTAATAGTCTGCAGCACTCTGGTGTTCATTTGTCATGTTCACACACATTGACAGCAGAGTGAGGTGACAGTGTGGTCAGCCAGTTGACATCAGTGCGGGCTCTGCTGATCTGTGGAGTCGTACACTTTAACAGTGGTGGGCCACATCACCAAGACACTGTACATACAACTTTTTAAAAGTTAGGGAGGGAAATGCAAATATAACACAAACTTGCATCTCAAATTTGACCTTTTTTGTCAAGTCATGAAATCTACACACAACAATCGTGAGGCGTGAAGAACAGAATTTGTGGATCTGCTGCTGTCTGTCCTCTTATTATTTTGTATTATTTTTGTGCATTTGGGTTCTTTAGGTTTCAGTGTATTAGCATTGACTCAACAGTGTAGTGTAGGACCAAAACATACAGATGGTAGTGTGTCCCAGTGAGCTGGAAACACAGATATTCTCCTTCAGGTGTGAATGTTTCCTACACACTCATGTAGATGAAAAACGACGTGCAGTCAACCATGTTCCCGGTCGCAATCATTTACAACTAAGCTATTTAAATAGTAAACAAATATACATTTTTTTATTTAAATGAAGTACAGTGAGTACTGATACCACAGCCAGTAAACACAGTGTTTGTTAATTACCTGATAAATATGCCTACATTTTATTCTAAACCTGATTGTAGAAACCATATGAGAATTCAAAGACAATTCCATTTGGGGGAAAAAAAATCTAACATGCAGTACTGTCTCAAACCTCTAGAGGTTGTGGTCCCTCTGTTGAAGACCTCTGCTGTAGAACATGTCACCAACAAAACAACACCTGTGTTTACAGCAGTAACAACAGTGTGAACCGTGGGTCTGGCTAACAGAGACATGAAGGCATCAGTGGTTTCCCCCTCCAACAGCCAGAGAGAAAAACAAACAAACAGGAATCACCCTTTAATACCGCGCACCGTCTCCTTTTTGGACCTAATAATGGCCAACGGTGCATGAACTCTGACTGACGTGCTCAGCGGCCGTCTTCAAAAGCTCTTTACAAAGATAAAATGGAGCTGGGCTGCAGTGAAACATGTTCCCTGTAGACAAAATGGGACCTGGGATTTTTTATTTTTTTAATGTGCGGCAGAGAGTGGCAGCTCTGAGGGGCACAGACGTCACCCCGAGGGCCGCTGCTCTGCCAGACTAATGGGATGTTCAGTGACCCTAAGTTTCCCTGCTTTGTGCATGTGTTTGGCGTCACAGGAGCATCATGAAGGACGGCATCGCCAACAACAGCACGGCCAGCATCTCCCAGGCCAGGAAAGCTGTGGAGCAGCTGAAGATGGAGGCCTGCATGGACAGGATAAAGGTACAGCCTGGGTTTGGATTTCTATTGTTGATCACTGGGAATGTTTGATATTTTAATGGCATGTAATAAACTTATAATTAAAACTCGGCATGTCCGATAATATCCAATATTAGCCTAATTATGTAATATCTGTAAGAATCATCTTTTCTTTCTCTCTGATAATGAAATCGTGTAATGCCTTGGTTTGGTTGAATAACTTATGCCCTAAACAAAGTTAGGAATGAACGGCTGTATATAAAAGTGAAAGTCACTAGATGGCAGCATTGAAGCTCATTTAATTAATCTATTTTAACAAACTGGTGCCAACTTATACAGTGGTTTGTACAAGTGAATGAGTAAATATTGCCAGGCCTATATCGGTATTGGTTGATATCGGAATCTGAAATTAAGTGTTTGGACAATATCGGTAGATGGGATATTGACATTGGTTTACAACTCGTGATACTTCACAGTATCAACAGCTGCTTCGCGATCGATTGTTTAAAAAAAAAAAACAACAAAAACAACAACACACTTCACACTGAGTGCTGTAATATCTGTATGTTCAAGGTGTGGCTCTGGGGTTTTACCCGACACTTTTTTCGCCAACTTTTTAGTCAATTTCTTTAATATTAGGTTTTCAACTTTTTTTATTTGTCTTATTTTCTTGGCAACTGTGCATTGTTTTGTTGTATAACTATTTCTAGGTCACATTCCATGTATCTATACTATTTAATTAAATAATAATAATGATTCATAAATAAATTTTAATTTAAATGAATGGAGATTTAATGGAATGTTTCTCTATAGAGAAGTGATGCAGGAGCTGTCAGTTTCCACATTAATATTAATAACTACTGTGTGTGTGGCCAACTTAGGCAAATAAAACAAGTTTAAACAAAAGTAAACTTGTTTTATTTGTATCTGAACAGAGAGCTAAATATAGACCTACCTACAGTATTTATTTTGGTGGGCGGTCTGTGCAGGGACATTAGGGATTTATACGGTGACCTTCATGTCAACCTCTCCTCTCCGTGATTCAACACTGGTGTCTTCAGGCTGTAAAATCCAGTTCATTTAAGTGTATAATCCTGTATGGTTTTTAAAGATCTACACTGAGGCCTGTCTCCGACACCGTAGTGGATTTGTTGACTCAGGCTTTATCTCACTGCTGGTAAACTAGAGTAGACCCACTGCCAGCCTGTCTTCTCTAATGCAGAGGGAATGGTTTGACTGTGGACAGTTTCAGCACTGACGTCCGTGCAGTGACATCACAGTCAGAACTCAATTTTTGCTAAAAAAGCTTCACAATTTCATACTAACTCTGAAACTGTGTGCTTGTGGGTAAATGAGATAAACCATGGTTTTTGTTTTTAGCTGAAGAACAGTGAACAGTGGGGTGAGTCTAATGAGTTTTTTGAATTACTGTTTATTTATCAGCCAATCAATCAAAGCAAAAGAAAAAATATTTTTCTTCATTCTGTCTTTTCATTTTCTTCATGTAAAATGACTTTTTGCCAGATTTCCCTGCAGCCCTTGAAGCCCTGAACATGTTTGATGCATGTTTAATACCTCTGACAACTCAGTACCTCAGTCAACAGAGTACTGCAGTACTTCAGGGCAGCCATCTTCTGCTGGTGTCAAATAGAGTTTACCTTGATTGGATTGTGTCAGACTCTCACACTCACCTCACACTCTGGGAGAAAATTACCCACAAATAGTACCAGCCGAGGGTTTTGGTTAACTACATGATTCCTTTTAGCTCATTTGGTTTTTCTCTCAAATGGTTTTTGGGTTTAATTTGTGTTTGAAGCTCAAGTCTTAGATTCATGTTTGACCTGAGCTGCATTTAGAATCATTTTTTACAACAGTTTTGTTAAATATTGGGAACAGATTAAAGCAGTGGCTCACAAACATTTTTACAGCGCCCCCTTTAGACATGAATATTATCTTTTTAATGGATATTCTCACCAAAAGCAGAAAGTTAAATCACAAACCTTTTGTAGCTTTGACAAAGAAAAAAAAAAACGTTAAAAATGTATTGATTTTATCCTTCCCTGTCAGCCCTGCAATATATCCGTGCCCCTTATTTTTGGAAACCACTGTATGAGAGGAAGTTTAGATGAGTATTGATGTTTCCCGCTCCTTCCTCAGAGTTGTAAGAAGGTCGCTGAGTCGAAAGGACTCTGCCATTCTCTAAGATCGTACCCGGCCAATCAGCCGTGTGTCCTGTTGTTGTAACCTCAATTTACCGCCGTAAATGAACAGAGGTTGTTTAAATGGTTCAATTATGGGATGCTTCCTTCTTCACACAGAGGTCAGCTGGTCGTTTCCATCCCATGGTGCAACACTGGACTGAGACAGAGTTGATTTTCTCTACGCTTTTCTCCAAAGTCCATCTGCTCAGGGGCTTCACTCTGTTTGCATACTAACACCGTGGTGGGTTTAACGGCAACTACAACGACATTGAACGCCACATTAACTCATATCATAACATTTTTAAAAAAACATGGCAGCCAAGACGAAGTCGCATGAATTTCAAACAGTAACCTTTTTAAAGTCTCACAGGTCGTCCTGTTCCCTGTTCCTCTGAACCTACTCTGCTTATGAATCCATAATATAGGGTTTTTTAACCTTGGGGTCGCAACCTCATACGGGGTCGCCTGGAATTTAAATGGGGTCACCTGAAATGTGTAGTTATTCATTTTTAGAAAATTACTTTTAAAAAATATTTTCCCATCTAATTATTATTTCTTTTCAAAATGAACAGCGGTATTCTCTCACTTTCATGAATATAAATCAGGTCAAATAAAATGCAGCGTATAAAAATGTCTGATCTTGATTGACGGCTTCAATCACGCACAAGTGACAGTTTAGTTTAGTTTTAGTTTAGTTTTTTTTACATAATTCATTGTTTGAGAGAGAGTTTGAGAGATCTCTGTGGTTGCCACAATCTTTGATGTCAACATGGGAACCATATTATTAACCTCATCCAACTGCTGAGACTCTGAAGACTCACCGCTGTTCTCATGAGAAAACACAGCGGTAAATATTAACTACTGAACACAACCAGCTCTCCTGTGGCTGCGGTCACGTTGTTGTTAGAGAAGGATTTTGTGATGTCATTGTGTTCCGTGTGTTTACACCTTTAGCGAAGGGACAGCCTCCGACAAACACTTACTTTTATCATTGATGTCTTCTGCAACTTTGGGAACTCTTTCATCAACCCATTCTCTCAGCTGCTCATACATTCAGGGAACGTTTGTCCCCCTGCCCCGGGGCGGTTCACTCATCCATGTCAGGAGCCAGACAACGAGGCAGATTATAGGAAAAAAAATAATAATGATTTTTAGAAGCTCTCTACACAACATGACAACACTGTGTCGATGTTACGTCTCCCTGAACCAGGATACAGTGAGGAAGGACTTCAGTGAAACAAAAGTGTGTCAAAAAGTTCTAAGACATGCGTCAAAATAACTTGTAGGAATCATACAGTTAAATGGGTCGATGTGCACCTGATATCCCAAATTTCAACCATTAATCCGTTTACTTGTTATTTTGACTCACCAAAAGGTTTTAGTTTCACTGAAGCACCTCGACCTTTCAGATCCCAACGTTCTTCAGGTCCCTAGTGGTAAAAATGGACTAGGCACGTCTAGTTCCTCTCCTTTTGTCACACCTTTAACATCAACACGACGCAGCCTCTTACGTTAAAGGTCTCCTCCTCAGGTCCCTCCCCAGGGAAGGTGGCGTTCAGATGGGACTCTGACGAGTGTTGTACATAAAGGAATGTCATTAAGAATAGGACAAAATTTACATATTCAAGGACAGAATTGTGCCGCAGAGTTAGAATAAAAGACTGTTTTTTTCCCCCCGTTCTCTTAAAATCAAACGCCTCACTTTATACTGTACATCAGTTGCTTTAAAAGCAGAGAGTAGAAAGCAGTCACACAGTGTCATGGACGAGAACTAACAGTCAAGTCTTTGTCTTTACTCTCGGTATGAATTCAAACCAGCGAGAGGCTGTTTATTTTGTAGAATGGGAAAAC